>NC_081406.1:569282569-569638819 GCF_030272615.1 Cryptomeria japonica | reverse complement strand
CAAACACTATGTGAACAAAAAATTAATTTGAGGCAAATATTTGTTTCAACCAAGTGGATGGAGTCTAGCTTCACAAATCAATCAGATGGCATAGCAATGGCAGAGTACATGTATTCTGCCGATTTTTGGGATTCGATTGAACAAATTGTACAATTTTCAAAGCCTCTAGTAAAAGCCTTGAGACTAGTGGATGGGGAAAAATCTCCAATGGGATATTTGTATGAGGCCATGGATAGGGCCAAGGAGGTGATGAGTAGACTGGCAAATAATAGGGATAGGTATATGCCATTGTGGAACATAATTGATAGGAGATGGAATGGATAGATGCACTCTCCTCTCCATGTGATACTTTCTCAATCCATTATTGTTCTACAAGACTCCATTCATAGATATTGATGATAAGATCATGCGAGGCTTCTTCAAGTGCATTGACAAAATGTTTCCAAACAAGTATCAATTTAATGTTACTATGTCATAGATGCAAATATACAAGCATGCAAGGGGTTTTCACTCTTCTAAGGCTGCCATAGAAGGAAGAACGACCTTCCAACCAAGTAGAATCTATAAATTTTGACAATCTCTTTATCTTGTCAACATGGTCATTAAATTTGTTGATATTATAAGATATTCTTACAATGTCATCTCTATATAATGTGTTTTTCAGCTCAATGATGGCTTGTTTTGGTCATGACTGCAAAAATCTTAGGTGGATGGCGATGTGCATTTTGACCCAACCATGTAGATCATCTACTTGTGAGCGTAATTAGAGAATTTGTTAACACATACATTTCAAGAAACACAACCACCTAACAACAACGGATGAATGTCTTGGTGTTTGTTCACCACAACCTCCGCTTGAAGCTAAAGAAAGCTCAAAGTAAGAATATTAATACATACTTGCAAATAGTTGAAATTATATTCATTGTATTTTTCACTTGTAAGGGAAAGACTAATTTCTACATGGGCAAAAACAGGAACTATTGAGGAAGACAAGCTAATTGACCTCGACGAGATAGATCCAGAGTTTAAGTGGATTATTGTCGATGATGATTATTTTCTTGGGCCTGATGATTTTGATGTCATGGAGCAAGCCAACTTGGATCCTCATATTATTGAACGAGTTAGGACAGACTCTCACCTAGAAGCTTCATCATCAAGGCCTTATGCCCTCTAACATGTCATTGGCTACATCTGATTTTTTGGAATTTTGTACTTAGTTTATAGGTTGACTTTGCAAAAAGTCACAAACCATATTGTAATTGACATTTTGACAAATGTCGCCATCTAGTTGTTATTTATGTTGTGATATGTTTTGTGCAATGTAATCAGCAATATGAATATAAATAACGAAAATCTATTTTCTACAATTGATCTGTTGAAGTCTCTATTTTATTTGCTTACAATATCTCTATGCTATGGAAATGCCCCTAAAAAAAAAAACTTAAAAGTAGATTTTGATTGTTTTCTGCAATTTTTAACATTTTTTTGTAAATCCGATTTTTTCTAAAAATCTTATACTTTTGTTTTGTCATTTAATTCCCCAAATGATTAATGTTGCTATGGTTTGGACCACTCTTATCATTTCTTGTGCGACCCTTGGTTTTTGGCCTAACAAGCACAGATGTGTTTAAGAAAACCAATATCATCCATTTGTGGGATGATACAACCTCCGATGAAACTTCAAAGATCTAGGATCAATAAAGAGAATTCTCTACGGTTTGAACCTCAATAGTGAGAACCAATGTTCACGAACAGTGAGATTTTTACTATTCTCACAACTTGCCCAGGGATGCTATGACATGATGAAGGGAGCAAATAAAGGGCATTTTTCTCTAAGAAGCTAATGACACTATTCTGTCAGTAGATATTTTATCCAAGTAGTCAGTCCTAGAGTAGGGAAGTGTTGATGTGTGTTTTAGGCACATAACATTCAGAATAAAATACCAAAGCACTTTACCCTCTCTTGAACAAAATCACCTCAAATGCTAAGGGTAAGATCAACTAAAATGATTCCAAGGTTTCTACATGTCAGGTCTTGACAAGTGGGTAACTCAATGGTCGATGTGAATTGTTGTTTTCACTTGGGGACTTACACAAATGTTCGAATTAACTTCATAGATCATGGATATGGAATGGATGTGCCGATAACTTAGGATATGGCAATGTAGTTCTAAACTCAAGACTTACTAAAAAATGGGCAAAACGAATAGGGTTTAGGAAATCTATTCTAAGCCTAGGAATGTAGGAAATGATGAGCAAATTTAGTGGAATCAAACTAGGCAAGGTCTCACCATCAAATCGAATAGATTTTGACACGAGCTTAGTGCAATCATTTAAGGTATACTTATAGATTTTCAAATTATCACCATCAAACATTGACACCACCCAAGTTGATACATATCAATGGACACATAACAATTGAAGTGAAGCTTGCATAAATTTCCAGTTGACCACGCACGGCACACTTACAATCAAGAGGCTAGTGGTATGGAATAAGGATTCCACACAAATTTATTCAACCAATCTTTCACTCAATCTAACAAACATAAAAACAAATTCTAATCTAACTTGGAGGAATTGAGAATCTCGAATGCAAAACAACACTTGAAAAACAAAATCACCATCAAGTCAAACAATGATTTATGTTCAAATAGCTGCAGCATATACCAACAATTCTACAAAAACTCTCTCTTACAAATGAGAGGCAATGAGGTATATATAGAATCTCATACAAAATGGATGGCCAAGATTAAAACTAAATCAAGGGCCAAGATCATTCTAACAAAACCCTACAGTTGCCCTAATTAGGGTTTACATCAAAAATGGAGCCACCAACATATAGCCCAATAAAAAGATACCTAGTCATCAAATAAGGAATCTTCTAGAAGATTCTTCCCTGCATCTCTCTCTCTTAGCATACTCCAAGAATCTAGCCAATACAGAATCTAACTCCTCCATGGAAATGCTAGGTAAGGTATCATGTTGTAAATCAATCACGTCCAACACATCCGAGCAAGCATCCAAAGTGTTCTCCCAATCTGGCATGAGCTTCTGCAAACCATGAACATGAATCAACAAAGAGACCAAATCATCTATTTGACTCTTCTTCAAAGAGTCCAACTGATTAAAATACATGAATTTCATTTTGTCTCTTAAATCTGCTAAGTGTAAACCACTTGCCTCACTGACATCAACCCCCAATAACTCCTCAATTGAGGCAAGGATCTTCAACTGAATATCATGAATTGATCATTCCATCTCTATACAACTCAATTGTGTGCTCCCATAAGTTGATTTCTTCATGGCCAATGAACAATACCAACCATGGAAATCGTATCTATCTCCACTATGCACGACATTCTCCCTAACCAATGTGGACTTAAGAATCCTCTTCAAAGCTATGAGGCATGAATAGTCTTCTCCTGAATAGGTCTGAATTCTTCCCAAACTCCTTCAAAATACTATATTCTGAACATGAGCCCTGTTGTCCTATCAAATGCCTGGACAAACTGAGTAAAGAAATCATTCGTCTGTCTCTTTGTATTCTCAATCCATTTCACCACCTCCGAGAGTGTATCTTTCGCTGCCTCATAATGTGAATGTAGTCCACGATCAATTGCAATAGGGGAAATAAGGGTGGGATTCCCACGCCTTATCCCTACAATGTACTCTCCAAGTCTGATATTCTCTTCTTTGTACTTCTCTTTTTCTTCAATCTCTCTATCCAATCTCGCAGTGATTGCCCTAAGGTTATCACCAACCTCCTGAAATTCCTGCTCTCTTATAGTATGGCCAAGGGCAACTGAAGTAGTCTAGAAATCCATAGGAGTAGCAATGTTTGTCGTCACACCTGCAATAGGAACAGCCACCTGAGCAATCCGCATTCTTGTCTCATCTCTAGCTATGTGTGACAAAATCTCAACTCTCTTAGGCTCTTTCTCCTTATTGCTCCTAGCTAAGTAGTCATCAATGTCATCAATAGGTTGTGCCTCTATCATTTTTTTACTTTCATACTTTTCATCAGCCAATCAAGAATAGTGACCATCTCCATACCATCATCGAGACACATATCTCGATCAAGCTCTCTCAATGCCGAGATAACATCATCATCATCAAGATTATTCTTGGTCAAATCACATACATTCTTTCCCAAACTAACCTCCAAAAGGATAGTAGGGGATCCCAACTGATCATCATCCTCATTAGGTGGAGCAAATGTCACTGCGGCATGTAAATCCTGAATATTCTCTGGTAGTATCATTGTGTTGGAACATTGCTCGAACTCCCTGTTCTGTTCTGGCATTTCAACTTCCTTAATTGATGAGACACAGAGAGGTGGTGAAGGAATGATAGGCGAAGAAATAGTCTTTTGTTTCTTCTTCTTGACCTCCTCAATCTTCTTCCCTCTAGCCTTGACTTCTCTTGGTGTGTCCTTCCTTCTCTTAGGAGCTTGACTCTCCTCGTCCGCATGAATCTTGATATCACTGATAGTCCTTTGATCATCTTCGGAAGCGGATTCCTCATGTTTCATCTTTTCATAAGTGAAGGTGACACCCATATCAACTAACTTGTTCATCTAAATATCCACCCATGCTCAGGAGAAACTCAAGACCTCTCTCATCAATACATTCAAATCTATTTCTTTTGATTCTAACCAATTAGGCAATAGAATCGTCTTCCTCATTTCATTTTCATTTTGTGGAAGCCTATGATTCCTGTCATCTAACACTTGGTTAGGAATGAAAAAAAGTTCACACTTCCTCATGAAATCCACTGACATTCTGGACCACATTCTTCTCTTTACTGTCTGCTCGTCCATCAGGTTGGCCGAAAAATCTTCTATGTCTACCTTGTGGATGAACTTTTCTCCCCTGATCCTTCCAACTTTCTTGTCTGGATCAAATCTTTCTCTTTTCTTGTATGTTGCAAATCGATAGAATGCAAGCTCTTCACCTGTTGTGCTAGCTGCTAAGGCAGACTGGCAAACCTTCAATGTCTTCCCAACTGAAATAGGAAATGACATGCCCGTTTTGTGCTTTTCTTTCTGGATAGAATCAAACTCTAGAAGTTGTCTCACCACTTCCAACAAGATCACTCTGTCAGAAGGATACCTAGGAAGCCTGTAGGATTCAGATTGAAATCCATGAATCCTAAGGTATGTGAAAGTGGGAAACTGTATATACCACGATCCATATTTCTCTATCAGCTCTGTTGCCTCCTTGGACAACCTCCTGTGGACTCCACCTTGCAACATTCGCGTTATGTACATTGTGAATACATCATTCACTCTCTTATAATCTTCAATTTAATACATGTTCAGCTATGGATAGCACTCATAACTCCTGAATTGTCCTTGTCCATTCCCGACTTCACCTCTGCATATCAATCCCTTGTAAGTAACAAATTGTGCAAGCAAGTACACCAAATAGGAAGTCATGGCGAATGACCTGGACCGCTCCACATTCCTCAACTAAAAGTCCAGATTGTCACTTATGATTCTAGACCAATTTATCAATGTTCCTTTTAGACAATCCTGGATGAAATAGAACATCCATCCATTGTATATTGCACCCTACGACATCCCCATCACTCGATTAAGCAAGAATACTAAATCACTATATTCCTCTTTGAAGTTTGTGCACATGAGTGTCTTGGGAGCCTTGGAATGATGAGGCCTAGGCTCGATCATCCACTCCTTGTTTACTATGGTCTTACACACATCCATCTTCTTCTTCTATCGGTCTTCATATTCATCATTGGTTATATCTTTCATGTCTGCTCCTCGTGGAATTCCAAACACCTCAGCAATCGCATCCTCAGCAAGGTAGGCAATGATGGCACCCTTAGGAGTCTTGATCATTCGGGAGCGAGGATCATAACATCGTGCGCACTCTAGGATAAGCTCATTGCACTGTATGGATTGCGGAAATCCAGTGGCTTGATAAATGCCACCCTTCATAATGTTCACATAGGCTGGGGAAGGAATCTGGCTTCCAATTCCGAACATACGTTGTCACATCTAGTTCATGTTCAGGAAATGCATGTTCGTGTCTATAATCTCCTTCCATCTGGATGACATCTTGGATTCTAGATAGAATCTAGTCTCAACTATCTTCTGTTGTTCTCTCCTTTCCTTGAGTCCGGACTTTTACATCGTACCTGTATGAAGCTAGAAGTTAGAACTTAAGAAAATATTCCTGATAAAAATTCTGATTTCCTAATGATTTAAACTAATTTGGGTATGGAAATCAAGAAAATAATCCACATTCTCAATAGATTTCAACAATTGAATGCAAAAATGTGACAAGGTTAGGGTATAAAACCCTCATTAAGTTCATTAAAATCAATAATTTTGAGACCAAAGTCTGAAAACACCTCCTTATACTTAGAAATTATGTTCAAATTAGAGTGCAAAGGAGTATACCGGATTAACAATGACTAAGGAAAGGTGTGAAAGGTTGTGTTTTCACACAAAACTAAGTGTGAAAACACCTTCCGAAGTCAACAATGGCTGCTAGCAAATCTGAAGACAACTTGCAACTTCACAAATTAATCTCTAAAAATCATGTTGTAATCACCCAAAATGTGCACAAACTTGATGAAAATCACCCTTAATGATGAAAGCAATCATGTCCAGGAATGTAAGTATGACTGGTAAAAATAAAGTTTTTTGAGGATAAGTCTGAAAATTAGTTACTTCAGACTTACCAGCACCTTGCAAAGTAGTGAAAATCCCTGAAAATGATCAAAAAATAACTAAGGAATGAGCTCCAAGCAAAATCGTCAAAGTGGGTAGGTGGCTGGAAATGAAGATTTCTGAGGACAGCCGCCTACCATGGAGTCTTCAGACCTGCAACAGCTATGAAATGGTCTGAAAAATGCACTAAAACTCCACAAAATACCTCCAAATGCAAATCGCTTAGGTTGAAATTGGCTAGGCAGTGAAAATTAAAGTCTGGGACTACTATGATCAATACCCTCTGATAAAAATATATCTGGAGAAGACATTTAAAAATATACACATTGAACTATTTATACATCAAAAGAAAGAAAATAATGTTAAAAGCATTTATTTCTATGTATCTATATATATTAGATTTTTATTTTTTTATCTTTATGTTAAATTTATGTTGAACAACTTATTTGAAGTTTCATTTTTCCAGTTTTTAAATTTTTTTATAGCCCAAAATAGGTACAGTTCCAGATAGTGTGGTAACATATTCAATCAAACTGGATATGATCCAGATAAGGGTTCGTAAATGGATAGGATGCAAATGCAGTATCTGTACAGTTTCTGTGGTATCTTATCCATATCTGATATCCAATACATGGACAAATATATCTAGGCAAATGTAACAGATAGCAATGGGATGCAAATGTAATGTACTGCACAAGAGAAAAAGTTGTTCGTACATTCACTAAATCTATTGTCAATAAATTTGACAAAAAATCAAATCTCAGTATCATGATAACATATGTAACTGAATAGAGACTTGGCGAATCTTAATATTATCTTGTGAATAAAAAAGAACCCAAGGGCCAAAATTGATTAAACAAGTCAGGTTTGTGCACATCTTAGTACCCTTCACAGCAAATTATTTCTTTGTACCCAAAAAGAGTGTTTGATCCATAAAGTGGTTTATTCTTTACTATAATTGAGACTATACTGTCTTCATCTGATTTTCTGTACACAATGCCTATGTCTCGCTTTGTTAAACTTTCAATACTAAATGTAATTTGTTCCTCCACATCCTATTGAGACACGAAGATAATTAAGTTAAAGAAAATAAATTTTGTTCTTCAACCCTTATTTCCTAATATAATATCATGAACCATATCATCGAATATTAAAACAAACCTCACGAAGCTTTTTCCTGCGACCTTTTGACTCAATTGGAAACCGCCTCAGCATCAGGAAAAGCCTGTAAAGTTAAGATTTGCCAAAAGTAAAATATCTACACACACAGATAATGCATGCAAATATAAACTACAGCTGCACTGAAAAAGTGAATTACCTTCCTCCATAGAGTATAAAACTGAGTGCTGCAAAAAATGATATTGCTGCAAAATCATTGATCGTGCATAACAGACGCATTAGTAAAATTATTCTCGAATTAGATAATAAATCAAGAAAACTAAACAGAAAACTTGTAAATAAATCAAAATGATTAGTTGGCAAAAAAAGTTGAAATAGGATGCTTTTTTAATAATAATGAAAAATAACAATATATTTCATTACAAGGTGGGGACAAAAACCTGCAACAAATAATTTAGCAATTGCCTCTACAACACTGCTATCATCTATCCACAGGTATATCCAAATGCACACCTGATAAGAAGAAATCAAAAAATTTAAGGCATAAATAGTAACAACTATATTGTCAGAATAACTACTTGACTCTACACTATTTAAGTCATTACCTGTATAAAATAAATTACACCATTTACAATACCATATGCTGGCCGGAGTTTCTCAGTGGGAAGGCTTCTTGCCTGAGAAGAAACATGACAAACACCAATTGAAACTTAAGATCCTTTTTAAGCAAAAATGAAAAGCTAAAAATCTATATAATAAACATGGAAAACTTACAAAATGATCAACTTACTTGATGGTATATCTCTGCCCAAAATAGAACAAGTAATGTATATGTTGAAAAGAACAATAATCCTGGGAGATCTAGCAGCACTATTGCGAAAACCTAAATCATCAAAGAAATAAGGTCAATAAAATACAAAACTTTCACAACTCTTCCAAAATGGTAACAACAATTCATTGAAGTTTCCAAAAGCATTCATTTTAAATAGAAAGACAAACAAAAGAGGATGCCTCCCCGTGATGTTGAAATAATTTTCTTCCCAAAAAGGAAAACAAAGCTGACACAATTGAAAGCTTCAAACAGAGGAGAAACAGAGAAGAGAGCTACAAGAAGAGAAAGGTGAGTAAAATTACTTCCAGTCTCCTATTTGCAGGGTTGTGTTAGTTACACGAGGTTCATCAGAAACCAAGGAAAGGTTTGAAAAGTATTGCAAGGGCCTTGACCTTATGGAAAAGCATCGAGAAGTTATAAGTGTCACATTGATGATATGCCAGAAATGAAAGGCAAGTTTGAGGTGTAACAGATTCTGTTTGTTTTAAAAACACTTCAATAGCTGGATTAAATGTTGTTAATGTAAGCTGAACATGTTACACTACAAGTGGATGTATTTGTGGTGGTAGAATTTACATGATTTATTTCAGAAATGAGATGACATTAAGATATTACAGACAGTGGTTTGACTTTATCGAAAAATATTTTAGGGGCTTAGGGGCTTGTTCAGAAATGAGACAACATCACAACATCAAGAGATCTTGCCAGGTCACCATTTGACAGGTTTTCCCTTGATCACCAGACTCTGATTGGGAAGACATTCAAAGAATGTAAATTCTTGTATGGAAACTCAACTTCTAGGTCAACCACTATGGAAGTATTTTGCAAGAATTCTTAAAAGCATCAGTATGATATTAGAGTGGGTTATAACAATAAACTGCTTTCCATAAATCATTTTGATGGGAGTTTGTGGTCACAAGTGAACTGCATGAAATTATCTTCTAATCAGGTTTCCAACTCACTAAAACTAGACTTTGATTAGCAAACTTCTGCACGCTCTACATCTATATTTTTAAACAAATTGCATTCAATGCCATAATGCTTTGAGTACCACATGTCACATTGTCCTTTCATATACTTGCATTTATTGATGCTAATGTAGAATACACAAGTTATGTTGCAGCCAACTCCAATTCTCTCTTCCTATAATTTTAATTTCACATCACTTGCCTATTATGGAAATCTGGAAAACAAAACATACTTGTCACATCAGGTATGGTTTGGTATCATTACTGTCATTTTCATGAAACAATCCTAATTAGATTGAAAACAGCATTTATCTACTTTACCACTGACAAAATGAAAATCTTTTTCCTAAACAATCTCACAGGGAAAATACTTCAGTTGAAGCTGGACCTGTAGATATTTCGATTTTACAGCAGAAAGATAACAACTTAAAGCTTTTGTTTGGCTAGTTTAGAACTGTTGCTCTGCCCAGGAAGTATTTTGTAACAAAGATTACAGTCTAGTATCTTCTTTTTTTTTTGTCTCTACAGCCAATGCATTTTAGATTAGAAGAACTGTCATACGTTTATACTCTTAGACCTTGTTCTTTGTTGAAGACCTTTGATATTCTCTTGTCGACTTTTATCATGAATTCAATTGTTGGAATTTTATGTAATAACAAAATTATACCCAATGTTAAAAAGAAAAGAAAACAACTAAATGATGAGACATGCTATATGATGATGAATTTATCTCTGTAGAGCAGTATATTTATTCAATAAAGCACTACTTACACAATTCTCAAGATGAATGATTTCAGGAATATTACATTCTGCATTATACCCAAAATGATGTACCAGCTCTACATCATCCATAATCAAGTGTTAGCCAATCCCAGTCATTCCAAACCCAAAGCAAAAAATTACAGCACCCGTGATGTGAACCCCTAAACTCATACTCGATCTTGTACCTAAACAAGTAACTTAGCTTGTTCCCTTGCTAAAATACTATACTTGTGCAATGGTCATACGACTGTGCTTGTTCCAGGCGATGATCTCTAGACATTAATTTGTAGTGCCCCTCCCGTATTTAACATTTCAGCCTTGAGGTACGAACCTCGGCATTGTTTTCCAACCATGTGTCGAGTATTGTCTTTGTGATTGTGTTTTTTGTTTTAAATGGGCAATGGTGGGTTCAGCTTCATCGTTTTTTTTGGCATGTCGGTTGTTGGTGTTCTGCAAAATTAGATGCATGATTTCTTAAATGCTTCAGATTATTGATGTGTGAAATGTTATTCAAGTGTGGATTAGATGTGATTATGATGTTTCAATACTTTGAGTTAGCTATACATATAATGAGATGGATTGTAAATGTATATCTATATATATGTATAGCTAACTCAAATTAGATGGATTATCTATATACGTGTAATGAGATAGATTGTACATGTGAATGTATATACATGTAATGAGATAGATAGTAAATGTGAATGCATCATGGATGATAGTGAAATTGATACCACGTTCACATGTCTCAACACTGGAGTTGAGCACGATTGCACCATGTTATACTTCGATGCTTAAGTGTTGTATGGTAAAATGAACTTAAGCACTTTTTGATTTGGGTATAAAATGAACTTAAGAATATATTTAAGTTTAAAATAAACATAATGCATCTTGAAATGGTTTAGGATGGTGTTGCAATTCTGTCATGTGGTTTTCAAGTCTCTAGACATTCGTCCCTAGGAAGTTGAATCATTTCGGGTCATTTTGGGGCCTCTTGCGAAACCTTGTAAAAGTGGAAACGGGTTATATCTCATTTCCATGGTGACTTCTTGCTTAGGGCAATGTGTACGAGCGTTGAGGAGGTCCTTGTGCTCCTCCCTACCTTCTCCCACAAATGTCAATGGTGTCTAGTACCCGAGAGAGAGAATTTTACCTGACCTTGTGTCATTTTAGACATTTCTACGTTCATTTTTGTTGCGAGTAATCTTGGGTAGTTCCAAGGTGTTTGGCAATTCTTGGGGACCCAACCCTAGCTTATTTAGTTCACTAGTCTGGACACCAATGCATTTCTTCAACTACAACACTAGAGTTGGACTCCAGCACCAAACTAGGACTCAAACACTAGAGTTGAACCCCAACGCCTTGGCACTAGTGTCCTCTCTAGGCACTAGTGTTCCATCTAGGTGCTAATGTCCTCAATTGTTCAATTTTGCTATTTCGTCTTCCACGAGTGCTTTCCATTCGTTTCTCGAGATAAACCCGAAATACAAAAGTTGGTCCCCTACACCTTTGGAGTCTTCCCAAGTCATCACTTCATCAATGAGTGTCTTGCATCATGTTTTTGGGCATCTCCTTGCCATGGGAAGCATGTTATTGCTTGTAAGTGTTTTATCATTGTGCTAGCTAGTGGAGGGTTTGTACTTCTTGGCTAGGCAACCTATTGTGTAGGTTGGCCTTTTTGTTAGAAATAGTTTAAGGTCATGTTGAGTGGACTACAAAAGAATGTGCCCTCGTCCTACTCCTTTTTCTAGAAATTAACAATGTCGTCGTCTAGTTAAGCAATGTTGCCTACTAGACAACTATCATTAGTGTTGGTTTCTAAGTATGTCATAAGGGTTGTAAAGTGTGTTTTGGTATGGATTGGAGGTTGATGGTTCCCTCATCATATCCTTGTGTGGTGTTGCGAGAGAACACAATCATGGGTTAGTACCTAAACGTTGTTGGGTGTTTCCCCTCTCTCGTAGGTTATCATGGTGAATTTATCCCATGAGTATTAAGTCTTCTGCTCATTCCACCTTGCTTCTGCAATGGTGAGATCATTCTTGTTGTCGTTACTTTGTGACATTGTGTTCCATACGACACTTGTGAGCACGTTTAGTGCAAGTGCAACATGTCGCATCTTCATGATTGTTGTTTTCAAAAAAAGGTTGTTCCATCAAGTTTTGCCTTAGTCCTTTGGACGGGGCATTACATAATATACTAGAACCTTTCTTTAATTGGAGACTAGTAGAGGGAAATGAATATCACCAAAAGAATAAAACTGCCTTCTTTTTTAATCCTTCCAAATTTAGGCAGATAAAGAAATTTTGTGACTCCCATCCTCTTTGATATCTGGAATAAAGAAACTTTATGACTCCCATCTTCTTTGGTATCTAGAATAAAGAAACTTTATGACTCCCATCCTCTTTGATACCTGGAAGACATCCTAGATAATCATCCTTTTTTTTAAATGGTACTATTGCAAATTAAAGAGCATTACAATAACAGATAGTTTTGCATTTACTGTGAAAATACAAACTCGTGAACCATTGGACAAGAAACCAATTTAAAAGTTCAAATTAACTGGATATTACTGGTGCATTTGGAAGCTGCAATTGATCATTCCACCACCTGGCTCTCATTCCACCTAATCCCATCAATACTTGCAATCGCAGTTACCATGTTCTGAAACTACAATAGGTTCAAGGAGGGAAGGTTCACTTAACTCCAGGACTTCAAACAAATTTGAGAAAAGATCATTGAACACAAAAATATTTACATATTACTGAGAACAGCATAAAATAATAATAATAGTAGTAATGATAATTATAATACACAGTAATATCACATTTCAACATTAATAAAATCATGAGCAAAAAAGTCAAGCAGCAAAAACGTTGGGAAGGTAGGCTTTTGTTTTTCATTTCATGGGTAGCACCGTAGCACCCATGAGGAGAAAAAATAAATAGGGATTTTATCAGAGATGTCAGCTGATGACAAAACCCCACCACACAAAAGTGGTCGTTGCTCCATTTGACTTGACCCTGTCTCAGTAATCTCTCATCAAATATTCTAACAATACTAAAAATCTTAATTTTGCTACAACATTGCAAACAGGAGAAATTTTGAAGACAATTTTGGACAGGAAAGCTAAATTGCCTTATGCACACTAGCATTCTCCTGATGACAAGTAAACAAAAGAATGTTATTTTCATTTACATAAATTTCCTAAGAACTACTAATCATATTTCTGTCTCAACATGAAAGTATTAATCTATTTACAGATCAATACCAGTGAAAACACATGATTCTGAAACAAATTCACCATCCAGCTGCAATCCTCTCTTATTAAACTGCTTATTTCAGCTACATAGCTGAAAAAGAGGTTTTGAGCCAGATTTTCAACTAAAATATCTAGTGTACTATTTGAAAAAAAGTTTATTCCTACAATCAACTCTCTTGTCAATAGTCGAAGTACATGCCACCATACAAACAGACCAACAAGGAAATTTCATCTCTTAATTAGCATTGCAAAGCACAATTATATATACATATACAAAGAAGAGATAGTCTATAGCTATCAATCATTTAACATACCCTTGGCTTGAACGCAAACACATCTTTATGAAATCCAAAGATAACGGCCCTTACTGTCATTGAAGCAGAAACAGAAAAATGTATTAATAAGATAACTGCAAGAAAACAGACTTAAGTTTACACAATTATCCAAGCTCACCTCCATTGACAATAAAATTCATGAGATGGAAAACCTTTTGTGTTGTCCAGCCATATTCTGGTACACGCAGCTCTATGCGAATAAGTTGTATCTGACATCCATACACAATAAGAACTTCAGTGACTCATCCATTTATGGAATCCAGTAAAATATTTAGTTATTCACATTTAAGAGTCCATTGCCATCTGATTTCTATGTTCAGCAATGATGCAGAGTGATTTTTTTTTCTTTCTTTTTGGGAGGAAGAGGTGAAAGGGTTAGAAATTTCAAAGACATTTAAATAATGAGTTAGACAGGGTAATGTGGGACTACAAAAAGGAAACACCTAGAAGTACCCCCAAAATCCTTGAAACGATCTTTTAATTGTAAAATAGAAACAGGTCAGGAACGGATGAATGAGGACAGGAACAGAGGAATGGGGACACAATATCCATGGAACATAGGCGCCCACCAATTATACATTATAGCTTTTGATAATTGTGTATTTCAAATACACCCTCTTCTTGTGTTTTTGTGGCATTAGTGTTTGTAGCTTTAGTCCTAGTCACTTTTCAGCTTCTATGGTTCTTTTCTAATGTAGTTATTGTCTGTAATTTGTAATTGGGTGTGATTTCAGGTCCCACTGAACTACTTCAATCACTCATGGACATTAATATAGTATCTTTCTAATGTACCATGTTAATTTGTGTATGACAATTATAAAGATTATTTATGTAATGTCCCCTATTAGGAGATAGCCTATTTTCCAATAATTAAACACATCTCATCATACTTATTATATTTTATTATGCATTTGTTAGCTCTAGGGAAACATTAGCATACATCATACAAGGGATAATCAACATAGCCAAGTCTAATCCCTAATCAATCCTAATGATCAATCTTAGCAGAGATTGGGAAGTATCTTTGTTAGGGCGCCAGAAAACCATCCTCCACAAGTAGTGCCTTTTTATGATGTAACATATGCCCATTCCACCGCAGGCCTTATCCATTGTGTTTCTATGATGTAGCACATGCCCATTCCACCGCAGGTCTTATCTATCTTGCGAGGTATTAATACCACCTTTCCCTAACAATTCCACATCCAATCCTAGCGTATGCATTAGCAGAAAAGCAAGGATTAGGCTATGAGTATACTAACTTATCATGTATTATGAATATATATGAAATTAAGTAAGACTGCCATATATATTGAAGTCTATATTAATATTACTATTAAATTTTGCATAAGAACATTATCAAGCATCGTATATTAAGCATACATATTAAGCACATCCCCATGCATACCACCAAGAACAAGGATGTTACAGCCTATAACTTAATAACAGTTCTGATCTGATCTGATCTGATCGATTGTGATGTCACTGGAGGTTTCTGATCCCTTTCCTTTATATCTCTCAATGTGAGGGAGAGGTCAAACCTCTTCATCATGTATGCCCTTTGGCAAGAGACACCATTTCACCATTAGCACCCTTTGAAAGAGAGCAACTCTTCATTATTTCTGCCCTTTTGAAAGGGACACAACCTTT
Organism: Cryptomeria japonica; assembly: GCF_030272615.1. Lineage (NCBI taxonomy): Eukaryota > Viridiplantae > Streptophyta > Pinopsida > Cupressales > Cupressaceae > Cryptomeria > Cryptomeria japonica. The sequence continues at coordinate 569,623,197 of NC_081406.1, read as the reverse complement.
CACAATCAGATCTGAACTTCTGATTATTGATTATCAAATCATCCCCCTCTCAAATGAGGTTCTCTTCTCCCTTTTATAACTCATGTTTGAGGGAGTCACAACTTTTCATTCCATGTCTTTTGACCATTCATTAACTTCATTAAATTTTTATTATATTTAATTGAGTTCTTTTATATTTTAATTTTAATTTAATTTTTACTCTTCTACATTTTAATTTCATTATTATTATTTGCCATTAAATTCTATTTCAAAGTGGGGACATTACAATTTATCCTACCAGACAATTTCAAGTTATGAATTTGACAAAAGTGAATATTTATTACATGCTTTAGCGTTTGAATATTGCACACTTCAAAATTTGTCTTCGTATCTACTAATATAGAAAAGTTAGCTTTTTAAATATGTGATAACTATAAGCAATGTCTCCTACGTAAGACAATAAAACGTTGCACTAGCTATATTCAGTGATCCTTTTAATTTTAGCATGTTTTATTGCTTTGTAGGAGCAATGTGTACAAAAATATGTGGTAACATGTCTATCATTTTGTTGTTTTCCATCTCTCCATGCAGATTTGTGTTCTCTCCAAAATATAAAAGGCCCAACTTCTGGTGCATGGTATTTTATTGTCATATAAATTTTTCAGGAGAATTGTCCTTGACATAGTTTTCCCTGTTTTCAATCCAATTCACTTGTCAAACCCAATTAAGATTAGTTAAGCTTTCTATGTTTGCAAGTTATCCTTTTCCCTTTAACCACTTGCCCTCATCTTTGACTGTGATCTCTACTATTCTACCTTTCTATGCCCTCACTTTTTGTCTTTTAAGAAAATCTATGTTTTCAACCAAGTTCAATCTTTGACATTATTTCTATATCATAACCATCATGAATATCAGTTTTATTCAAACGGCCCTTGATTTAATTCATAAGTAAAACATAAGTTTCCATTTCCTTACCATCAAAACTATGTCGAACAGGGGAGTATCCCCTACTTTCTGGGATTGTCCCTTTTTTTCCTGAATTTTTTCTTACATAATAGATGTTTTTTTTGTTTTTTTTTGGCATCCCAAGATATTTCCTGCTTTAGATGGAGTAGATGTCAAACATCGCCAATATATCAAGGGACATCGCCAATATATCAAGGGACATCGCCAATATATCAAGGGACATCTCCAATATGTTGGGGGCACACCAAGTGCCCTTGATCAACTCCCTAAGTAAAACACCAATTTCTATTTCCATATTCCACAAGGATCCATCACCTGCCCTTTGGGGTCGTCCCCTTTTTTCTGAATTTTTTTCTCACACCCCAGGGATGTTTTGGATTTTTGGTAACTGATGTTTCCTGTTAGAAGAGTTGTGGACATCCACACATCCCCAAGATCTTAAAATATGCCCAAGAAATCAAGAGTCGTCCCCAGTCTACCAGAGATAATGAGAATGACCTGCTATCCCATGTTGACAGTCATTTACAAAAAGGCAAAAAATGCAAAAAGAAAAGGAAGGACAGGAGTTGGGAGATTCAAACAATTATTTTCATGATCATCTACAATATCTATTTTCAATCATCTACAATATTTATTTTTGGTCACCTACATCATGTTTAAAGACATTAATAGCTCTCAAGAGGACTACTGCTCTTTTTAAGCATGGAAGTATATGGCCTTCTGGCTCTCAGCACCAGAAGAAATCTAAATAAACTAGACGGCAAGGGTAAGGCACAGTTGAACTTCACCATCAAACAACTTACCCCAGTACTAGGTCTAAAGAATGATAGATCCTGATCTTGCTGGGAATGCAGATTTGCAGTATGTATTATAAACTGTGATTACAATTGGAGAAGGAAAACATGTTCAACCAAGTTTCAGATTGATTGGGTGGGATTTCAGAATAATAGGATGGACTCAGAACCCCAAGAGGAGGAAGGAGATTGACAGCAAATTTGTATCTCCATGGATGCACCGTGCTTTCCCATCAAATTCCTATTATGGTTGGCTGTTGGAAATATGCTATGAAACGGATCCAATGCATTTAGATATTGCATTCTCAATAGAGGATTATTTACTTGATGTTAATTAATTACAATCTTCTCTAAGTTTAATTGCAATTATGTAAACTTAAATAAGTTATATTGTTGGAATTGTTATTTTTGGGCAAAAATCAGGAATATCCCAAGGGTATCCCTACAATTGGTATCAGAGCATTAATCCTGCCAGCTTGGAGGTCAAACCTACTTTAACTGCCAATTCAATTAGGTTAAATATTCAACCCTCTTCTTACTAAATCAAAAATAAAATTGAGTAGGCCAACATTGCACTTCTATATGTGTGTGCCTTTTACATGTCTGCTTTGTCTCTAATGTTTTTTCAGCATGCTTACTCCATGTGTGTTTTATATGTCTGCTTTCCTCATGTATGCCTTGTGTTGCTTCATGACTAATGTGTTTTCAGCATGTTTACTCCATGAGTACCTTTCTCATGTATGCTTTGTGTTTGTATGCTTTGCATCTTACGTGTATTTATGTGTTTGCTTCATGACTGGTGTTTTCAGCATGTTTACTCCATGGGTACCTTTCTCATGTATGCTTTGTGTCTATATGCTTCGCACCTTACGTGTATTTATGTGTTTGCTTTGTGTCTGATATGTTTTCAGTGTGTTTACTCCATGTGTGTTTCATGACTACTTCATGCTTAACAATTATGAAAATGCCAAATCTATAAGAGCTTTCAAATACTGCCATGAATCCTGATCTTATTGAGAAATTTATTAGGCACCTTAAGGTTGATACCTCATAGAGTTTTACAGAAGTTTAAGATATCTTAACTTTCCATGATATTTCCGGATAGGGATGAGGGTGGTGTGTGTATCAACTGCAAGCGCAGACTTGTTATAAGACTTATTCATGTGAACTGCATGCCCTTCTTTTCTTTTTCTCATTATATGTAAAACTCTCAAGCCATTGAATGCATAAGCCACACTGACAAAACTACAACTCTGGCAGAAAAAAGAAATTGATCCTCAGTAAATTATTATAACGCTGTTCCTAGCATGGCCATCAATTAAATATTCGCGCAATTGCATTCCTAATTATGATGCAACCAAAAATATGGGTGACATTTTCAAAAACGGCCACTCTCCAATCTGATGATCTTTGAGTTACTGTGAAGGGCCATCTCCCAAAAGGATTGGTGTCAACACTCTTGAGTCAAATCATCAGCTAATCGTTGATGAGTCTTTGTCATCTTTGGTGCTTTCTCTAAAGAGGTTGATTAAGTAGTATTTTTACTGTTACAACTAATTGATCATTCACCAAGCTAACACACAATTCATAATGCTCTGAAGCAACTCTTCCTGACATTGGGAGTGTATCATAAATCCTCTTTGCTCTTCCCCCTGCCACACCTTGCATTCATGTCCATCAACTTTTCTTATTCTTGGACACTCTTCTGTTGGACCATTAACCTTTCGATTCTGAACATCATATCCTTGAACATATGATTATTCGTTTCCGAATTCTTACTTTTACTTCTCCAAGGATCCTTCAAACAAAGGACTAAAACTGTGTCCCTAACCATTAGACCTTGGTTCGGTATCTTGCTAGCAAGGCACACTGAGTTACTTCTTACTCTAGCAATTCATTTTCACACTTTCTTCAGATTGACTCAGCTTCAGCAATTTTATCTACTCAGCACTCTCCCTATGGATTGCCTATCAATCAGTGGCTCTACATTGGTTCTATCTGCTGATCAACACTGCTCTCTACTTGATGCTTCCTGACAGATTGTGTCATAGACGGCCTTTTAACAACAAAGTCAATCCAACACCACAATATTGGAAGACATCTTGTGAGCCACCTACAGTGCAATACACACACAAGACTTCTTTGCTTTGGAGCTTATCAATGACCAACCGTGTGATCCTAAACCTTAGATCTAGGCATCCGATGCTTAGATGTAATCAAACAACAATCAATTCCAGTACATAACAAAAGCAGATAGACAATGTTGTATTGATCTTGTTACATCCCATTTGTGCCCTAGTTGTTTTTTATGCTACATTTACACCATGTTGTTTGTGCCCAGTGGTGTTATTCTATAATTATGAGATGTTAAATTGTGCCCTAGATGTTACATGTTTTAATTGAATGATCGTGCCCTAGATGGTTCATGTTATAATTGAGTGATGATGCCCTAGATGGTATTTGTGCTCAGTACAATGAAATGATGACTCGCAACTTTTAAATTGATGTTTTGATATTTAACATGATGACATTTAAGATGTTTTACTTTTGTTGATAATATTTTTGAAATGTCAGAATTATGACAAGATTCCAAGCTAATTGTTTGAACTGGCCAAGTGTGTGCAGAAGTTCGTCATCCTTCAAAAGGGAGGGGAAGTGTCATCAGGTCGTGATGCAAGGACATCAGGTGGTGAAAGGCAATCCTACATCACCCAAAAATATTTCTCTTTAGTTAGTTTTCTTTTAATGTTTTTGCATTTCTGGATACCCATTTGGACGAATAAGAGATTCTAACCTTTAGAATTGACAAACTGCTTTTTCTAGCCAACTGTCAAAAATAGAAAGTTTTTATTTAAAGGCATATGGAGCCCAAATTTTGGGGGAAGCTTGAGAATGGAAAAATAAGCATTTTGGCGAAAAAAATCGGGTTTAAATCATTTATGGTTTGAAAGTTATTCAAGTTTCAGTTTCTCAAAAAAAATTCTTCCAAGTTAGATTTGAGGCATTAAACGGTCCCAAATGACCCCGAAAATGGCGAGAATCGGTGGAGCGGATTCTTAGCATATTCTTCACTCGGAGAGCTTTCCGACGATACAAACGGAGCGTCAATCCGATTCACGGATCAAAAGTTATGGCTGTCAGAAGTTGGACAATTTTTCGGAAAGTTTCCAGTTTTAGAATCTGGCTAAATTTTTATATCCAATTTCAAGTTTTGGCATTTGTCTGCCAAATGGTAATTTCTAAATTGTAATTTTGGCTCCAAGACGGAAAAAGGCTATTTAGGAAACTTGTAGTCAGTTCTGGGGAGTTAGTTTTGGGGGTTGGCAAAGTGGGATTGTAAGAAAAGGGTTTTTTTCCAGAAATTTGTATAAGTTGTAGTTTATTACAGCCTACAAGGATTTTATTCCTCTTGATTGTATTTACATGTATGAAAGCTAGTTACAGATAATAATAATATAATCTTTATTGCAATTTGTTGTGTTTTCTTGTTTCTCAGGTTGTGCCCTCATCAGCTTGAGAGGTAAGGAAAGAGAACTCATGCCATCTGGAAAACCCTAACCGTAAGTTAAGTCAAGTCGTCTCATGTTGACCATGTCTTTCGTCAATCGGTTGTATCAGGTAACCCTAATTTGGTCTGTATAGGAGTTTTTAGGGTTTCACGACTCTAAGTCGTAGATTGGATTCCAAGTTAATTTATTATTATTATTTTAATTATGAAATTTAATCATTTTTATCGCTCATGTTTTAATATAATTTATACATGTTTATATATATATACACACGTATACTCTCATATATAAGTACGTATTTGTATGTATCCAGGACATTAATGAATACGTACATATAAGTGCTTATATAGAGAAATACGCGTATGATATATATGTATAAAAATATAAATATTACTTCACACACTTTTATCATATAATATTGGCAATAAATATTTTGACCAATCCTTTGATATGGTCTTTTATATAATTCATAAATGGGTGCAAGTCCAATGTAATTTTCAAACACCAAATATATGTACCTTATTTATATGAATAAAAGCTTTCTTTGAAAGCTTATCTTATTTAATTTATTAAGACTTTATATGAGGGCAACGGCATAAAGCCATATATATCGAATGGTGGAATATAAATGAAAAAAATAAATGATTTAAACACAAACATTATCGAGCATAAACATGGCATGGGATTGAGACCACTGTAGTGGCAAAGCAATACAAACGGCATGTATTTCATCTGACTTGAGATTCATTCAAAATGGAATGGATAGAGCCGAACTATTTAGAGCCGATTCTTCTATAGGATTAAAAAAGAAGAAGAATTCATTTGGCGTGATCATTTTATCTTCCCCATGAAGAAATAAGGCATGAAATTGGCGTGATCTTTTGGGGAATGAAATTCACGTTAAGGCAGAAGGAATCAGGGCGAAATTGTAAAACCATCTCATTTCATGAGAGGTATATAATTTATATTGGGGAGAACAGAAAATACTTCCATCGACAGCCTTGTTTGGTTTTGGAAAATACAGCTCTGCAACTGTTCTAAAAGGTGTCTTGGAATATAGATGAAGTCTTCTCATAGCAGCTTAGCAGCAACCCATGAGAGTTAAGGAACAGCACAGAGAACCCCCTTCAAGTCATATCTTCTCCACTTTTATCAGGTCATGTAGCTTATACCCAAGCCTAGCAAAACTTTGTGCAAACATTCTTTTCTTGAGTTTGAATTCTGAAAGGAAAAGGGCTGAAAGAAAGTGTTTAAAGTTCAGTATGACTGTGTATTAAGTAAATGGCAGAATGATATAAGTAAATTTCTAAAGCTATACTAAGTATGGCTGTAAGTTTAATTTTTACAGACGAAGAAATGCATGCACTTGATGTATACGTAGTAAGCAATTACTAATGGCAATTTGTTTAAGGAATTTACCACAGCAAACTGGATAATGACTGGTGGAGATATGAAGAATATACCACACTGTTCATTATACAGTATAGTTGTGTATGATTCCATGGACAATAGGAAAATGTTCACACTGTATGGTATGGTTGTGATTTAAGCTTGCTGGAAGTAGGAAAAGTTTGCATTCATAATGCTATTAAACGTACAGTTGTGTCTTCTTTCTTGTTGACATAAAGAAATATATATGCACACGATGTAAATACACAGCATGGCTGCTCATCCACAATATGGCAGATTTTAGTTCTTAATGGAATGGGAAAATTATCCAACAGCAGGGTTAAACTACAATTTAGTCATATAATTACATATTCACACACACACACACACACACACACATACATATATATAAATGGGTGTGAATTATATCCTGAAAATGATGGTGAGCATATCTGTAAGGATATGCAAAATAATACCACTCAGAATTGAGGGTATGCATACCAGGAAAACTTGTATCATGGAGAATTCGTCTTCTTATTTTGAGTTGTCTCAGAATTAACCAAAACAGAAAAATATTACAGCTGTGAGGCTGATTATTCAAACTGAGGTTAACCTTCACTAGCATGTGAATGAAACTAAACCCTAGCTTAGGAAAGAAAAATCGGTAAGAGCAGAATAGAAGTATCCGTAATGCAATTAGCATTTCTTTTTAAAAAAAAATACTCAAATGTTGCATGACATTCAGTCAAAACTTAAAGAGTACATGGGAAGCTAGCGGCTCTTAAGCCATTTTACCTTTCCTAATCTAGGGGTTAGTTATAATTCCTAATACTTTATGCAATGATTTATGAGAAGGATAAAACAAAAAGTTCATATGAGAATTAGTGTTGTTAACTAAAATCATATAACACTATTGTGAGACAATGAGTCTCCATGTGAATATAGATATGGTCAACTATAAGCTTAAACTTACTTTTTATAGGATCTATGCCCTAGAACCCTAAGTTGCAATCGAGAAAGGTGGAACATTGACATCACACTTAAGCGTGATTGCATCTATTTGAAAACCTTTGGCCAAGGAGGTGCTCATAACAAAGTGTCAGTTAAGATGGTTAATTTATCTTCATTTGGTAAGAAACGAGAGGCAAGAGTAGTATTTCAGTGCTCATTAATGCAGTTGGGCATAATAAATACTACAGGTGCACTTAGACATTTAGTAAACAATACCTTAGTGCGAAAAGATTTGATAGACAAGGGAGCTTATAGCACTTCTTAATGCAGATAGTCATATGTATAGAAATACATAGCTTCACTGCTTTCTAATGCAATTTGGCATTCATACAAAAATATATAGTTTCATCGGACGGTACAATAGCAACACGAATGCTCATAATACATACAGAACATAAAAGTTAATGTTGATGAGGGAGATAGCAACCTGTTGTCTATCTCATCTTTTCCGCACTAAGGTAAGTATATCGGTTTAAACCATGCTTCAATGAAACCTAGAAGGGAACAATTTACATCTTAAATAAAATAAGGCCTTAACCTCAGAATGAGGTAGAATACCGGCTAATTCAATCAACTACGCCAAACTATGGAGAACTATTGACTGTTTTGATATTTCATTTTATATTCATGTGTGAAAAAGGGCATCATATGTTAATCATTTGCAACTCAATGGCAGATACTAGTTAATAAAGGCCAAGTATGGGCTACTTCTCATGAGTAAATAGTATTGAAACTGTGTGAAATGTGAAATATTCAACTGTTGTACTTTAATATTGGCCAAATTGTTCAGAACATTGGTTCATTAAAAGAGGGACGGTGAATTCTGCATATTCATTAAGCATGGATTCATTCTTGTACTCGTGAGAGAGCAAGTTGCTAGCTCAAGGGCACAAATATAAACTCTGTATTAAATTAATCTAGGGTTTTGTCAAAGAAAGGTTACATTATAAGAGTATAAGTTGCCTCGAGTTTGTAGTCCAGCATGTGAAACTTGGGTCCGATCATAAATGAAAGCCAATGAGCCTCATAGAGTCAGTATGCAATAGCATAGAAACAGACATGATGACTTGGACACCTTTGGGAATGTAATTCAACCGAGTAGGGTGATGAACAATGACTTCAAGAGTTTGTGAGATTGCAATTACACTAAAACCTTCAACCAAGGTGATGTTACTTCCGTAAGCGCCAACCAATTTGTTACTCCAGATACACAACCCAGTCAGAAGTCATACTCATTAGGGGTAGCCTATGGTGTCTAACCGACTAGGGATCTGTGTAGGATTATACATCAATCTCAGATGGCATGAGTTCAACTTACTGTTACCTCCCTACGAAGGGTCGGGCCAATCCAATCGGATATGGCACGGGGGACTAGTAAGTCCGTGGTTGGGTAGAGAAGCATCCTGATGATACTTTCCCTCCTCAATAATCTATCGGTAAAGTTTTGAAAGATCAAAATTTTGGCATCTGGAAAATGTATCTTCTAAACCGCTCTATTTCATTTAATTTGAATTGTTAAACTTTTGATTTGTATCAATTATTTTGCTCATGGCATAGATCTCTATTCAATTCAAGTTTCAGCTCAATGTTGTAAACGAAGAAAAAAAAAAGGTTGCAAGTTTTTCCTTTCTTTTCTACTTCAAAGATGTAAAAGATGTAATTTAAATTTGCATAGGTTTTTGCATGTTACAAATCTCATTCACAATACATTACATCAACTTGCTAGGCATTATGATCAGGGCTTCAAGCCTCACAACAATCTCAAATTAAAAGGTCTTTTAGTCCAAGGCAGTAGACATCAATATAAATATTCATCCACGAATTACTGATCAAATCTGCAATATGAGCGCTACCTACCGCTTGTCTTCAATATTTTCCCTTCACCACAAGCAATGCACAGTCAGACATAAAGCAGCCATTTATAACATTTTATAAAGTGACTGGTATTCAATATTGTTGAATCTATTATTTGTTATTAAATCTGTTAGGTAACTTTAATTTATTTATTCAATTAAATTGCCAATTCATTAAGAAACATTAGTAATTATTCATTTGATTTTCCTACAAGCAATCATATCTAGGATTAGTGAGGAAACGGGATAGGGAGATGCACAAGTACTGGTTCCCTCAATTAAGTAGCCCACCCAAAGTTAGTTTGCTTGTGGGTCAAGGAGTCAAATTGACTTGGATGGTTGTTCTGCACTTTTGGGCTTAGCTGTGAGGGACAGTCTTTGGGCGTCCTACCATGCTTTCCCATCAAATTCCTAATGTGGTTGGCTGTTGGAAATATGCTATGAAATGGATCCAATGCATTTGGGATATTGGGCTCTCAATAGAAGTTTATTTACTTGATGTTAATTAATTAAAATCTTCTCTAAGTTTAATTGCAATTATGTAAATTTAAATAGTTATATTATTGGAATTGTTTTTTTAAGCAAAAATGAGGTATACCCCAAAAGGGGACACTACATAGCTTAACACTTAAAACATTGTCATGGCACTTTAATCAAATAATTATTCTATTAATTGCCACTAGAGTTACCCTGCAAACAAAATCCTTCTGATTACATGCAAGAAAATTCAGAGGCAAAATTGTCATGTCCCCTTTTGCAATCGCAGCTATTTAGCAGAATGGACTGTGAAGGTAGGATTAGCAATTAGATAAGATGGTAGTTACTTTCAGTTTTTAGTAGAAATGTAAGTTGCATCTTAAAATAAGGAGGTTGAGTCTTCAGTGCCTATCAAATAACCCCACTGACTGAGGGGTGGGCCAACCAGTTAACTGCCACCAGTTCAGGAGTGGCAGTTTTGTGGGAGTGTTGTTCAGTTAGCTGCCTACATTGGAGACAATCAACTGTGATTTAGTCACCACCTCTTGTGGACTAACTTCCCATGATTAAAGATCGCTGGGAGCTAGGTCTATAAAATAGACCATAAGGCAGAAGAGAAGACATTTTGGGGAAAATTAACAAACATTGTCAGTGTTAGTGGCATTGCTACAACATCTGGGCACATTGGATACAAAACCCTTCAGGCGTGAACCTGTCATCGTGGGGGCAGAAAACCTCAGGAGCAGTACATATCAGTTAGTATAAGGTTTGCAGGCTAGGAGTACCCATTAAATTGCATTAGAACGATAGACTTCCCTTTGAATGTATGTTGTTAGTAAAAAATTATAAAAATCTAAAAAAGTACAATTGCTGCCAGAGTATTGTGTCTACTATTTGCGCATTTAGTAGGGTTACTTAAAAAGGGTCATCATTACAACAAATTAACGATTTTTTCCACATCAAATCGAAGATGGACATGGATATCTGGGTGCCGTACAAAAAAAATAATTATATATTGTGGTGGTTGCAATGCTATTCACCCATGCTGCTGGTTCCTTTCTATTCTTTTACGAATATGAAAAGGAATAATTTCAAAGTGTGATACTATTTTTCCTTTGCTGGCAAAATATCTTTCTCAAAGGGATATATGATGGCATAACATGTTATTCTTCCGTTTCCTAATGCAAAATTTGATGCAATGGATTTAGAGGAGTGGTACTGGTAAGCCATCATGAATGATGCAGATACATGGAATATAAAATTTACAACGTTGGTAGGCTCATTAAGCATATTATGATGCCAAAATTGAGGCAGTGGCCAAAGAATTGTAAGAGAGGGAGTGTCCAGAATGGAATTTCTTTTCATGGTTTGAACTCAGAGCTATATTACACATTTTGAAAATCAACGCCAAAGTCAAGTTTCTCATTCTTTTCTGCTGACTTCACTTAAAAAATCTAAAATACAAATAAATTCAAACATAAATATATGATGGATCGACGGCATAACTACTAATTTGCTAAAATTAAGATCATGACATATACATAATGGAATCAATAAATTGTTTACAAGTTTCAATTTCAGGCTTATCATAAGACTACGACAGATCAAAATAAGTTCATTTTGGAGGTGAAGAAAGATGGACATCTGCTTTTTACACATCATTTCAAACTCAGCAACCATATATTATTATTCTGACACTCATACAGAAGACTCAAAACATTTTAAGATGAATAATTGAGCAGAAGCAAAAGGCTAAAAACTCTTCATAGTTTGAAGGTGTGAAAAAGAAGATGGCATTTCAAAGGACTGTGCATGTGATCGTGCAGTAGTTCAGAGTCGGATTGAAATCAAACGCATATGAAAGAACAATAAAGCCGAAGAAGATTTAACCTTATGTTGGAAAGGAGCAAGTTGCTAATTCTTCAAATAAAATATTGGTTCTGACAGAGATAAAAATAAAAAATAAGGTAAAAACTTGACACTTGTCAAGTGGAATGCCTACAAGGAGTTCATTTATGAACCCGACAGATTCATTAGTCAGTCCAAACAAGGCATAAATAACCTGGCAAGTGGTAAAGTTCAAGACATTGATGGGCTGCAAGCTGATTTTTTGACGTGAGGAAATGCACTTCTTGTTCTTCACATCAAAAAAAATTTAACAATGTCACTCAAAGTGGCATTCCAGAGTGGACAACTAGTGTGGTTATCCCTCTTCACAAATGTGGAGATATCAATAATCCTTCTAACTACCGTACTATCATGGTCAACCATCTTCTTGGAAAACTTTTTGCAAGCATGATAGAATGCAGAATCAACAGTTGGATAGAAAATAGGGAAAATGAACAAAGGGGCAGTCTGGCTTTAGACCAAGGCACTCTACAATTGATCACTGCATCACTCTTAGCAGCTTCATCCAAAATTGGGACACCCAGCGGGAAGAAGCTTTTTGTTGTTCTGTTGATTTCAAAAAAGCCTTTCACACTGTATCTAGAGACAAACTTTGGAACAAAATGGAGGAACTTGGAATTCCTATTGAGCTTAGACCTGCAGTGCATAAGTTTTGTGAGCAAGTTAGTGCTAAAATCAAAACTAAAGAGGGTAAGTTGGAATGTTTTGGTTTGACGGTGGGTAGTCTAAATGAACTACTTGTGAAGATAAGGCTTCACAATACTGCTGACTTCTTGATCAAGATTCGTAATAGAAGAGTCCACATTGAAACACTTCAAAATTATAAAGAATTGGACTCTTGATCCCTTATACTGCTGGTCTTGTAAACGTTATTAAAATCCCTTATGATTCATTCACAACTGGATTTAGTCAACTGACCATCACCAGAGAAACCCAAAATTACAAATCAAATACAGGAAAAGGGCAATGAACTCTTTTAACCTCGACTGATATATTTAATGGCTTGCAATCCACAGCGTTTGCTCGGGCGATCAATGCCTTAACTACCTGCTACACTTTCTAAAAATCTATAGTTTAACGCTATTCATTCTCGTTTCATCTTCCAAATTGTTTGAGATTGAAAACACAAGATAATTCGGCCGCGTGCAAGGCAGTAGATCAATATCTGAAATTGGGGGATCGAAAATGTTGATTTTACAATTCATTTTAAAGAGCACAAAAGTCATGCCCTAGTTGTCCACAAGCAGCGCCTTTGCTTAAAGCAAGCTGGGAAGAGAAAGGAAACAAAATAAAGAAATTGAATTGTTTACCAGAGCGACGGCAGCAACAATAGCATATGCCCCTGCGAGTGTGAAGAAAACGCCATCTTGCCATTCAGTGGAATCGTTCAGTTTCTCCCACCAGTTCCATGTGGATGTGGACAAGTCCGCCCAGGCGGTTATCCTCGCCATTATCACTGTCGACGCTCGCTCACTTCGCTACAGCTGATCACTTCGGTTCCACTAGTTGCCAACACACTCGCACTCTTGGACGGCACTGAGTGCCCAGCTAATCAATCAAGTAGATCGCCAAAGCAAAAGACAGGCCCACCCACCGGTCATAATTCCCACATACGTCCGCAAGTATTCCACCTAAACTTCCCAACACCCACCTGTAAAACTATAATTACTATTATTTTCTTGGTCTCTCTGACATCATCTGTGTGCCAATCTGCTTCCCTCTGCCGGCCAAAATATTTTCTATCAATAGAAGAATCTTCAATGATCAGCATGCCCTAAAATAATGAGGAGATTTATGGGATCAAAACAGCATCAATTCGCGCGGTGAACCATGCATATCGTTTTAGGAGCTTTCTGTAGAGTTAGTGGACTTTCTCGTTTTTTTCCTAGTAGTAGAAATGTGTGTTTTTTAATTAAAAAAGTGGAAAAAATTTAGAGGTAAAATTTGGAGGGAAATGTGAAAAGAGAGGGAAGAAAATGTGTGCAATCATATGGTATAATGTTTATTATATGATAATTTTATAACTTTAGCTTCATTAAATTATAGCAATTTCATCATCAGAATTAACGATTTTAAATCATATTTTATATTTAATTTAAAATTTGCATGGATTCATGTGCACTACTAAAATTTAAGTAGAAAATGTAGATAATAATGAATGGAATTATGTGTACAACTAAAATTAAAATAGAAGAAGTAGATAAGTCATGTGGGACCATGACTTTGAAGAGTGGGAAAAGCTATTGATTTTTTAAATCTCAAAATTCAAAATAGAAAATAAGGTTAAAATGGTATAAGGATGATGATTTTTTATGTTAGATGTTATCAATGATATGTTGAAAAATTAAATCTATTGGATAAGTATTTTGGAATTGAGAAAGTAGTTGTTCTTTATCCTAATTCACTTTTATGAATGTAAAATTTTTAATGATTGTAATATTAATTCATGTACATGAATCTAAACTTATATACAATTTTGAACTTCATAGATTTTATTATTTGAAATGTGTTGCTTTTAATATTAATCAATTTGTATTTACAAAAGGGTGGTGTCAAGAGACGTCATTGAGGGACTTCTTAGGTAGGGTGATTCTCTTTTGATCAAACTTGTATTACTAATTTAAATGTTTGGTAGAAACAATTGAAGGCAATACATAAATGTGCAATAATGCCTAGAATGTTGGTGTGAGTAAGCAATCCCTTGATTATACTCTCGGAATGATAGTGCAAATTAGAAAGAGAGTTTATCTATGGATGCAAATGAACTGGCATTTGTCCTTTTGTACAACAGCCTAGTGTGTAAATTAAAGTATTAGGTATTCTAGTTGCTCATAAAAACTAGTAGAAAAAGAGGAACATGAGCCCAATTTGAAATTTAAATATTAAAATTTTTAGGGTTGAATTCACACATAAAAATCTTAAATAAGTTCATTTTCATGCTCCTAAGGTAATGAAAGGTTAGAATAAGAAGATCATATCAAAATCTTTGGAATGTGTGAAAATGGAATTAGGCTAGAATTAGGAACTATTTGTCAACTTCCCGCAAGAACACATTGTTTTGCACACTATTGATTTCTTTAGGGACAAACATGTTAGTGTGAGTCAAAAACAAAGGAGAAAGGTGTAAGACATTAAATTTTGATGCAGGAGCATCTAAGTCCATAGATGATCTTGCATTGTCCAAAAAACTTACATTTTATTTTCTATTTTAGTGTGTTGTAGTTGTTTTAGGCACAACTCGGCATTTCAAAAGCTCTCCTCAAGTCAAAATTACAAAATTTAAAATTTTGTCGATTCATTATTTTAAAGGTGTTGTAAGCAGTTCACAAAGTCAATTGTTTTGAAAAATTTGAGGGTCAGATAAAATGATTTTACAATGATATTATTGAATGTATTTCTCCTAAAGTGGTAATGGTTTCATGATCAAATTCTTCACTGTTTGGAAGAATTTAATTTTCTCTACTCTAGCCAACTATTTTAAAAAATAAATAATCTCCAAAAAATTTAAAAGCTAGAAAATAATGTTTTTGTGGAAAGCTTAAGGAGCTCATTACACATCCTAATCCATTTTTAGATGATTTCAATCCACCAATAAAAATTTAATCAAATTTTTTATTTTAAGTCAAGTTGCCTATTTAAAAAGGAAGCATCGTGCATTTTAAGTTTGTAGCAACTCTTCCCATAAATGGGACATGTTGAATTCATTTGAATGCACTCTTTTATGGAATTGATTTCTCATAAATGAAAATTTGCAAGTTTTCAAGTATGAGACATGAGTAATAAAATAGTATATGGAGTAGATGGTGGGGGAGGGGCATTAGAATTTGCCCATGGCTAAATTTGAAACAATCATTTAAAGATTAGAAATAAAAATAAAATTAGTAGCACATGTGCATAAAGAAAGAAGAGGAGATGTTGAAGAAAGGGAAGCCATTGGAGTTAGAGAAGCTGAGTGTAATAACCCTCCTGTTTGTCAAATATGCATGAAAATGATAGCTTAATATATGTTATCCATCACTCAAAGTAATGTTAATATTTAACTTAGTAATCACTAGAAATAAGTTATAAGAAGGTGAGATTAAAGGGAAGGAATGTTAAGTAAATAAATTAATGTTATTCAGTGAACGATGTGGTTATTAAAGAAGATCATCTCAATGAAGGGATATAACTCTTTAAATCATATTTTCTCAATGCATATCAAGGGCATGGAGGACTTGTTTTTTATATTCAATTCATATTGAAATGCTCAAGAGATCCATTGATCTACCAAGTAAATTGATGGTAAAATAACATCATTTGCAAGGCCATAGACGCAAAGTAAAGAGAATAATAATCAGAGACAACGTAAAAAATTGCATGAGTATAAGGAATGAATTCAGGGGGAGTGATCATATATAGATACTTCTATTTTTATATACAACCAGATCCATAAATGTGGAGTTATAAGGATACAAATCGGGAAAAAAGCATTCAAGTTTCAAGGCCTCTAAATCTATCTTATATGGGTAGACCCATACAGGATTAAATGCATGGTTTTAGAATCATAAATCAGGAACAACAATATCTTGTATAGGAAAATCTTATGCAAATTAATGTGTGGTTATAAGGACAATAAAGCAAGAACAACAATAAGATTTGTATTGTGATTAAAAGCATATTCATTATGCATGCAAATCAAACATTATTCCAAAATTTCAGTTATAGAGAGTTATAGCAATATTTATCCATCTCTTACTATTCATCTAAGATTGCCTACTTATCACACATTGCAACTTTTATTCAATTTTAGTAACTACATTTCAAATGTTCCTATTAGGGACATTAAAGTGGTATCAGAGCTAGTGAACCTGTCAACTTTGGGTAAATGTTGAAAAACTTGATTAATCATGGCAATAAAAGATATCAAAAAGATCAGTATATGAAGGAGGCAACAAGCTTAGCACTCAATTGCAATCAAGGGATGATATCTTGAGCATGATTAAATTGGTATAAGATTGTTTGACTCGCATTCAAGAATCATCCTCCAAAGTGTTAGACGTGTCTCTAACTCCTACAATGACAACCTTAAAACAACACAAATGGTTGAGGCATCGTGATGAGGAGATCAAATTGTTGGTTACCTCTTGTTTAAGTAAGGTAAAAGAAGTTTTTGGCACCTCTAGTTTCTTATGAAAATGAAAGAAGTATTGCACCTGATTGTAGACAGTTTCACTGACCTAGATGACACTAATAGTGCACATTACTCTTAAGAAGGGTGACCACATTTAAGATACATGTGAAAATCAAGACGAGTAACCTTAGATTATGAACCTGGGGTTGCAAGACCTAATCTACAACATGTTCCATCATTTTTCCAATGCAATCAAAGACATGCGTGATAAAGATATTTTTGCAGCCATGAAAGATATTATAGTTCTAACTATCAGTAGATCTCTCAACCCACAATGTCTATGCTATGGGCAGTATGGAAACAAGAATGGACCCTATCTTCGTTCATGTATGCATTGTTCCACACAATGCGAGGGAAAATTAAAACCTCACTTGAATAAAGAAGAGCGAGAGAAAATTAATTCAGAAAATAAAGGGGAAGAAGCTCCTTTAGTTGTACATATAGAAAATGAATGCAAGGAAATACAAGATGTGGAAATTTTTTTAGGAGGAAGATGAATCTTCATATGTTTCTTCTATCACAAATGAAATGGGTACTTGGACTCATGAGGGTAATTAGACAAACCACTATCCAAACAAATTACAAAAGATTACAATTCATGACAGTTCCATGAGTGAGATTTACTCTTCGATCGACAACCAAATATCAAATGTTTAAGATTTGCTAAAAGAAAAAGTGTCGAGCTACAACAATACACGTACCTCCTATGAGGTTACATGATGATTATCATTACCCTTCTTTCTCTAAGTTAATACCATCATATTTTTATCAAGTAGATTTTAAATCGTTATCAACTTTGGGGCAAATAATAAGGAGAGATTCTTCAAACATAATTAATATTTTCACCTCCATCATAATAAACAGTGATTCCTACAAGTATTACAGGGTGTCACCATACAATACTTCTTATAACATGATGATGAGGACCATAGGTTGGAGTAATTGTAATTTTTCTCTTGACATATTAAGGGGAAATGTTGAGGTTTTATTTATATGGTTGAATGATGCAGAGGGCTATGGGATGTTCAATCACTTACTTTGGTTTTTGCTCAATAAGGGTCTCCACTAGGTGTCACCCAATGAACCAATGTCCTTAACCTTCCCAAGGTTATTAGAGTCTATCCTAGATCCTTCTCAAGGATCTCTCCACTCAATAAAACTCGCAATTGACAAGGATTCTCCTACCCCTTAGGTTCCAACCCTTCAACCAAAGTCACCTAACAACCCCACACCCCTAGCAACAGGATCTTTACTCACAAGGTGGAATTTGGCCTATGTGAATGTTACCACATGTGTTATATGAAATTTTCATAGATTATGACCCCTCATATGGGTGTTTATTAGAACCTTGTGTCGTCTCACCTATTAGACCTAGGAAATAGGGCTACAAGCAATCAGCCCTCCAATCGGAATTTTCCTAATTTGTCTCGCAATATACCTTAACAACCCCCTAAATAAATTAGCTATTTGGATACCCTTTTATACCTTATACCATATTTCAAACTTTTGCATCTGGGTTTTGAGTACGGATGGTCAAACCCTACTAACCCTATTTTGCTTCTTCTAGCCGGTATTGGGGTTTAGGCTCTCAAAAACCTCACTAGTCAATAAGAAATGCAAGAATTACACTTTCCAAGGGTATTCACCTATCCAAGGGTCCTTCACATGCCTATTTTTACCATGTACCAATCTGTTGTTCAAGCTTTCTATCTCCTTTTATACTGCTCAGGCTTGCCACATGACCGATGTCAAGCCTAGGGCCTCATCTTAGGGTAGTCAAATGATACCTCTTGTCTTCAAAACCACCAATAAAAATTAATATAAATGAAAAATCAACATACTCCCAACTTTCAAATCGATCCCATTGAGAGATGTTGATTTGTGCCCCTATTAGCATTCAAACCCTTGGTTTGAGGGTTTTACCAGACCAGTGGGATTGAAAATTCTCTTTCTTTCAAGCCCGAATGTTTCAAGGCCTCAAAACAACTCTAAATGATTTTTAAAACTCTAATACAACTTCTTAAATTCTCAACTCATTCCCACCAATCGTTAGGAATCATGCAAGGACTAGAATTCAAAGAAAATGCAAAAAAAACTCAGTAACCGTTTTGTTTGAAGACAAATATTTCATTCAAAATTACTTCTCCAACTTCTCTAACTGGAAGGCATCATTCCTTCAAGATTATATCATTCCAAGTAACTCCTCCAACTGCCTCAATGCATACAAGCAACCAGCCAACCATTGGGGTAACCACATTTGAAAATGTTGCAAAAAAATTTTCTTAACAACAATTGCAACTTTTGCAACTTTGGACATTTTTTTACAAATTGATATTGGCTTCATACCAAAGGTCAAGAATGAACATACTACACATTGTAGACCCCCAAACAACATAAATACCTATAGAATGTGCATTCAAGGCCTTTGACTAAGTTGACACACTTTGTAACCTTAGGGCTTATTACATTGCCTAGGCCTTCAAACTCACACACACACATTCTATTCCCAATACAACCATGAATCAAAATGATGTGGACACATGTCCTGGTGCTCCTGCACCATACTCCCCTAGACAAGAAAAATCAATTCCCTTGAGTTGCCAATCGGTTGATTGTAGTGCCATGCTTGAGAATATCACTTTCACTCATCCAAGTAGCTTCAGATTCAGGAAGCCCCTTCCATTTGACCAGGTAGTCTTTGTAAACACCTTTCCTTGTTTGTTTGATCACCTTGGAGTCAAGAATGCACTCCAATTCCAATGTCTTGCTAGGTGGTATAAATCCTTCATCCACTCTACATCCTCTTCCTCGAGAGATGAATCAGGGGTTGCATCTTGCAAAGATCCTTTGAAGGTTGTCAAATCGCATACATTGAAGATGGGAGATAATCCCAAGTCTGCTGGAAGTTCAACTTCATATGCATTGTTGCCAAATTTATGAACCACCCTGAGGGGACCTATCTTTTTCATGAGTAGTTTAGAAGGTTGGCCTTTGGGTAACCTTTCTTTCCTTAGGTAAGCCATCACTAAATCCCCTACCTTGAACTGAACATCTCTCCTTTTAACATCTGCTCTGAGTTTATATTTATAAACACTTTGTTGAAGTGAAGCCTTAACTTGTTCATGAACCTCCTTCATGGTGACAACAAAGTCTTCTTCTTGGGCACTTTGCTTGTCCATGCCTCCAAGATCTTTGAGTTCAATTATTCCCCTAGGGTTTAGGCCATACACAAACTCAAATGGACTTCTCCCAGTGCTCCTATTGACTAAATCATTGTATGCATATTCAACTTGTCCAATCACTAAATCCCAACTTTGTCCATGCTACTTGGTAAGGCATCTAAGGAGATTGCCAAGGGACCTATTAACCACTTCGGTTTTTTCATCAATCTGAGGATGGTATGCTGGTGAAAATGACAAATTGGTACCTCATTTCTTTTAGAGAGTTCTCCAAAAATGACCAACAAACTTCGAGTCTCTATCAATGACAATATTGAGAGGCAATCCATGGATCCTTACAACTTCTTTGAAAAAAAAACCTGCTATATGAGATGCATCATTGGTGAATTTACATGGCACAAAATGAGCCATCTTGCTGAACCTATCAACAATTACAAAAACACTATCAAACCCCCTAGGAGTTTTGGGAAAACCAAGTACAAAATCCATACTAAGGCTTTCCCAAGGCCTAGTAGGAATCGGTAAAGGTTGATACAAACCAGCATTGGTTGAAACACCTTTTGCCCTCTGACAAATAGGACAATGCTCCACAAATCTTCTTACCTATGCCTGCATCTTGGGCCAAAAATAAAACCTTGATACCTGCTCTAAGGTTTTGTCCAGACCAAAATGACCTCCAAGACTGCCATTGTGTTTTTCTCTAATGATATTCTCCCTCATAGAACATTAGGGAATGCATAACTGATGCCCCTTGAAGAGCAACCCATCCTGCAACATAAAATCAGAAAACTCAACATGAAAAGAGTCAGCAAACTTAGAACATACATCATATGCATCTTTGAAATCATGATCCTCCTTATACATGGTCTTAAGAGAATCAACACCAACACTTTGCAACTGAATTTCTTGAACAGTAAGGGCTCTCCTGCTTAAAGCATCTGCAACCTTATTAGTCACACCCTTCTTGTGCTTGATAGTGAATGTGTAAGGTTGGAGTTGTTCAACCCACTTAATGTGCCTTTGGTTCAACTTCTCTTGCCCATTTAGAAAACTCAATGCATGGTTATCAGTATAAACAATAAACTCTTTTGGAAGAAGGTAATGGCGCTACTTCTTGAGTGCTTGCACCATAGCATAAAGTTCCAAATCATAGGTTGAATACCTCTGCTTAGCCTCATTCAACTTCTCTGAAAAGAATGCCACCGGATGTCCTTCTTGACCAAGGACTGCACCTATTGCCTGCTTGCTTGCATCACATTCAACTGTAAAATTTGATCAAAACTAGGGAGTCTCAAGGTGGGAAGTTCTGCAATCTTCCTCTTCAAAATCTCAAAGCTTTGGGATGCTTTCTCTATCCATTCAAACCTACATTTGATTCCTCCTTTATAGTGTTAAGGATTGGAGCACAAATATGACTAAAACCCTTAATGAACTTCCTATGAAAGGTAGCCAATCCATGGAAACTCATAAAATCACTTACTATCCTAGGTGTAGGCCAATTTACAATAGCATCAACCTTAGAAAGATCCATTTGCAAACATCTATTTGAAACTACAAAGCCAAGATACACCAACTCAACTTTCATGAATTCACACTTATCTAGATTGATTACCAATTTCTCCTCATGAAGCTTCCTCAAAACCTGATCCAAATGCTTCAAATGCTCCTCCTTAGACCTGCTAAACACCAAGATGTCATCAAGATAAACAATAACAAACTTTCCAATAAATTTTTCCAATACCTCAATCATGAGGCGCATAAAAGTACCAGGTGCATTTGTAAGGCCAAATGGCATCACCATCCACTCATATAAACCCTCATTGGTTTTAAAGGTTGTCTTTCACTCATCACCAAGTCTGATTCTAATATGATGGTAACCTAACTTCAAATCAATCTTTGAAAAGTAGCATGACCCTCCAAGATAGTCCATGAGGTCTTCAATCCTAGGCATAGGAAACTGGTACCTAATTGTGATCTTGTTGATGGATTTAGAATCAATGCACATCCTCCATGTTCCATCTTTTTTTGGTGCCAAGATAGTAGGTACAACACATGGGCTCAAACTCTTTCTAATCAACCCCTTATCCAAAAGATCCTGCACTTGTCTTGCTATCTCCTCATTTTGACTAGGAGTCATCTTGTAGGCAACTTTATTAGGTAAGGTCACACCGGGTATCAAATCAATTTGATGATTGATTTCTTTGAGGGGAGGTAGGTTATTAGGCATGTATTTAGCTACAACTCCCTTGTATCTATCCAACATGGCTTGCACTTCCATAGGAATCTCTCCTTTCTCACCATTCCCTTTCTTGGTCTCATCTTTGGGGTGTAAGACCAAAGCATGGCCTTGGGTCTCTTCTTGTTTGAGGACTTCCAAAAACTCTTTTCCACTAAGTAACATGACATGTGGAGTAACAATCTTCTCTTCCCCTTGAGCAGGTAATGGGTCCATCCTAAACTGCCTACCATTCTTGGTAATGACATACATATTTTTCTCACCATCATGTTGTGCTTTGACATCATACTACCAAGGACGACCTAACAATAGGTGACAAGCATCAATAGGAAGGATATCACACAAGATCCTATCCTTATAGTCCCCCATTTCAAACTCTACCCAAGTGTGTTCATCTATCGCTACATGTCCCTTATTAAGCCAGGATACCTTATAAGGACTCACATGAGGCAACCTCTTCAGTTTTAACTTCTCTACCATTTCTAAAGCAACAATATTCTCTGTGGAACCAGAATCGACAATCACTTTGCAAACCTTACCATGAGACTTACAAGTAGTTTTGAAGAGTGACTTCCTTTGCAGGGGCTCTTTGCATTGGGGTACCTTCACCAATGTTCTCCTTAACATAAGGCTTTCTCCATCCAAGGTAGGACCTGCATTTCCCATGGGTGAATTGACACTTTTGTCCATCATCTTCTTGCACAAGTTGAGTCCTTTTGTTCGGTCCATGTGAGCTAGAAGCTTTCTTCGGGCATCTACTCATAGTGTGACCCACTTGGTTGCAATTGTAACATTTACCAGTGAAAACGCTAGGTCCTCTACCTTGGTTACCTTGTCTACCCCTACCAAAAGGTCTTCTTCCTCCTCTGAAGCCTCCATTCTTATTATTGAACTCTCTATTGGACTCTTGTTGATTAGAGTTACCATTTTTAAAAGGAGTATTCCTTCCTCCAAAGCCACCTCTACCTCTGAAATTTTTGCCACCTCTTCCTTTATTATTTTATTCTCCTCTCCTTTTGATCTTATCTTCCACCCTCAATGCCAATTGAAAGCATTTGTGCATAGTGTTCGGAGCCATGATGTTGATCTCATCTTGGATGTTTTGTCTTAACCCATTTAGGTATCTAGCCACCTTCTCTGCTTCTTCTTCATGCTTCTTGGACCTAAGGCTTAACTTGTGAAATTATTCAGTGTATGCATTCACATCCAACTCCCTTTGCCTAAGGTTTTGCAGCTTCTTATACATCTGAACCTCATAGTCTATTGGTAGGAATTGGTCTTTGATTTTGTTCTTCATCCTCTCCCAAGAGGATATCTTCTTCTTCCCTATGTTCACTCTTTCTTCCTGCAGCACTATCCACCACAGCAAGGCAGAACCTTTGAGTCTAGACTTTGCCAAACTCACTCTTCTCTCCTCTGGTACCTCTTTGTACTCAAAATGATTACTGAGTGCTTCTATCCATTCAAGCACCTCTTCTCCATTAAGGCTACCATTATAGATAGGTAGACTTTCCACATTATCCCTGTTTACTGATTTCAGGGCATCTAAAAACATCTTTTGATCAGGTTCCATATTCTAAGGGATGGCCTCTTTCTCTTCACTCTCTTCTTCTGATTCATCATCACAAATTATGTCCTTTCCCTTGGACTGTTTGGTCTCTTTGAGTTTCTCTTCTAGCAACTCTTCTACCATCTTCTTGATGGCCTCTGGGTTCATTGCCTTAGGAGGCATTGTAGTAGCCTCTTCTCTAAATTCTGAGTCTGACATACACTATTCCACCCTTGGTATAGCTCTGATACCAATATGATGCAGAGGGTTATGCGATGTTCAATCACTTACTTTGGTTTTTGCTCGATAAGGGTCTCTACTAGGTGTCACCCAATGAACCAATGTCCTCAACCTTCCCAAGGTTATTAGAGTCTGCCCTAGATCCTTCCCAGGGATCTCTCCACTCAGGACACTCACAATTGACAAGGAGTCTCCTACCCCTTAGATTCCAACCCTTCAACCAAAGTCACCTAACAACCCCACACCCCTAGCAACATGATCTTTACTCACAAGGTGGAATTTGTCCTATGTGAATGTTCCCACATGTGTTATATGACATTTGCATAGATTCTGACCCCTCAGATGGGTGTTTATTAGACCCTTGTGTCGTTTCCCCTATTAGACCTAGGAAATAGGGCTACAAGCAATTAGCCCTCCAATCGGACTTTTCTTGATTTATCTCACAATCTACGTGAACAACCCCCTAAATAAATTAGATATTTGGATACCTTTTTGGACCTTCTACAAGATTTGTATCAAGATCAGAAGCATATTCATTATGCATGCAAATCAAACTTTATTTTAAAAAATCAATTGTAGAGAGAGATAACAATATTTATCAATCTCTTACTATTCATATAAGATTTCCTACTTATCAACACATTGCAACTTTTATTCAATTTTATTAACTATATTTCAAATGTTCCTGCTAGGTACATTACAGAGTGGGGAAAGAATGAAGAAAGGAGGACATGATAAATAAGTGTGGTATCCATTCTTGGGCTTAAAAAAATGTAATGTCATTTCCAATGTAGATGTGAGTGGTGATTCACAAAAAAGAATGGAAGGCAATGAAAAAGAGAGTAGGTGTTGGAGTTTCAAGGGATGACCTACCCATTTTAGGCCTGGAAAAATTAGCAAAAACTACATCTCTTGGATGGACAATATCCACAAGGGTGATAATTTTTTCTCAAAAAATGAAAGTGAAGAGAAAACAATAGAGGTAAGGCACATGTTTCAAATCAAAAGAGAGAGAGAGAGAGAGAGAGAGAGAGAGAGAGAGAGAGAGAGAGAGAGAGAGAGAGAGAGAGAGAGAGAGAGAGAGAGAGAGAGAGAGAGAGAGAGAGAGAGTGTGTGTGTGTGTGTGCGTGTGTGTGTGCGTGTGTGTGTGTGTGTGTGTGTGTGTGTGTGCGTGTGTGTGTGTGTGTGTTGGAGTAGAAGATATTTCTTGCTATTTTTCGCATACACAAAGCCATGAAAGGTCAAAATGTAATGAGTGTGTTGCATATACAAAGCCATGAAAGGCCAAAATGTTGCATGTGTGTGTGGCTTATTTTTTGTAATTTAATATGGGATATAATTTGCATGTAATTTTTTTAGTTTTCAATAAAATGAAGCTTGATATGGTGTTTTCATTATAATTTTTTGGGTGTTGTGTGATAATGGTCGAGAGTTTGTGCAATGTGTTACTTGTTTCAATGGTCTAATAAGGCCCTTGGATGTTGTACTGCATCAAACCTTCATCACAATATTTTGCCTTGACTTTGAGTTGCATGTCAACTATTGTGAAGGCTTGTTTGAAAATAAAACAAGCAACTGAATTGTGGGAAATTTTGTTAGCCATTCAAAAATAGATAATGATGTCAATTTGGCATATTTTCCTCATAATGAGTGCTCCGTCTAAAAATGTACAATCGTATAACAAAAATATCCAATGAGTAATATCTATCAAATATCTAATAATAAGCATAAACAAGAATACTAAAATTATCCTTGAAAAAAGTTGAATGGATTTGCCTACTATAAAAACAAGGCTCTACTTGGAAACCAAAAAATGCAATGTAGTTTTATCTAAAAAATGGAAATGAAAGTGCATTAGTCAATACAACCATACTCGTCATAGGAATTTCACTTATATAATATACCCCCTCCAATTGGTTGAATCTAAGGGATGCAAAGAATTAGACCTAAAGGAGGACAATATGTGATCATGTAAAACCATACAAGTGTGTACAAATGGAGGACTTATTGCATAAGAATAACACAATAACATAATAATGTGTGATTAAGGAGGCATATGTGAAAAGGAAATCAAAGTGCCCCCCAATATTACCCCTAATGAGGGGAAATAACAAATAGTAATAGATAAAGTCATTGAAGCACAAGTATAGGTTTAAGATATAATATAAAAAGTTTTAGTTTCGATCTTTATTTTCCTATCAAATATATATTTTTTCTATTATTTAGGTTTTTTATTACACTTTTTAACTAAGCTTGCTTTGGTTAATAATGTGAGTATTAGTGTGAGTGGTGTAAGGTGTTGGATCATCTTCCATGCTTGAGTTATAATTTACTATGTGTCGATATTTCTAGTGTACTCTCCTTATTGGTTATATTTGCCACCTTCCCCTCTCACATGGTCTATATATACTCACTCTCCTAGCTTATATTTTTATCTTGTAGATTCATGTCGTTATGCTTTCCTAATGCTAGTATTCTTCTTAGGCATTTACGTTACTCCCTTTAAGATTGACTCTATAAATCTATTTTGATCACATTAATCACTTGTATTTATATTTTTAATAGTTTATATTCCTTGCACTAGATCTTCAATTATTTATTTTGTAGATTCTAACAAAAAGAATGTCTAATATGGAAAAAGGTGTCTTGAATGAGATAAAATAGCGATGAATAATTTCCCTAATTGCAAGATAAGAAACATGTAACCGTACTTGTAGATGTAAGATGCCCTTTTGATAAGATTTGATAAATTTTAATTGTACTAAACATGTGATTGTAAGGTGTAAATATTATAATAATAAATATGTGTAAGTATGAGATCATAAAATGTAACTATAGTAAGCAAAAGTAAAAATGTAAGGTCAATGACAACACATAAAGTCATAAGATAATCAAGTAGTGTAAAAGGTGTAAACATCAAGGTGAAAGCATGCAAGGATAAGTTCATACAAGTGTGCAATATGTAAGCATGATCATGAGTAGACATAAACATCATTGAAGTAAAGCATGTGATTTTGAACTTGGAAAATATTAAATGCAACTAGAAACTAGAGATGCATATGTATAATACTTTTTGTTTCATGACTAGTGAGCATTTGAAAATGAAAGGTAAAAGATGCCCTCACTTTTGTACCCCCAATATGAATAATCATGGTGAATGTAGCTTGCAAAATAAAATACAATCTTGCTCTAGTTAGGAAACAACACCAAGTGTAAATCATGGAGATAAGAATATAGTATAAAATCTCACAACTAGCATGTAAAAGAGAGATAGTTGAATATATTTAACCACTGAATACAGTGTCCTCAAGTGTATCTATCTTAATGTGCTTAAAATATATAGATGACCCATACCCTTGAGGTACTATCTATCAAAATGGCATGTCTTTCATGTCCATGTTGTTCATTTTGTTGGCTTTGTTTGATAACTACATATGTGTATCGAGTGTTATTTGGAATTAGGATTTCAATTAAGATAATAAAACCACTAACAAGCCAAATTAGCCAACACATTGAAAGAGGGGTGAATACAATAGATCTAGCCATAATCCAAATAGGAAAAGGGCTTAAATTCTGATTAAATTCACTGGTTATTGTTAGTTACCCTCTATCTTAGTTGATTTATTGGAAGGTAATTGTGAAATTGGGGTAAAACAAAGAATAATTGAAGCAACTTGGCAAAAACAGACTGCTACAGATATCTAATGGAGCAACAAACTGAGATCTAAGCCAAAGAAGATGTTTAGAACCTATTCCTAGAAGCTTAGCTTGATTTTTTGGGATGAAGTTGTTGGAATCAATGAACACTAAGAGGGGGGTGAATCAGTGTTCTGCAATTTTTAACTTTGACAATATGTCCTTTAAACCACTTAATGCATATCAAGGAAATTAAATTGCAGATACACAAAGCAAAGATCAACAACACCATAACACTGAGATTTTTACATGGAATCCTGGTTAAGAGAAAAACCACGGTGGGATTCAAACCCACAATATTAATATACTCTACTAAAAGTATAAAAATATTACATAAGGGGAATGCACATCCATTTAGGCACACTGCCTAGAGCTCACTGCTCAATTTACAAATAAGGGCTACAACCTGAAAGGCTCACTGCCTTATGAAATGTTTTTAAGAGATTACAATTTACTTTGAAATATGAAATAGCATCAACAAATACCTAAGTACGGTTTTGGTTAAGCACAAAACAAATTCTTACTCTGCTCTACAATATTGCTCTGTTATGATATTCTACAACATACCGAAGCACCAATCCTCACCTTGTGCATGTGAAACTGCGCATAATTAATCATTCACACATCCCACACAATCATTGATCTACAAAATGACCAAATAAACATGTCTTCTATATCTACATCACCAATTTAGATCACCACCATGTCGACTTCAAGAACATGTCACAAAAGATGAAACATGTACACAAGTCGGCTCAATCTGATCCAAAAATGACTAAGAGAACCAAAACAAAATGTCCACATGTTTCCCAAAGGTTGTATTACCAACCTTGAACATGCAAACAACCGCAAAAATTTATCAGCAAGATCCGCATACTAAGTTACCACACGTTACCATAGATATGCATTGTTCTTGCAAAAACACGATTACCGAATCTTCTAACTTACACAAAACTTATCACTGGAGGCCACAAATCTAGAATAAGGTAAATTTCATATCCACAATACATATCCCATATCTGCAAAGAAAAATACTCAACCAAAATAATCCGCCAACCAAAACACTGTACACACTCTATCGGATACACTATTCTCACCAGACCTCACCAATACTCGATCAATCTTCCAAAATGACGAAAAAATGAACTGTGGATGCCAATTTTGATATGAGTTTCCATAAATGACAATATATCAACATACATGTAATGTCTCTTGCCAATAATCTCTCCCTTTGGCATTGATGGCAACACTTAAAGTGAAAAATGACTAAGTGTTGGACCAAAACCAAAATATATACACTGCAACCAAAAATATAATCACCGGATTCGAAAGAATCAAAGATCTCCCCCTAAAATCAACATTTTTCACTCCTGCACTCCCCCTTTGACATCAATGACAAAGGTAAGATACTGGAAATCAAGGATTGAGGCCAAAAATGCTATACAGTCTTCACAAAAACTTGAAGATATCTGCATACAAATTCTTCAAAGTGTCTGAGTGACTATCCCAACCCTTTTGCAGATTCTCAAAACTGTTATTAACCCAATGAGAAGATAAGACTGTGCTTTTGTGGTCTTGAGATCAACTGGATCATCTGCCTTGAGAGCACTCTAAGCATCTTGAAGAGCATTTAGCATTACATCCAACTTAGAGACAATATGACTCCTAAGTTCTTTAACTCTGCCAATTAACCTTTCCCGATCATAGGTCAGACTCTAAATCTTCTCAAGCAATGAAATTATCTAATTTTCATGTTGGCTTAATGAATTTGACAAAGGATCAACTGACTGAGATAAGATTTCCAACTGATCCTTGTACTCCTGAGACTTCTTCTCAATATCCACAGTGAACTTGTTCAGGGATAAGCATGATTTATACAAGTTTCCACCTACGGTTATTGCATCCTGCATGCTTTTCACACAATTACTTAATGTGGGTTTGTCATTTGAGATTATTTCCTTCAAGGTGCAGAGCCTTTTAGCATCAAATTCATTTCTGACCTTTACCTCTACAGATTTCTCAAAAGACTCAAAGCGGGAATCAATAGAGTGAATTAAACTTTTCAATTGCTTAGATGAAGTATCAAATGTATCTTTTTGGAATGAGGGCATTAACTTCTCCAAAGTATTGACTGCCATGTTCATCAACGAGTTATCTTCAGTGTGAGATTTTAAAAGATCTCCACTGGCTTTGGCTTGAGAAAAAGATGTCAACTAAAGTTTTTGTATGGGAGATAGGGAAGCAAGGTTGATTGGCCCTTGTATAAATTACGGGTCATCAAGACTTGCTTACCTTTCATAGTCTCTGCAGTGTCTCTTGTTTCAGTTTCGACTTCATCCTTGATCTCTTCCTTCTCCATATTTTCTTCTGCAACTGCTTTCTTTTTAGGCTTTAGGGGATCTTAACTTTACATGTTATATCATCTTCACCCACACCTGCATCATTCTCCACTCTACCTTTTCTCAGAACATTGACTTCTACATATTTTGTTGATTGAACTTCCGGAATAGAAGTATCACCCATTGCCTGCTCAATTGGTTGCACTTCCAAAATTGAAAGTATATCCACCTTGGTTTGCTCAGTTTCTGGATAAGTGTCATCTTGTTCCTTTGCCGGATTGACTTCATATTGATTTATCCTCAAAACTTCTCTCCAAATTTTCTCTGTTTCCTTAGCAACTTCATCAATTTTACCGAACATGATCTTATTTACTTCATGCTTACTTCGAAACTTATCCTTGGCTATCTGGAGTAATATATCTCCTCCTTATAAATAAATGAACATAAATTGACTAATATATATTCCTTCAATTTCTCATCTTATTTATTTGTTGTTAGTCTCCGAGCATCCAAAATATCATACAAACTCTTCAGAATTACAGATGATAGCTCTATTAAGGCTTTACTATATACATTCATGTATTCAACTACAACTTCTTCTAATGACCTCTTCCCATTTTCATCAAAATTTTCATACCACTCAGATAGTGGTTTGAAATTACCATCCTTGACAATTGAATTAACAATATGTTCTAATGTAATTGGGAGCACAATAGTGTATTTATCTTGAAGCTTTCCTGACTTCAATGGCTCATCAAACTCAGATTTTGGTTTCTTGCTAGATCTTGTTTTGTCGGAAGGCTTCTTCTTAGAGACCTTGGTGGCCTTAGGAGATTTTGCCTTTACTTCTCTTACTACCTCATCTGATTCAGTTTCTTCTTCATCAACCACCACAAATCTGACTGATTTCTTCTTTTGCACTCCATCAGATGGCTTAACTGATGATTTGGGCTTGAGAGGTTGAGAAATGGGAGCAGTACTTCTGGTCTGGCTTTAGGCTTAGGAACTGCTACCAGTTTCTTCTTCACTCTCACTAATTTCCCTTCAGAGGTAATGTTTTTCTCTCTAGATTTTCGAACAACCTCTTTTGATATCCCCATGCTTTCTGCAAAAGCTTCAACGTCTTTCTGGACCTTCTTCTGAATGATCGATCTCTTAAATTGCTAATGAAGTTTTAGGCTCTTCTCCTTGTAGGTTCCAAACCTTTCTTCATTAGAGTCCATCGGTTGGCTCAACAAGTGTTGCTCATATAGTTTCAATTTTTTTTCATCAACCTCATAGCCCATTGGTAGAATTCATGAAGTTTGGGGCTCCACCGCTTCCATCAAGCACTGATTGGTGTCAACCATGAAATAGATGGTGTTAGCATATTTATCCATGATAGTTTTCAGGATTCTCTCCCTCTCATGCCTTTCCTCCTAAAATTTATTGAAATATCCCCATAGATTATTGTTTCGAGCTTTGGAGTCACCGTAGCTATAGAGATACTCCAAAATCTGCATTCCCACTGGCCTATCAAATGCCCACTATACCAAACTGACTCTCGAAATCTCATTCTTGAAATAGAAGAATATGCACAAAAGTAGAGTACCATATTTGAAGGGGTGCTTCTTGTTTTATTTGATCTTCTTTAGATTCTTGATAAGCTCACTACGGAGCAACTTGAAAAGATCATATTTCTTATTCTCCCTTAACATCTCATATGCAACATACACTACAGTACTGGATACAGAGTTCATTTGGCTGGAGTAATAAATCGTATAGCCTATCACCATGGATGCAAACAAGATGTCATCCTCCAGGATGTCATCAATAGTTATTGCTCGTTTATCAAACTTTAACCCAGTTGTGTTGGTTACAATGTCATTCTTCACTATTTTCAAAGATGGCAATGGACCAGATGCACACAACCATGTTACTGACTGAATCACACCTTTAGTGATCTAATGTAGCTTATCCAATCACATGAATTCATCGTGAACATGACTTAGAACATATCGGATCTACTCTAGTTCGTACACCATTGGAAACTTCACAAATTGAGCAAAAACTTTGTTTTCTAATTCTTGAAATTCAAGTTTCAGCATGGAACTTTGATCAGACAACTGATTATTGAAAAGATTCAACAATTGGGAGCTTCCCAATTCTTCAATCGGATAATGTGTGTAAACCCTTATATCTTCGATATGTAGGACTCCATAGGGCATGAACAAAAAAGCACTCTTAGGGTTGTCCTCCATTGAATTTTATGGACGATTTTTAAAGTTGGGATGGGCACGCTTAGTGATATTGACAACCAGAGGGGTTGTGGTACCAGATGCGACCATTTTGCAGATTAAATATCAACCAAAAAAGGGGTTTTCACTGATAAATACCTTTGATGTTGGATTACGTTTACTCGCCAAATCTCTTCGGAATCTGATAGCACCAAATTTCACTTGATTGCCTTCTATAGAGAGCTCTCTATACTTCTTCTCTTCAATCGCAAAGTGAGAAATGAAGAGGAAAAGTTACCTTTTATTCACTGCAGACCTAACTTTTCACTGCAATAAATGCATTCTGCCCTAATCCTTCTAGATGTTTTATATCTATCAGAAATTATTCATCGGATCTTCAACTAGGTTCAATCTTCTCAAAATATACTATAAACGCTTGCAATCATAAACACTTTTGCAACTTGCCAGAAATAGGCATGGGTCTTCAAATAGGGGGTTTGAAAGATTTTCATTATAACTCCCCCAAGCCTATATGCCTAGGTTCAGTTGCTGGATGTAGTTCCAACGCTAGAATCAGGGGCGAACCCACTTCCTACTTTTGAATCAGTCTAATTAACCCATGCCTTCTTCATCTGATCTCTAATCTCCTTAACTTTTGCTTTTCTCTTCTCATCTGGCTTCTTATTCCTATTCCCGTCTTTTGGTCCTCTCCTATTCACATTTCTGCTTCTTCAATACTTAGCAATATGTCCGGATTTGTTGCAAGCATAGCTAACAACATTTCCTTGCATAGGTCTGCAATTCATCTGATTTCTTCTTGATCTGCATTGATTAGCAACATGTCCAAACATTCCACATGCATAACATCTAACATTTCTCTTATCTTGAAAGTAATTCATCATACTTGTACATATATTTGCCTTATGACCATACTTATTGCATTTGAAACATTAACTGGTAAAAGATGGACCATTATTGATCATCCTATTTCTGCATTGACTAGCCATATGATTGAATTTATTACAAACAAAATAATCTCCATTGTATTTATGAGCATTAGGTTGCCTTACTGGAGGCCTTCTTGAGTTGTTCTTCTGTTGTTGAGTCTTAGGATTGCTTTGATCAGACTCAAAGCTTTCTCCTTTCTCATATCCAATACCTTGTGTGTCATTAGGATTCTTTTGACTTGCAAGCATTTCATCAAGCTTAGCTAAACTGATCTAGAACTTCTCCTTGTATTCATTTGCAACATCAAGATCATATTTAATAAGAATGATATAACTTTCAAGATCTTCCTCATGTTGTCTAGCATCTTGTAGGTCAAGCTTCAATTGTCCATTCTCACTCTCAAGTCTGCAACATTCTTCAGATTTTTCTTATAGGATTTGAGCAAGATTTTCTTCATTCTTCTTCCTTTCTTCAATCTCATCACAATAGCTTCCATTTCATTCTTCTGGACTGCATTCGCTCTAACTAGTCTATCACATTCTTTTGTCTTTTCCTTCAAGGCATCTTCATCAATGGTCTGGCTTTCCTTCTGCTTAAGTTGATCAACAAGTTCCTTTATCTTTTCCCTTGATTTGTTCAACTGATCTTTCAATTTTTCAATGTATTCTTCTGCATCTTTGAGATTTGCTTTCACTTGTCGATTCTCATCTTGTGCATGATCAAGATCTTCAAGAGCAACAACCAACTTCTTTCTAAGACTATCAGAATCCATTGATTCACCTTCCTGGATCTTCCTCAAGCTATTAGAATTTCTCTGAGGAACTAGGCTCTGATACCAATTGTTGGAAATGACCACTAAGAGGGGGGATGAATCAGTGTTTTGCATTTTTTAACTTTGACAATCTGTCCTTTAAACCACTCAATGCATATGAAGGAAATTAAAGTGCGGAAACACAAAGCAAAGATCAACAACACCATAACACAAATATTTTTACGTGGAAACCTAGTTAAGGGAAAAACCACGATGGGAATTAAACCCACAATATTAATATACTCTACTAAAAGTATAGAAATATTACATAAGGGGAATGCACATGCATTCAGGCACACTACCTAGAGCTCATTGCTCAATTTACAAATAAGGGCTACAACCTGGAAGGCTCACTGCCTTACAAAATGTTTGTAAGAGATTAAAATGTACTTTGAACTATGAAATATCATCAACAAATACCTGAGTATAGTTTTGATTAAGCTCAAAACATATTCTTACTCTACTCTGCAACATACCGGAGCACCAATATTCACATCGTGCACGTGAAAATATGCACAATCGATCATTCACATATCCCACACAATCATCAATCCACAAAATGATCAAATAAACATGTCTTGTATATCTGCATCACCAGTTTAGGTCACCACCATGTCGACTTCAAGAACACGTCACAAAAGATGAAACGTGTACACAAGTCGGCTCAATCTGATCCAAAAACGACTAACTGAACCAAAACAAAATGTCCACACACTTCCCATAGCTCATTTTACCAACCTTGAACATACAAACAACCACAAAAATTGATCCACGAGATCTGCATACTGAGTTACCACACGTTACCATAGATATGCACTATTCTTACAAAAACATGATTATCAGATCTTCTAACTTACACAAAACTTATCACCGGAGGCCACAAACTTGGAATAAGGTAAACTGCATATCCACAACATATCTCCCAAATCTGCAAAGCAAAATACTCAACCAAAATAATCTGCCAACCAAAACACTGTACACTATGTCGTATACACTATTCTCACCAGACCTCACCAATACTTGATCAATATTTAATTAATCTTTTGGAATGATGAAAACATAAACCGCAAATGTCAATTATGATATGATTTCCCATCAATGAAAACATATCAATATACATGCAGTGTCTCTTGCCAACACAAGTAATATAGATTCACCCTAGTCCTTTGAATTTTGCTCCGTCAAAAGCTAATCTTTTTGTAATCATCAACTCTGTCGAAATCCCTATGTACAACTCTTGAGCATGTTCCTTGCACATAAAAAGAGAGGGAACATGTTTTGGATAGGGGTTTGCCTTAGGTCAAACCTGGGTTTAGGAATTAACCTTGGAATTGAAATAGTAATTAAAATGGAAATCGTGGCAAGATGCTTTCCTTTTGAGGGAAAGGCTAGGTTTGAAACAAAATGCTTGTAATTGAAATATATAACTTGATGAAGTTTTGTCTGATCCTCATGCAAGGGTTTTATGATGTCGTGTATAATGTCTTCATAAATAGTTGATCATGGATGCCATCTTGAATGCTTGAACTTGACCTTACTTCTTCTCCAATGCTTGATGAATGACTGATTGCTTGCTCAATTGAATTGAATTTGTAATTAGGATCATAAAGTTGTTAGATTAGGTTCGTTAGGTTTTCAAACGAGAGGGGTAGACCTCCTTTTATACTTGAATTT
Source organism: Cryptomeria japonica (assembly GCF_030272615.1). Lineage (NCBI taxonomy): Eukaryota > Viridiplantae > Streptophyta > Pinopsida > Cupressales > Cupressaceae > Cryptomeria > Cryptomeria japonica. Next base: position 569,587,253 of record NC_081406.1, on the reverse strand, counting down.
CTAGAGTATGCCAACATGGGATCAAATTTCTTGCTCATCTAGGATGACCATTATGAGGACCAAAAATGGGCCCTAATTGAGAGGACCAGGGCACCCCGTGCCCTAGTCCTAACAATTAGGACTCAGGCTTGGAGGGAAGGAAGGAAAGAAGTTGAAAATTCAAGTTTGTAGGTGGTGTGAGCATAATCAAAATAGGCATTGGGCATTGAAAGCCAAAGCGCCAAGATGAGGTCTAAGCGAGGACAAAATTGTATGCTGATACAATTTATGATGCTACAACATGTAACCTTAATAATGGTGTGTTGTACTTATAAAAATAAATAGATTCACCATTACTAACAATGTTTGATTTCATGTAACTAGACTCAACCTATATTGTCCCTTTTTTATAAAATATGTTGACTCTGATGTTTCAAAATAATGCATGTATCTATAGAATTGTCATGTATGCACTGGTGAGTGTAAAATATTTAATCTTGTCTTATGTGAGTTCAAACGTCTCCATTGGTTTAACAAGAGGAAAATTAGTAATCTTATGTTCTAATATAATATTTGGATGTTCCTCTAATCCAATGAACTCTCATGATTTCTTTGATTTGGTGCATTCATGGTGATCCTCACTATAAGCAATTACAAATGCATCCTCATTGTCCCCATTTAAAAAAAAAAATCACTAGTGTTACTTCATGGAAATGAGAAATGTTATCTAAACATGACGATCTATAAACAAGGATCATCTAATAAAGTGCACTCACATCTACTCTAGCAGACAAATCTAAAAGTAAATGATAAGGTTTGTAAAACACTTTTCTTTTGATATATAGGAGTGAATAATAGATAAATAGAGTTTGAAGCTTATCATCCTCTAATTTGAAACTAAAATTAGCAACCAAATGTTGAAATATCAATATGTACCTTAACTAGTTCTCATCGTTGTTGCTTGCATTCCATGACTTTCACAACACTTGCCTTATGCTCAAGATTGTAATGAAAGTGTTCTAAAACAAAAGGACAATCCAATACCATAGAAATAAGTGATAGATGCACATGGAAATGCGTAAAATATTGTACACCCATTCAAGAGATAGTATTATCATCAAATAGTAGAAGAAATACAAAATGGAATATTCCAAGAGTGGTGTAAAATCAAAGTTTGATGGAGCCAAGAAAGGAATCCTAGTTTTGGGAAGTGAGTTATGTGTTAAAAGATTCAAGTGGTGATTTTGTGTGAAGGAATTTGAAACACTTAAGCCACAAGTCTAACAATGAAGCTATATGGGAGACTCTCCTTGCTAGTGTCCAAGTAGAATACACAATAGAATAGAGACATGCTAAAATTGAACGAGACTCACAAATCAAGGTAAATGGATTGGATATTAAAGTAAATTATCTAACTTGGAAGCACCTTGGAAGCTTAAATCAATATTAGAAGAAATATTGTCACAACTACATAAATTGGTTAATTTAAGGTGAGCCATTACTATAGGGAATAAAATCTAGACTAATAAATTTTCTAGCCAATCAAGGTGTCAATTAAATTATTTTTTGCTTCATTGGAGAGTAATGATGCAAATAATTGGAAAAATTTAACCATTATGCTAGTTGAACATCAATCTTTATGATTAATTAGCGAGGAATTAGTTCATATGGTCATAATGATGAATAATTAAAGGAAACAATTTTGAGAGGCTAATTTAATGAATAGAAGACCCTTTGGCACACATAGAGCAAGGGATGTTTGTATTATAAGGTTTCACGAGTAATAGGTGTGAGTATTAATCTCAAGAGGTGTGTTAGAAGTTTATTAATTATTGTGATGGTTGTCGTTTATAATGTCATTTGTCTTGACACGACCTTCTTCATTAAAAGATAGTTTAATTAAATATTTAATACTTATTTTTTCTAATTTCATTAAGTAAAAAATAATAACTATATTTAAAGTACTTTTAAATTTTGATGTCTTTAAAAAGAATAAACTAGCATACCTATACTTAAAAAAATATATGTAAAAAACGTCAATAGATATTTCATTAAATTCTAATATTAATATTTGATAAGTAGGAAGCCTTCTTCCATTAAGAATTTGTTTCACAAAACCTATCAATTCTTTCTAACATTAATTCAATGAATCCAAAAGGTACTAAAGATACACTTTAGTAATGTATTTATCAAAATATTAAATTATTTGAAGATACTCTAGTTTCCCTTCTTCTATATCTAATAGCAAACATAAGATGGGTCTTATTTCGAAGAAATAAGAAAACCCGTTTGATGGACAAGAATGTTTCCAAGAAGGTTTTCTAGATACCGTACAACAAATTGTAAAATAAGTCATTGATTGTAGTAAAATAACACATTTTATTGTTCCAAATAAAAGGCTAACTAATTCATTAATAAAGTTCAATGGTATTTTTTCAACCAATTGTATTGTACTTTAAAAAAAAAAGAAACACATGCTATCACGAATTTGCTCTCTGGATACGTGTTATGTACAAAAATACCAAATTGCCTCAAGGCATCTTATTAGTACATAATAAAACTCATTACTTGTGGATATGGGTTCAACACAAATACCAAATTCCAGAGACTTTAAAAAAGCACTCAACTCATCTACTTTTGGAGCCTACATTCATTGGTTAATTGGAGGGTTGTCTCTGAACCTCTTAAAGGGATCAAAATTAGACTTGTTGATCAAGGCTAGATTCAACATTCTTTCCTTGAGAATGGCAAGGATCTCCACTTGCCCAATATTGTCCATTTGTAGGAGCAAACACAATTGTCTTAAGATGAGGTGCCCACCACTTCTAAGTCATAGTTGTTATTACATACTCTGAAACCCTAGTTAAGTCAATAAATTAATCTTCATTTTCCTCATATATAGATGAATGTATAGAAAACCTACAAAGTTTCAAGAGAGAATCACAAGATGAACAACAGTTATTCATAATGTGTAAGTTATAGCCTCTAGTACGTATTACCCCATGTCTATTATCACCGATCAATTTATGACCCTTATTCAACTATGGTCAGTTATAGTATGCTAATAGAGGCATCAAATCATACAATAGTTTATCTTCCATGCAAAACACAACAATTTTGTAGAGTGTAGTGAACCATAATAACGTTTATCTTAATGGGACAAGTGGCGAAGGTTTGAATTCACTATTTATGGGTGAAAATGTGCATGAATTTCTCAACTCCTCTATGATTGCAGAATGCCTCCCGACATAATTAGAGAATCTTCATAACATGTAGCTAAAGAGTTATAGTTACAATTATCTTCAAGGTGTATTTATTGTCATGGCAATGTGAAAGCAATTGGTAGAACTCATGCACCGTTATGATATTGTTGTCAAAATTCCACTGTGTAGTCAAACTCATTGACCCATGATACTCTCATCAGTAGTCATTCAGAAGAACCCATCTCTCATGAAAATGAATGAAATAGTTATCGCTCATCGCATCTAGATGATGGTCACACAAATGAAGCACTCTGAGCCTTTATGAGAGGTCACCCATCTCACAACTACTCCAACTCATAGACTAATTATAGAACCGCGTTTCCAGTGAAATGATGTAAAATCTTAAATTATAAAAAGATAGTGGAGATTATGGGGAGAGAATTCATGATGAGAGTAGACGGGTGGCTGAGAAAAGAAATATGCAGGTTCCTAAGCTATGCAAGAGAAGGGGTTTTGAATTCCAAAGAAAACAGCTGGCTGCATAAATTTATGAATGCAGATTATTGTGGACCAATGCCAAAACTCCCTATAAATACAAATACACTGCACTTTGAAGAATTAAACGTAATTGAGAAGAAATGTTCCATGCTTGTTTAATTGCTTTCTTTTTTCCTGTATTCTATTATATAGCATAGGCAACATATGTTGGGCTGTATCTAAACTTTTTTCTCACTCTCTTGTCTTTAGATTTAAAGATTAACTTTATATTTTGAGTTGTATAAAAAAAATTCAGTCTCATGATTTAGTTTGAGTAAGATCAACTATGATCTAGTTGTATGCCTATAAATCTTTGCACACGAAATAAAATGATCTAACATATTTATTTTAAGCTATCTATTTTACATAATTCCTTTTAATTGTTTGAAAATAAAATTCAACTTAAATATAAAATTTAATATAAAAATATTAAATATTCAATTTAATTTAAAATGTAGAATTATATAAAACATTATTCATAATGTTAATGTAAAATGTGAACATATAAAATCAAACATATAATATAAAATGTAAAATGTAAAATTTAATATTTAATGTCAAACATATATGATAATACTATTTTTTTTTTTATATAATTAATGAGAGTTTTAAGAAAAAATGATATAACATTTAAAACGAATAAAATATAAAATTAAAAATACAAATTTTGATGCAAAATATAAAATGCAAGATTTAATATGAAATATAAACTTAAAGCCCAATCTTAAATCTAAACTATAATATATAGACTTCAATAAATATAATATATAAACATAAAAATATAAATTTTAACCATTTTCAATTGATTGATGGCAATCAGAGGAGCCTTGTTGCACATGTAATACCCTAAAATGGTCATCTAAACCATGGGCCCCTAATCTCGACTACATCACTAAGGTCCTAACCAAAGGCAATTAATCAATTTTGAGCACCTAATTAATTAATTCCTAAATCATCAATGTTACATGGCAAATTAATCACTTCAATTAAATAAATCATCAAAATCTCTTTAATCAATTATCCTATTTATTTAATTAAATATCCTATCATGTTTAATTAATAAATCAATTTGTCATTAAATCATCAAAAAATGAATTATTTAAAAAAAAAAAAAAAATTAGATAATTTGAAAAAGAAATTTAAAAAAAGGAGCAAAATTGAATAAAAGGGAATACATCAAAGAAAGTTTGCTTTAAGAAAGGAAAATGGAATAAATCAGTTTTTTTGATTTTATCTTAATTTTAGCTCAATCTTATTTCCTTCAAATATGAAGAAAGCAGCCAATCACATCAAATCACCTGGATTATGCTTCCTCTAGGAGAATCTCGACCACTTATCAACAATCAATCTCGACTGTCGCTTCCTCTCTAGATTTTCTATAAATTCAGAATCTCATCTCTCAATCAAAGTATTTTAGAGATTTTATTGTTATTATGTTGGTTTTTCTCTAGAGTCATTGAGAATATGACACATTGAGAATATTGCATCTTAGTTTATTGCATATTTTCTTAATCATGTTAGCTTAATTTGCTTAACAGGGTTTCAGACCTTATCCACATCGTTTGTCTATATATTCTCGCTGCATGTAGTGGTGTTTGCTCGTGTACGGTTTATGTTTGTCTTTTATTTTGTTGAATGATTTTGGGTGTGAGACATCTATAGATTTTGGGTTCACTGCTTTCTTTTTTTCCTTTGGCTATAGCAACGTTTATACAAGGAAATGAAGGATTATCCTTTTGAGAGGTGATCTTGGGGTTGGAACAATCCCCATTCTTGCACTTCAATATTGCAGATCCTTTGAACAATGCCTTGCATAGTGAGGGATCATTGAAGGTTGGGGAGCCAGGGTTTAGAGAGTTAATGGGCCTTTACAAAGAAGTCTAGCGAGTCCAGTTCTAGTGATCCAGTTGGACTCAATCATAGAAGATGTTAACTATCTGCAGAATCGTGCATTTACCTACAAGTTCCTAGGTATTTGTGCCTCTTTCCCCTTCTTGGAGAGGGTTAGGAGGACTTGGAATCTCGAGAGAGATATAGAAGTTATGTTGAAGGAGGTCCTTGCTTTTCATAATCAAGCGCGCATGTTCATAAAACCATGGCATGTCGAATTTAACTCTTCAAAGGAGCTCCCTTTGAGGATCCTAGTTCGGGTGAGACTTCTTTGACTCCCACTAGAATTCTGGAGAAACGATATTTTTTACATGATTGCTCTATTGTTGGGTAAGCTGGTGGGACCTTCGCGTAGATGTACGAAAAAAATGTAATTTCCTTTGCTTGCATTTGTATTGAAATTGATTTGAATAATGATTTGCCAGATTTGTTGGAAATTTGTGTTGGTTCCACTTCATAGGTGCAAAAAATTGATTACGAAGCTATTCCATTTCAATTTTAGGTTTGTCATGAATATGGGTAATGTTGACGGGTGTTTTGACACACTCACCAACAGTTAGGTAGAATATGAAATGTATACCACCTCTCCTAAAAAATAAATCAATCTTGAAAGACTAATTACTCCAAGGTCTCTATAGTCGAGTCACAATGGTGTTGGATCACTCAGTGGCTAATGCAATTGTACCTGTCAAGGGGCCTGCTAGTTGTAGCTAAATAATTTGAATTTCTTATTTTATATTTTTTTATAGTTTTCAATCTTTAACTTCAATCCAAAAAAAATGTCAAAAGATCAACAAGTGTAACAAGAAATAACGAAATCAACACAATAACAACTAAATGAACTACGAAGTTAGTACATCGTAGCAAGGTATTATCAATAACACTTAATCAACATTCAATGTAATGCTCCAACAAATATGCAAAGTTAGACAACTTTACATATAATCGGAAATGAATATCATGAGATCATATAATCACCCTACTATTTTATCCTCATATACCATTTACATGTGTAATATGATTCATAAAACAACAAAGCTTGAAAGCAAAAGTTGTTGATTCAAATGGAAGAAGATACCAAACTATGAAGAACTATAACCAAGAGAACACGTATTGTAGATCAAGCAATCCACAAGCTATTTTTTGTATTAATCTTTGTAAAATGAAAAACAAAAACTTCAAGAGTTCGTGAAAAAGATTGCATAAAACTAAATTCTATAACTAAAATAGACTCAAATCATCAATTCGCGTACCTTTACAATGGCCCAAATTCTGTTGGACATTGTTGTTGCTTGGATATGTTGTTATCATTGATGTCAACATATTCATGTATTTATTGCACTGTTAATTGTAAATTGGTTTATTGGGATCATGGTTCAGTGTATGGGGTATTTCTAGTATCATTACATATTTCTATATTGGTTTCAATGATCCGGGAAGCTTAATTGATCATATCATATGATCCGGTTTGCGGTTTGGTTTTTATGATCAGCGCTTTGTAGAGCTTGGTATTTCCTCTGGTATATTCCAGTGTGATCAGATCTTGAGTTGTGATTTTGGGAGATTGTTTGGGATGTTCTTGTGTATCTTATTTTCAGATGGTTTGTGATTTAGTGCTCTGCAAGTTATCTTTCGTCGTGATAATTGTTGTTGTTTGAGAATTCTCAAGGTTCAGATGTTGATTGATGAAGATTTGATAAGTGGTGTTGGTACAATTATTACTGATGGTTCTAGCGTGCTTGTTGGGGTTTCCTAATTATGTCCTATTTGTTTTGATGATCCGCATTAATCGTTGTGCGATTTTTGATGATTTTGTTGAACCGGTGATGTTCTTCGTGTTATGCAATATTCTTGGTGGTGTAGCATGTTGTGGTTTATCTTAGTGTGATTACTGGTGGTGTTGCATGTTTGGAGGTTTGATTTAGGTCCATGTTATGCCATGTATATCATTATATTGATCTGGTGGTCGATCTTTGTATCGTGTAATGTAATTTTTTAATTAGGTGTCGAGGGTTTAGCCGACCTTGTTGTCAAGGTTGATGAATTGTATAAATAGGTGATAAAGTCATATAATTTGTGTATCAAGGTAGTGTCTATATTATCAGAGAATGATGTGTGTGCAAACAAAAGAATTCATCCCTCGATGTAATTGAGAATAGTCTTGGTGGATTGCAGAGCAGACATATGTGCTTAACCGAAACTGTCTTCAGGCATTAGAAGATGTTATTATTGCAGTTCATTTAATTCTGAATTGTTGTCCGAATATTTTGTAAGTTAGTGAGACTTCCTTGTAAGGTAGTGAACCTTCCCTAAGGGTTGTAGCCTTCTAAGTTATTCTATTTGAGCATTGAGCCTAAATGTAGGTGCATTCCTCATTGTAATATTTACACATACTATTACAGAGTATCATCTTATTGTGGGTAGGTTCCCACCATGGTTTTTCCCTTAACTGGGTTTTCCACGTCAAAATCTTGGTGTTGTGTGTTGTGTTGTGTTACCTTGTTTTCGAACTTGACAATTTTTTTTAAAAAATCTTGTGTAAAAATCCAATACTTGAATTAATTTGACCGATGTGCATCTCAGGCACTTTCAGGTTGTCTTTGTAGGTACTCTCCCGAATCAAAGGACAAATTTTATATTTGATATACATTCAATCAAAGAGAAGAGATATTCAAATTCATGATTAAAAGTATGCATCTAAAATTAGGAGATTCAAATTACAATGTATGTGCACCTCACAAAAGAAGGCTCTTTAGTTCTATCAAGTGAAATACTCTATATAGGGGGTATACCTTTATATAGGGATTTTAAGATAAAGCAAAAATTAAAGAAAAAGAGATGTGCGTCACACTTCAAATACATTTCAAAGGCAAATATTTAAGTTGAGGTGATTGATAGAGGGTCAACAAAGAAAATGACAAATGTAGTGGACTCAAATTGATATAATCATTATTTTGCTCAAGAATCACAAGTTGCCAATGCCAGATGATATCCTTGTTAGCCATTTCCCTGCATTATTAAAATGGACAAAGGTACCGACATGCTCAGCTTGTTGGCAATTTGTTTTAGTTTCAAAAGATGATGCAGATGCATTGCAATTCTGAAGGATGAGGATCAATTCAAAAGGCAAATCACTCCACCATCCATGCGTATCGACAACTTTAATAAGTTTGGCAAAACATTGATGAAAGAGAGAATGTAATGCTATCACCTTGTTTTGAGAGTTCTCCAAGAAGCCGATAGAAAAAGTTAGTTATCATAACTAACTTGAGATATGCATCAAATGGATTTGTTTGGAAGGCTTTAGAAATCCGCATGGAATGCGATGCTTATGATATGCACATAATGCATTTGATAAATGGCTTAAGAATCTCCAAGTCAAGTGAAATTGGCTTGCATAAAGTTGACTGACCCACTATTTTTCATCTTCTCTACTAGTGTTGAAACATGTGATTCAGAAAAGGATATGGACATTTATTGAAGCACCTAGGATAGAGGAACTTTCGTCAAATGTTATAGTTGTGATTGCCTTGGCCGATATGCACACAAAGTGAAAGTGCAGGCACACATTATTTGTTTGATAGAAAACCTTGAAGGAATGTGCTCTCATGAAACAAAGTGATTGCAAGGTTCATAGAAAATGAATTCATTGTAAAGGCTCAGTGTATTCAAGTTTCATTAGAGTTTGTTGGTCATTTTAGACAGTTTGGAAAGCATTGCAAATGGTCAATAAGCTAAATGTCAATTCAAAGATAAGTCACTCCATTATCCATATTTATCAGTAATTTATCTTGTTCTTTCTCATCAGCGAGTTGCAGCTTTGGGCCAAGTCACCAAAGGAGTTTGAATTATTCTTTTCGACAAGTTATGGCATTTTCACAAATCACTAAAAAGATTCTCAAGATGATTAAAATCTTCATGAAGATTTGGTGAGTTGTTTGTGATTGCAAAAACACTGATGCCCTCTTCATCGAATTGTTAGTTTTTATAACTAATTCCTAAATTGCCTTAAAACTTCATTGCATGGATCACTTGGTGAAATGGCTCCAGGAAAAGGCAAGTGGTGAATTGAAAATGAAAATCTACAATTTTTCTCACATCCTCTTTGATGGCACCGGTGGCTATGCACAAAATAGATTTGTTGAATCAACTTTAGAAACTTTGAAGAGAATGCATTTCGCAGGCAAAAGGACCGCATTCCACAGCTTTAGCCAGTGCTCTCCATGATTTAAAATAGGCTATCAACATTCATCCAAAGCCCAAAGACATAAATACAAATGTGGAAGCTTAGAAAAGGTGCATGAATAGTTTAAAAGAATGCTCAAAAGAAATGCCATCAGATGGAATACAATGGTCGCATGGTCATGGAGGTCGATTCTATTTCTTTTGATAAAATGTCTTGCCTTGAAGAAGTATCATCTCAATCTATGACTAAAGATTTGGCATAAATGAATTTGTAGAAAGAGCTTTAGAAACTCCCAAGCAAATATCATTGGCGGGTGTAGCACTAAACTTCACAACTTTCTACCAAAATATTCCCTTTCTTGCTCTAAAATGGGAGCTTTGCAACAACGCTTGGATATCCATTGAAAGCATGCAAGGATAGAAGATATTCATCCATGTTGTAGTTGAAATTTATTCAAATATACATGTATGCATGAGGTGGAAATATTGACACACATGTAGAACATAATGAATAAAGAATACTCTTGTTAGAGGTCAAGTTGCTACTCATTTAGAAGGAACAATCATCATAGAAACGAAATTCTAAATGTGGGGTATTTTTGTGAAATGACAAGTGAACAAGACCTTATAAATAAGAACAAATTCAAATGTGCAAGTAACCAAATCATTCGAAACAAGATAATTGTTGGAAAGAAAGCAAAATGGTGGTCATAAAGAAGAATACGGATTGAACAAACAAATAAGAAAACTGCTTGATATAGTTTCTAGATATGGTTGTCTTGTTGAAGCCTAAGGAGAAAAGCTTAATGATATTGAATTCACATCAAATAAGTACAAGGAAATTCAAGAAAATAATTAATCATCCTAAGGCTACACTACTCATGAAGGCTAGTTGTTCATGGTGGAAATAGTGACTTGTAGATGGAATCAAAACATTTTTGTTTGAAGATCAAATTGCTGATGAGAAAGTTACTTGCAGATTAGAAGAAGATATGGAAGCCATATCGACAAAATCGACATCGAGTTCTTTCTTCAATGTAATGGGTCTCAAATTGCCTATTGAAAAGGTGACTTATGTCACTTTTTGTAATTAAAGTTAGAATTTGGGCTTTTCTTTTGTGAAAGTTAGGTTAATCCTAACTTGTCTCCAAAAAGGGTAGTTATCTCAAGTGATTGACTTAGGTAGTTATTTTAAGTGATTCTCCTGGGTAGTTATCCTAAGTAGTTACACAAAGTGGTTATCCTAAGTGGATATTTAGGAAGTTATTCTTAAGGTAGTTATCCTAAATGGTTACCTAATTTAGTTATCCTAAGTAGTTAGGCTAGGTATTTACAAGTTAGTTATTCTCTCAAGCCTATAAATACAAGGATTTGGCATTGTAAAAGGGGAGACTCTTACAGAAGGGAATATGCTGGAGAACTTTTGGTTTTTACATTTTGGTACACAATGCTTTTGAGCTTGTATATTTTTAAAAGAACAATGAAGAATGCATTGAGTTCGTATGTCTTGAATGTATTCATAATTTCTTATTACTAATTTCTCGTATGCTAAACAAGTAATCCATTTTTGTGTATTGGTGCAATCCATTGGTTTTCAATTCCAAAATATATGCATTTTGATGAAACACATCATTTCCTGGTATCCTAAAATGTATGTGTTAGAACAACTTATTTCTTCATATGTTGAGGTTTGTTGTCTTTCTTTCATCAACATTGCATATCTAAAACATATCTCATGCTTAAACCCCTTTTGTAATTGTTATTCATTGTGAATCTCAAATGGTATTCGTATGTCTATCATTGGGGTTTTTGTTATTCACCTTTCTTTAGTTTAGTTTTGTCTCCTTTTTGTACTTTCAGGTAAAAAGTAGATAAAAACCCCCCCATCATACGAGGGAGCTACCCCTCTCAAACACAGAGAAAGATTGTGGCCTCACCACAATCTCTCCAACTATTGGGACATTTGTCACTGCTTTTCGGGTGAACGGGGTCAAGTTTGAAGGATAATTCATAGTGACAAATCTGTTTACCAACATGCTATTAGTTTTCTTATCCTTGTTCTTACTGCAGTTTATTGGATTTATGATTGTGGCTAAGTTTGTTATTCCAATAAAAACTAATTCATCCCCCCCCTCTTAGTTTTCCTTCATTGTTGTTGCCAACAATTGGTATCAGAGCTAGATCCTCTGGAAGAAGCTTAACCGATTGAGGTGATCCGGGATGGTAACTAGAAGTGGAAGTGTTATCTTTAAGAAGGAGAGTCCGAGATTCGATGGAAGTAACTATGCTATATGGAAGAACCAGATGGAGGTGCACTTGAGATGTCTAGAAATGATTATTGGAAGATTACAAAGAATGCTTATTCCGTTCCTCCGGATGGACCGGTTATTGCTGATGAGATCAAGGAAGCTGAAAATAATATTAGAGCAAAGGAAGCATTGTTGAGTGCTCGAACTGATTCAGAGATGACTAATGTAATGGGACTTCAGACTGCATATGAGATCTGGGAGAATCTTGAGACCTTGTATGAAGGAGATAAACAAGTCAAAGTTGCTAAGTTGCAAAGTTTGAAAGGGAAGTATGAGATGTCGAGGATGGTAGAAGATGAGAACATAAATTCCTTTATGGCTAAGGTGAATGAACTTGTCCTAGGTATCAGATGTGCCAATGGAACCCTTGAAGAAGATGAAATTATTGCTAAGCTGTTGAGATCATTGCCTCCTGTTTACAAACATAAGATAGTTGCTATTGATGAGGTCCATAGTGTAACTACTGTGAGAAGAGATATGTTGGTTGGAAAGATTGTTGCATTTGAACGGAGCGATTTTGGTGAATCACATGGAAAGTCTAAGACAACATTTAGAGCTTATGTATTCAAAAAGCAAAACTATGACCTTGAAGAATGCAAGATATCCAGATATGAAAGAGAGAGAGAAGAGAGATGGAAGAGCTTGAAGCATTGATTACCCGGAGACTGCCTAAGGGAGCTGGTAAGTATGATGGAAAATTACCTCTAAAATATTTATCTTGCAATAAGATAAGACATTTTGCTTCTAGATGCCCGGAGAGAATGTCTAAATATGATAGGCATGATAAATTTGATAAGCATGATAGGAACGATAGATATGAGAAGCATGAGAAGTATGACAAGCCCTATAAGTCTAACCGGAAGTATAAGCATTAGAAGAGTTGTTATTATGCTACTGATGAAGGTGTTACAGATGAAGAATCAGAAGGAGATGAAGTTGTGTTTATTTCTATTAAATAAGATGGACTGGTACCTATTGATTCCACAAGTTGCACTATTGAGGAGAAAGCTCTAGTTGCTAAAGTTGAAGAGAAAGATGAATGAGTGATTGACAATGGTTGTTCACATCATATGACCGGTGATAAAAGAAAATTTGTGAATATGAAAAGATATGATGGTGGAATAGTAATATTTGGAGATGACAAAGCCTGTGTGATCCATGGTAGAGGTTCTATTTCCTTTAATGGTAAGCATAACACTAATGATGTCTTGTATGTTGAAGTCTTGAAGCATAATCTTTTAAGTGTTGGACAGATGGTAGACAAAGGCTATGACTTGCAATTCAAGAATGTAAAATGCATAATTCTAAATGTCTTTGGTATAGAGATTGCATCAGGAATTAAGACTGAAGGTAATATCTTTCATTTGAATGCTGGTGAGAAAAGTTGTTTGATTACTCATATTGATGAAAGTTGGTTGTGGCATAGGAGAATGTGTCACGTTAATTTTGATTCAATGATTAAGATCAACTCTACACAAGCTATTATAGATTTACCTACAATTGTTAAGCCTGCTAATCCGATATGTAAGGAATGTCAAATGGGAAAGCAAACAATAATTTCTTTCAAGAGTAAGCAGTGTAGACACCTAAAATTGTCCAATCTAATTAAATAAATATTTTATTTATTTAATTATTTTAGCCTAATTCTTCTATTAATTGAATAGATCTTTATTTATTTATTTAATTCATTTATCCTCTTCTAGCCTTATTTCTCATTTAAATAAATACCTTTATTTATTTAAATTATCCTTTTCCTAAATTAAATAAATACTTTTATTTATTTAATTGATCCCACTTCTTCTATTTATTAAATGAATCTTTATTTATTTAATTTTCATTAACCTTTTCTACCCATGACACATGCCATTCATCTCTTAATTCCTACACTACCTACCCTTTCATTATTTTCTTATTTCCTCCATCTACCCTCTAATCATAGCCGACCATTTATCTTTTACACCTCTCAATCTTATCCCTCCATTTCTTATAGTGTCTTCTATATAAGGAGATGCTTCCTTCATTTATAAACCCTATGCATCCTAATCAATGGACTACTCGACTACGCTTTTGAACTTTCATATGCGATCAAGCCTACTTGCAACCACATTTCTGTTCTTTGTTGAGCTCTTGTGCACACATAAAATTTGAGAGCAACTATATCAAGCAAGGTCAATGGAGATAGGAAGAATGGAGATTCAAACCCTATTGGACATGTGATGGTATAATCTTTGTGATTTCATTTGATTTGCATTATCTTAGGTAATCTTCATATGTTATGGTGGATCTTTGTTGTTGTTAGGCTAGGGTTTTGTGGTTGAAATCATTTAGTCTTTCAACATATTTGTATCCATTTTCATCGTAAATATTTTGGCACGCCCCGTGGGACATGGATTTTTGTTAGATCTCTATTTTTTGCAGGTTTTTATAACCCTATATTGTTGTTTTGTAAAACAATTTGGAGAATAACCTTGTGCAGCTAGGGTTTTGGACACAAAATCAAGATCTCAGAGAGATTTGATCTGATCTCACAAATGACTAAGAATTTTTGCACCACATTTTGTTTGTAGGTTGAGGATAGTATTAAGAGTTCTCAAACCAAAATTCAGAATTTTTGGAGCACATTTACATTTTCCATGATTTTTTTATGATTTTTCATTAAAAAATTAATTTTGAGAGAAAATTAGTGAATTTTTCAAGTTTTCTTATATTTTTGGAAAGCTCTTTGATTTATAAACATGATCTGTTCTTTGTGATTTTAATTTTGATGCAAAATATTTTCCTAAAAATCGGATCTTTAAAAATTAGGGTTTTTCATTATTTTGATCAGATCTCACAAACGACTTTGAATTTTGGCATCAAATTGTTTTTGCAGATCAGGACAATTATCAGGTGTTCAGTAAAAATTTTAGATTTTTTTAATCAATTTTGCATTTTATATGAATTTTTTTATGATTTTTCATAAAAAAATAATTTTGGGAGAAAATTAGCGAATTTTTCGGATTTTCTTACATTCTTTGAAATATCTCAGAATTATACACAGATCTTTGAAAATTAGGTATTTTTGTGATTTTAATTTTGATGCAAAATATTTCCTAAAAAATCAGATCTTTGAAAATTAGGGTTTTGCATTATTTTGCTCATATCTCAGAAACTGCTTGGAAATTTTGCAGGAATTTTTTTATGTAGGTTTGGAAGGTCATCAAGAGTGTCCAGTAAAAATTTCAGATTTTTTGGATCAAGTTTGCATTTTATATGATTTTTCATAAAAAAATAATTTTTGGAGCAAATTAGCAATTTTTTTGGATTTTCTTACATTTCTGGAAATTTCTTGAAATTTTACAGGTGGTATTTTTTGTAATGAATCAGATCTTTGAATTGGTCAAAAAAATGTATTGTTGAAGGCCCCTATTTCACAAAGTCTTTTGGATCTAAAATTTACCTAACTTGTGTGCTTGTAGGAAGGGGTGATCATTTGAACAATCCAAACTACTAATAGACCTTTGTTGCAGGACCTTGGCAAGGGTTTTTGATCTTTCATTGTGTGCCTTATTTTCATATATTAGCAAACACTTCAATTGGTGCACTAAAATTGAACCAGTGTCCTTTGTGTCTTGGGCAATAGGCTCTTTTTGTTTCATCTTTAGAGGGTCTGTCTCCCCGTGTGGTCATTAGGACTGCTAGTGAGGAGAGAACGACTCAAGTGGTTGCGAGGAAAACCCACTTCTTCTGAACCACTATAAACAACTATATTCATGGTGAAAACTATGGATAACGTGTGCTGATTAGTTCATACCGACACTATGTCTCCCCATAAATCCGTTTGATCAAATTTATTTGATCGTTTGTAGGGCGTAACCCCTACCGATTGGGAGCCTTCTGTATTTATAGAGCTAAAAGTGCCGCATGTATGACCACACAAGTGGATGCCCTTACTAGCACCTTTTTATTTTAGAAGCCAAAATCCTTCTAGTTGTTGGGGCAGGAGGTCGGACATCTGGAGCGACCCACACACATTAGGTTCTTAGTAGAGATACAAAGTTCGCCACTGGGAGTTTTTGTGAGGATTGATGCTTGGCTACCCCAAGAAGTGAGTGCCGAGGGTGGAGCCAGTGGGGTCAAGCATCTAAGTATTTGCTCTAAATAGTGTAGCCTCGAGGGAAACCCCATGTGGGATCAACAACTATTGTCTTGGCCAGCCATAAGAATTGTGCTTGTCTTATTTTGAACAATCAAACATTCAAGATCAAACATCAAAACATTGTGTCTTTTGTGTCTTCAAGTGTATGCAAAACAATTTTACATCAAACAACACACTTTTCTTTGAGTCATTTTGAGTCTAAACACTTGCGAACATTGAGTCCTCATCAACATTATGTCCTCTTGTCATGAAAAATAGTAAAAAATTCAGGTTTGGTCACAACGAACAACTTCACAAATTGGAAAAATTTACAATCCAACAAACAAGAGCAATCAGTTTCAGAATTCTTGAGCTTCCTAAGTTATTTCTCTAGATTTTCATATAGCATTCAACCTATTTTTGGGTCTCACAAAGTCTATCATTGCTTTACATCTTGCATTACATTCACATTTGTCTAAACTTGAATCAAAAGGTCACTTGCTTGTCCTCATCTTGCTTTGTCAACACACTGCATACAACAACAGTTTGCTAAGTGGTCCCTCATAAGGTCTATCACCTTTGGGTCTCATTTGGTCTTACTTAGAGTCAAGGTCAACTTACTTCATCAAGAGAAACTATCATCTCTTTGGAAGTCACACCTACTCTACTACATACATACTTGGTCTTACACTTTAGACATTGCAAGTACACCTCAGATTCATTTACATTCCATCCAACTTTTGGTCTTCCATACTCTTTTCCATTTTCATCTAGTCTCACACATCTTGGTCAATACCTAGTTCATGGTTGAAACCCGTTCCCAAAAATCTAGGAGAGAAGCTAAAGAGGTTCAAGAGTCCGCAAACATGAGTTCCTATGAGTATGACAATGATATCTTTTTCAATTCTGATCATACTACATTACCTGACATGGACACTTATAGATACATTCCAAATGTTGAGAACATGGATAACACAAACAACAAGGACACACACAATGACAATATGGACAACTTTTCCGTACATTCAGTAGAAGTGGAAGACTCCATTATGGATCCCCATTTTAATCGATTGGTTGAGAAAATAATGAGGAGAGATAGACAATACTTCTTACAAGTGATGGCACAAAGTGGAGCCAACATCCCTCATGATTTTGACATGTCTCGAATAATGGAAAATCAACCTTTTCAAAACCTCACCTCAACATGGATTAAAGGAGGCCTAATAGTGGAGGCAATAGAGGACCACATCTTGTGCTTGAATCACCATCATCTTTGTTTGAAAAACCCGAGGTTCCACATACACATGGTCAAGCATATGATATTCACCTTCGCAGACCATTGTGGAAGTCTTATGCAGAAAAATATACTCAATCACATACCAATGCTAAGGACCAACCACCAAAGCATTTGGATATCCAAAGGCATGATCAAAATTTGGACACAAGGAAACCCCACGTCAAATTTGGGGGCAACACACTAGAACAAACTCATGACATTCCTGTAGAGTATGGTATACATGGACAAAACAGATATTCCATTCCTCACCATGACTCTATACCAAGTGGTCCATATACGCAGCATCACTATAGACCTCCTCCATATGAAAATGTGTATGATCAATATCATCCATATATGCAACATTCTCCTCCTCCACTTGGTGGTTCAGGCATGGGGTATGGTCCAAAAAGTCGGTCTCCACCTAAGAACAATTTGGAACATCAAATAAAGGACTTACAAAAGAAAATGGATGACATAAATACACCGAAGCCAACTTACACAACGAGAGACATATGTCCCTATCCATTTTACAAAAGCATTCCAATGCCTCCTTTCCCTACACATTTTATGAAACCTAAGTTTGATAAGTACAGAGGCAAAGGGGATCCTAAGGCACCTATAAGACATTTTTTCACAACTTGCATTGGGGTAGTAGCAGAAGAGACATATTTGATGAGATTATTCCCACAAAGCTTAGGTGATCAAGCTATGGAATGGTTCTCCCAACTCCCACTTGGAATTAAGTCATGGGGTGACTTAGCAGAGGCATTTATCCAACATTTCTCATACAACATAGAGACAAATATATGAGTCACTACTTTGTGCAACACCAAACAAAAGGATGGAGAATCTTTTTCATCATTTTTACAAAGATGGAGGAATCTAGCCAACATATGCTCTTGTGAAATTCCACAAAAACAAATGGTAGAGATGTTCACCCAGAATGTCAACAAAGACATTGATTATGACTTAAGAAAATCTTGTTTGTCCACCTTCAAGGATGTCATTGAGAAAGGCTTAGCGATAGAGAAAGTCCTAATTGAGCAAGGCATCATCAAAAAATTTAAAGAAAACAAAGAGGACTTTAAAGGAAAAGACAAGCCAAGATTTTCGAATAAAAACAAGAACACAGTCAATGATGGTGTTGTTGATGCCAATATAATATGACCCAAAATCATTTTTTTCCGAATCAAGCTCTACAAACAATCAAGTGAATACTCAAACAACTTCCAAATCACGAAGGAAGTACACCCCATTGGGAGAACCACTAGAGTCAGTTTTCAAAAAGCTAGTGGCAAACAAAATAATAACAATTCTAGATTTACCTCCATATGAGCTAAAGGTTAAACCAAATTGGTGGAATGATGATGAGTATTGTGAATTTCATAAGAGAACAGGCCATAAAAAAGGAAATTGTCACCAGTTGAAGAACATCATACAAGATCTCATTGATAGAGGTGACATTAAGATTGAAGGACACTCATCCAATCAAGAACATGAAATGTTTAAAGAACCATTCCCAAAACATGACAAGGGAAAAGCTAAAGCCGTAGATGAGCAGACCAACTATACTAGAGCATCCTATAACTATGATTCAATTGTCAATCACATTTCAATGGACAATTATGTCTCTACCATTATCATCAAGGACAAAACGCCTGAGATTTCTACCCAAAGACCCAAGATTGTCCTAAAAGGCATTGGATCTTCTTCTGAACCTACCTTTGAATGTAATGTCACAACTCGTCGAGGTAAATTCACCTTGCAAGGTGCTCCAACTAAAAACACTTCCTCCTCATTAACCAAACTTGAGTATGACCTTGTAGAACAGTTAGGGAAGACACCCGCGCTTATCTCCATCCTCGAGCTCTTACGCATATCCCCCATACATAAAGCCATTCTTGACAAAATCTTGAGAGACACTTCTGTCCCTACTAATCTGAACGTGGACTAGTTTCAAGCCATGGTGGGATACCTTTATGTTCCACACTCCCTTACATTTACAGAAGTTGACAACGCCTCCGTAAGCCAACCACATAATGCACCTTTACACATTGAAGCCTTCCTACACAAACATCAAATAAAATGAGTCCTGACAGATGGAGGAGCAGGTCTAAACATTTGTACATTGAACACAATAAAACAATTGGGATATTCAAACAAAGCTGTGAATGCCACAAACAAAATTACCATCAAAGCATATGATGATGAGGAACGCGCATCCAAGGGCACAATCACCTTACCTCTCTAAGTTGGGCCAGTACAAAGGATGTGGTTTGTCAAGTCCTAGACCTCGATCTCACATACAACATATTGCTAGGGCGTCCATGGATTCATGAAATGAGAGATATTCCTTCTACATATCATCGATGTATCAAGTTTCCACACAAGGGAGTTGAAGTGACCGTCAAAGCTGGCCCAAATCCATTCATATATTGCAACAATCTATGACCTAGACCAGAAATAACAATACCAGTCAATCGAAAGGTTTTTCCTTCATCATCATATGTTGATCCAGAATCCTTGAAAACTTCTACATCAAAACAAGCAAAGATCAAAGAAAAGTTGAAGATTAAAGACATGGGATGTGGTGAGTATATATTTCATGTTGATCAACTCCCACTATCTCCTAAGGTATTCAGTCGACAGGAACAATCTACAAATAATTTGCAATATCAAGGAATTGGGTGTGAACCACCTAGTGTTGTGGCTACTAAGTCTGAATGCAAATCTCCTCTAGTGGTGCAAGCAGCTCTTGATATCAATAGTCCTAAGAGTGGTTCCAACAAAGAATCTATTGAGCATATCGCAAGCCCTCTTGAGAGCTCACATAGCCTTACCATTTCATCAACTCCTTCCATTTCCACTTCTTCCCCAGACTTGGATCAACAAGAATCACAAAAGCCCTTACTCGTAGGGGATCACAAATCAAGCTTTGAAAAGAAAAATCTAAAAGTAAAAAATAAAGAAATGTCCTTCAGTCCAAATCAAAATCAAAAGCTTTTGGACTCTGCAAAAATCAAAGTCAAGGATAAAAATCCTATGAACAAAAAAGAGCAAGAGATGATCTCCCCTACTATCAAAATAATTGGGGGCAAAATTTTGACAATTTTAAGTCAAAAATCATACTTGTTGATCCTAAGTCTCCATCATGTCATCCTACTTTCACTTCTTTTCACAATCATAAGCCTTCATAACTCATCCACTTATTTCGCACATCCTTTCCCTTCTGGCGATACATCATGGACCTTTAATGGAACTTCCTTGAAGGACTTTGTTATCAGGGATGCCCAAACTTCTTTAGTTGACATACATATGGGCCTACGTAGTCCACACATTAGTAATTTTATCTCAGTTCCTTTATCAAGGAAGATAGTTGCTCAAGCTACATATCATTCAGTCAAGGAACGTCACAGTTACAATCACAAGGTAAAACCTCACACATTTGAGGTGGGTGACTTAGTTCTCAGAGAAAATCCTAAAAATCAGCAAGACAGAGAGAAGAAGGGCAAGTTCGAACCAAATTGTCTTGGTCCTTACATCATCACAACGACCTATGGATCTGGTGCATATCAGCTCTCAACCATAGAGGGTGAACCTTTGGAGGATCCTATCAACAACATGCACCTTCGCAGGTTTTACACATAGCTCTTCAGAGCATCCTAATTCAAAAAACTTAAAAAAAAAAAACAAAAAAATCATAAAAAAAAAAAGAATAAAAAAAAAAAAGGGAAAACAGAAAAACATTTCATCCAACGGTGAAAACCACTTCGGTGGTGCCCTAGGCAAGTACCATGGTGAAAACTGGGTCACTAGCGCCATGTGTAGAGACATTGCTCCTCCCTCCTTCAGGATTCCATTTCATCCTTTCACTTTGCACACACTCACAACCTATTCATCCACAATAAACTTTACACATTCCCATCATGGCTTGTTATTGATCTACCCAAGATTGGTTCACCATTCATAATAAACCTCCTTTTTCACCCCTTTCCATCCATAATAAATCAGCTCCTATCTGTGGCTAAGGAAAATCCTACGTCTAGTGATGAGTGTGGAACTAAGAGCATCACCTATTTCTGAGGAGTACAGTTTCTTTTAGCTTTCTTCAGTTTATCCGCGCACAATCCGTAATAAAGAAACATTTGCATCGCCAATCTGCAATAAGTTCCATCTTCTCCATAATAAAGTATCAGTTTCATGGATTCAGTCAGTTTCAAATGAGACACACCATCAACAATGGGCTTCAACAAATCAAATCTTTCAACAGACTCAAACAACATTATGGTTCAGTGCTATCTATCCTTTTTGTGAAAGTAAACATTGTGACCACAATCAAATAGACTTATACAAGTGACAAGAGACACTAAACTTGAGGACTACAGTGAATGTTGGTGTAGAGTCTTGGTTTTCTTTTGATTTTATCTTTTTGGTGACATGTCTTTTAGCTTTTCCGGGATGTCTTTGACTAGATATTTTATCTCCAGGATGTCATTGACTAGAAAGGCGAGGATGGGGTATCGTCACCTTTTTTTTTTTATTGTCTGTGGATTGTTTCTTAATAATGCTATGACTTATCCAAGGATATTAGGACACTGTGAGTCTAGTATGAACTGGGGCATTCCTTGTTTGCAATTGTCTGATCTCCATGCAAACAGTACAATGACTTTCTGGATCAAACATATACCTCGATTGTCATAACCTACTTGCCATAATAAAGCTCAATGATGATAACGCACAAGAAGCTCTTTCACTTTCATATCTTCTACCTTTCATCCCCCTTTCTTGATTGACCTCTATCGTCCTTCACGAGTTTGTGTAGCTTGCTATCACACGATTGAGTATAATGACACACCAAAAATATTTGGATTTCATATAGCTGCACTTGCATTACCACATATTAAGCATTTCATACATACATATAGCTATCACAATTGCATCATATACTACACACAACTCATGTTAGCACATTTTTTTACATTCTCATCATGTAAATAGTTATTTGCGTTATCATATTCATCTTCATTGCATACATTCACATTCACATATGCATAACATATAAAAACATAAAAAAATAAAAAATATTGCATTTCATTATGTACATATTTGCATCTATATCATAAGCATCACATAGAAACATACATCACATAGGTACACATGTATATAGTTGTCGCAAGGATGAATCTCATATATATATATAAAATCATAAGTGTCATGATACAATGATGTCAAAATCATATGGCTACAATCACCCGAAGGTGTCATCATACAAAATGGTACAGAATTGATATATAGGGAGCCCTCTAAGGCTATGATGAACTCCCTCCCTCAGAGCCACCTAGCCTCAACGGAGTCTGAGCCCTAGAAGGACCCGCCCCAGGATCATCTCTCCTACCCCCTCTATCTAGTGGTGGTGGAGGACCCATAACCCCACCGCTAGATGTCTGTCTCCTATCTCTCCCTCCAGAGGTCGTCGTCATCTGCGATGGTCTCTGGAAGCTTTTAGCTCACTGCTCTGGTGGCACCGCTCCATAGTATAGGTCTCTCCATTAGCCTATCTCCTCCCTAGCCCATAGAACATAGGCGTATCCAGCTCCTGTGTCCTTTGCTGCCTACTTCCCTACCCTCAATACTATCTCAACCTCTGTATAGCGCTGAATATCCTGATCCCTCTCCCGCTCAGTATCCCTCAGCTGTCTCCTAAGCCTAGTTGTATCCCTCTCTAGAGTCCTCCCCCATCCCACAGCCAATCCTCATGTCGCCCTATCCAGACAGAGGAACCCACTAATCACTCCTACCAATATTGTTGGTAGTTCTAATCCCGTCTGTGTCATGGTATCCCAAGCCACGTGTCCAGCCCTCATCTCCAGTCCTGGATCCTGAAACACTCATCTCAGTGCATCCCTGTCTCCCTCTCAATCGTAAGGAAATAACTCCCCATCGATCGGTATCCTCAATATCCTGTACACATCCTCTAAGGTGATTGTCATCTCACCCATCGACAAATGAAAACTACAAGTCTCTGAGTTCCATCTCTTAGCCAATGCAATCAAAAACCCCATGTTCGCCTGAAACTCAGGCACATACAAAATATGTCGCAAGCCCATAGCTTGAACCGCTTCTCTCTCCTCAATTGTCAGCTCTGCTCGCAAACTCTGAGTTGACGGGAATCTCTCTCGTGACTCCAGCATAGGTAGGTCCTCTTGCAGTCAAGCAAATCAACTGTGTCAATCATAGTGGCATTCCCTGTTCATCACAAAATGCTGCTTTTTATCCTAGTGCTTATGGTACTCTATCCTAGTGACACTCCCTGTTCATCACAAAGTGTTGTCATTTATCCTAGTGGCACTCCCTGTTCATCACAAAGTGCTTCTCTTTTTAGTACTCCCTGTTCATCACAAAGTACTATGTTTTGGCATTCCCCATTCATCACAAAGTGCCTCTATCTATCATATCCTAGGACATTTGCTTGAATGTATCCTCTTGAGTAGTTTCCTAATTGGCAACATATGTTCTATCACAGAATCGTCAATCCTATCCCTATCTGCTATCCCTAGAGGACCTGCTTGAGTGTATCCTCTCAACAGCTTATCCAATTGACAGCGTATGTTTATCATAGAACTACCAATTCGACCTTGAAGACATAAACATGAATTTATGACACAAATGCGCCTAACCTACCCAGACGCGCCTGGCACCAATGCAGATAAGCCTTAATGTTTTTCCTCCCGCTTGACATTTTTCTAGACATACCTAATGCGCATTTATTACCCTACCTAGCATGCATTTATGGCAACATTTATTACGACAAAGTACAAGGAGGTTTTATGATACTTACCGGCTCTTTTGCATCTGCTGGCCTCTGAAATTGGTGAACGCGATCGAATCTACGCACCAATGCCATCGTTGCTGACTGCTGCTGCTCTATTCTCTCTCTGCACTCTGATCTCTTAGATGTGTGGATGACAATGAGGGTGTTTTCCCCTCATAGTCTATCTTATAGACTACCCTAGCCCTTATTTCCTGAGTCAGTCTTCATTATCCCGTGACTCTGTCACTCTATCCGGTCAGTCCATTCTAGCCTTTCTTTCGTATCGAGAGATTGTTTGCGATCTTTCTAGGCATTTTCATCCAATCTCTTGAGGGGGCATATCATTCCCATCTTGGGGCAACTTTGTATCAGTTTATCTTATCTTCTTTGAAACAACGCAACAAGCTGCATTGTCTCAAAGAGGGGCAAAATGTAGACACCTAAAATTGTCCAGTCTAATTAAATAAATATTTTATTTATTTAATTATTTTAGCCTAATTCTTCTATTAATTGAATAAATCTTTATTTATTTATTTAATTCATTTATCCTCTTCTAGCCTTATTTCTCGTTTAAATAAATACCTTTATTTATTTAAATTATCCTTTTCCTAAATCAAATAAATACTTTTATCTATTTAATTGATCCCACTTCTTCTATTAATTAAATGAATCTTTATTTATTTAATTTTCATTAACCTTTTCTACCTATGACACATGTCATTCATCTCTTAATTCCTACACTACCTACCCTTTCATTATTTTCTTATTTCCTCTACCTACCCTCTAATCATAGCCGACCATTTATCTTTTACACCTCTCAATCTTATCCCTCCATTTCTTATAGTGTCTTCTATATAAGGAGATGCTTCCTTCATTTATCAACCCTAGGCATCCTAATCAATGGACTACTCGACTACGCTTTCAAACTTTCATATGCGATCAAGCCTACTTGCAACCACATTTCCGTTCTTTATTGAGCTCTTGTGCACACATAAAATCTAAGAGCAACTATATCAAGCAAGGTCAATGGAGATAGGAAGAATGGAGATTCAAACCCTATTGGACATGTGATGGTATAATCTTTGTGATTTCATTTGATTTGTATTGTCTTAGGTAATCTTCATATGTTATGGTGGATCTTTGTTGTTGTTAGGCTAGGGTTTTGTGGTTGAATTCATTTAGTCTTTCAACATTGTTGTATCCATTTTCACCGTAAACAAGCAGTATACGTATGATGGATTGCTAGATCTTGTGCGTACTGCCCTATGTGGACCTACAAATATCAGAAGTGTGCAAGGTGACAAATATTTTATGTTACTGATTGATGATTATTCCAGAATGATGTGGGTTGTCTTCTTGAAGGAGAAATCAAAAGCGTTAGATAAATTCAAAATATTCAAAGCAAGGGTTGAGATCGAGATAGGATTGAAGTTGAAATGTCTGAGATCTAACAGAGGGGGAGAATTTTATTCCAGTGAGTTTGATTCATTATGTGAGAAGCATGGGATTAGAAGACAATCATTTGCTCCTAAAACCCCATAGCAGAATGACATTATTGAAAGGAAGAACAAGACTTATGTTGATTGAAGGGAATGTTATGAAGATCTATTGGAGAGAAGATATTAGCACTGTTGTTTACACATTCAACCACACGCATATAAAAGGTGATACCAGTAGGACTCCTTATGAGCTATGGTTTGATCATGTTTCTATTGTGAGATATTTAAGAATCTTTGGAAGCAAGTGTTATATCAAGAGAGATGACGATATATGAAAGTTTGATGCAAGAAGTGGTGAAGGGATTTTCTTGGGATATTCAACAAAGAGTAAAGCCTATCGATGCTACAATAAGAGATTAAGAAAGATAGTGGAAAGTGAAAATGTGAAAGTTGATGAGAACATTGGAAAATAAATCAGAGCATATAGGTATGATGATTAGGATGTTGGTTTAACACTAAATCAGAATAAATAATTGAACCAGAATAATCTAGTAGAGACTATTAATCTGGATGTTTCTTTTGCCAGTGAAGAGGTGCAGGAACCTAAAAATCAGAGGACCCTGAGGTATGTAAGATTGAATCACTCTAAAAATTAGATCATTGGTGATAAAAACAAAGGTGTGATGACTAGAAGAAGGTTAGTGTGTGTGTGAAAAGTGGGCCTGTATCTGTATCTGAACCTGAATACACAACACTTCAATTAAGTCATTAGATGCATGGTTAGTAAATCAATAATCAATAATGAACAATAAACCATTGCAAAGAGACCTATTGCCTTCTAGTAGATGCGAGTTTAGTCTCACTCTCATATTTTATATGCAATACTAGTGACTAGACAACACCTAAACGAAGGATTTAATCTATATGAGCATTAATTTGAGCTAAATGAATGCGAGATTTAAGCTAGATGAATGCAAGATTTAAGCTAGATGTGCATGATTAATCTAACACGATTTAAGCAATATTAAGCTAGATGATCTAATAAGGATGCAATGACTAATATGAAATATCTCAATGCAAAATCTCAATGAACCTAGAACAAAAACAACATAATAACAATATATTCTCCAGGATCCTTGAATGAGAGATGAGAGTCTGAATTTATATAAAATTCAGAAAGAAACCAGCGACTGAGATCGAATGATGATGAGTGGTCAAGATTTTCCAAGAGGAAGCACAATCCAGGTGAATTGATGTGATTGGCTTCTTTTCTCAATTTTAAAGGACATTGAACTAAAATTAAGATAAAATAAAAAAGCCGATT
The DNA here is from genome assembly GCF_030272615.1 of Cryptomeria japonica. Taxonomy (NCBI): domain Eukaryota; kingdom Viridiplantae; phylum Streptophyta; class Pinopsida; order Cupressales; family Cupressaceae; genus Cryptomeria; species Cryptomeria japonica. The sequence goes on along the minus strand of NC_081406.1, from coordinate 569,560,180 downwards.
TATTCTCTATTTCATTCAATTTTAATATTTAAATGTTCTAATTGCTTTCTTCGAGATTATTTATCAATTTTTAATTTATTTTTCAAGATTATCTCCAATTGATTTCTTTTCTCAAATTTTAATTATTTTTTGTCAATTAATTCCATTTTTTGATGATTTAATGATAAATTGATTTATTTAATTAAATATGCTAGGATATTTAATAAAATAAATAGAATAATTGTTTAAAAATGATTTTCTTGGAATGATCAATTAATTAAATAAATATTTAATTAATATTGGTTGATTAATTTGCCATGTGACATTGGTGATGTTAGAAATTAATTGTGTACTCAAGATAAAATTTAATTGCCTTTGGTTAGGACCTTGGTGACATTGTCGAGACTAGGGGGCCTATGGTTTTAGATGACCATTTTTAGGGTATTACATTTGCCCCTCTTTAAATTAATGTGAAAACAATGCATTGGTTTAAAGAAAATTTGATGTGTAGGAGATACCAGTTCTGAACTTGATTGATCACGAACCAGATGAAGAGCGAGGTATTCAATTTGATTTGAAGTGATGAAATTGAATAGAGTTGATTAAAGCGAAACTGATCCCAAACTTGATTGAACTAGGACCGATGGAGAGCAAAGATACTGAACTTGAACTTGATTGATCAAGAAGTGGATATTACTGATCTATAACTTGATTGAACTAGACACAGTGAGCAGAGAGAAAACCGATCTTGAACTTGATGGATCGAGATACGATGAGCGAAGATAAACTGTCCAGCTTGATTCGATGTGATGAAACTGAACACCTGCTTAGATTGAGCGTGATCAAAGACACTCTTTAAACCCTTGATTGAGTTTAAACGAATAATCAGCTTGATGAAAAGCGATGAAATTGATTAACGTTAAGACACTGATTCAGACAAAGACAATATCAGCTTGATATGAAGCGATGAAACTGATATGCCCCTAGAGATTGATTTGATGAAGCTTAGCTGCTCTACTTGTAACGAATATTTTTGAAAGAAATTCTCGACTATGAGGTCATGAGTATGCCCCCTCAAGAGCAAAATTGAAAGATAGTGAGGGTTGCGTAGTGATTTTAAGCATTTTTTAGCGATGATAAGTTATTTGAGCACAAAGATTAATGTTGATGATTAAAATTAGAGTTGATTGGAGAATTAAATTGAGATTTAGCATTGATTAACGAGAAATTGAGCGCAAATTGAAGAAGAGAATGAGAAGGTGATGAAAGCATTAAGTGGTCTCAGTTGTGTAAAATTGACTAGGAAGATGATCTCGGATTTTGATTTCGATCTCGAAAATAGAATCAACACTATCAATTTAGCTTAGGGTACAAGTTTGATGTCCATTGGAGCAAGTTAAAAAAATAGGGTTTTGGCTATACAAGGGGTCCATGTGTCATTTTCACCTCTCCAAGTTTGAAATTTGAAAAGCCCTCTGTGAAGAAAAGTGACCATTCTGATCCAGGAGCACCGTTTTGAGCGCTAGCGATGACATAATCAATCGCAAAACTACAACCCAACGGTAAGTGATCAATCTTGAGCCTTTTGGATTTCTTAAATTTTGAGTTTTGATTAATTTTTTTTGCATTTTTGATTCGTGTGAAGTTGTGTGCCATAGTTTGTTGTATGGTGAGACACTGTTTCTTGTACGATAAACTATCTCTTGTGTAGTTTATCGTATGGGCATGTAGGGTTTGTCATATGAAGTGGGCCCATGTCTCGTACGAAATTGTTCTTGAGTGCCCCTTTTGTTGTGTGATGTCTAATGTTGTTTCGTATGGGAATGTTTTGTCATGTGATGTCTAATCCTGATTCGTACGAAATTTTGTCCTTCTGTGAAAACTCGTATAAAAAACAATAAGCATGTTTGATGGTCACAATGTCAAATTTTGAATTTACATATTTGAATTCGCAAGCATGTTTAGCATCTTTTTAGCATAACTTGGATCATGTGCTGATAGTGTTCATGTTTAATTTTGCAGATTCGGTTGCCAGATGTCTTATTTCACTATGTTTATCCACCTACTATGGGATTAGTTCAGAATTTGTTAGACATAGACATGGCTCATATTCAGGCATGTGGATTTGGATATCTTCTTTAGATGCCAGATATCCACGTTAATCACGGGATGTTGACCGCATTAGTTGAGCGATTCCATTCAGAGCATAATACATTCCATTTTCCCATAGGAGAGATGACTATCACACCTGAGGATGTCTACCGTATTCTCAAGATTCCTTTTGCTAGTGATAAGGTAGATTATGATCCTACTCAGTGGCCTAGGATTTTAGCTTTGAGACATATATTTCATGATGAGACCATCCTTGAGCAAGCCATTACATGGGATGTTATGATGGCTAGATATAGCGAGCAATTTCCACTATCATGTGTGTTAGCAAGTATCATAGGTTGTTTTGTCATGCCGAATAGGGGACAATAGGGCTTTCTATGTGGCTGGGCTAGGATGCTCGAGAGACTACTGACTCATCCTGAGAGATTAAGGTGGGGTTCTTGTTTATTATCTCACATGTATCATGAGATGCACGATATAGGGATGGGAAGAGCATGGCAACAAGAGTCCTAGTGCTGCAAATATGGGCATGGGAGCACATCCCAATATGCAGGCCGATGGTAGACAATGCTAGAGAGCCACACCAGCCCATAGTTATTGCTATTTAGGTTATGTCACTCAGCCCCATCTGGGCAAGACAGAGTACTGGAGGAGACAGCTTGATGATTTGATCGTGATAGTTGATGAGTTGAGACATTAGCACATTTTTATCCTCATAACTCTTAAGTTTTTCTCATATTTTGATTTACATGGTAGTAATGAGGTATCAGAAGTTTACTATATATATTTCAGATGTTAGCCTGAACCTATTAAAACATGTTTTGTCTTTGCCAGTTTATTCCTGCAGCCATGTTATTCATTCATGTTGCCATGCAGATTGTTTAGGCAATATCATGTGTGAAATAAATAGATGTTTTGATTAATTAAAATAAATGTGTATATTATTATATGTTCTTTCTTTTTGAGATTGCAGGAATAAATTGATGCTACTGGGAAGGCTCTCTTGTCGCGCCAGTTGCAGTAGGAGATATTTAAGGAGGATACTGAAAGATCAAATCAACATAATTGTTGATGAGTGTAAGGAACGACAGAGGAAAAGTAATTGCACAATATTTATCGATGTCTTACTCAAGTAGATATTAGTGTTGAAAATAACGCCATGATGTGTCATGACTGTGGTTCGGTTTAGATCCACATTATCAGTGACTTAACTCCCGTTGTTTCCTTTCTTGATTAGTTATCCACCTCTTCTTATCGGTGTGATCTGTGTAATAGGAAGTAATTGTTTTGTTTTAAATAAAGGTCTTTATCTCTTTTCATAGGTTAGATGGAAAAGAGAGGAAGCAGAGTAGAGGATTTTAGAAATAAAGTTACAAGTGTTTTGAGTTTCTTTTGATGTTGAATCATGTAATGACTTCTGAAGAACAATGAATTAAGATATGTTATTCTGAGCACTTAGAGTTTTTTTTTGGAAGCCTGAAATCACTCATCCAAGGGGGCCCACTTGGTGAGTGTTCATGTGCCCTTGTTAAGATTAGTTTTCTTTTTTAGCTGTAGTAGACGTTCTTGCATTGACTATTCCTGCAGCCATTGTAAACAAATCCATTGGCTGTTCCTGCAACCAAACCAAAACAGAGTAATTTCTATTTAGCAGCATTGAACATAGTCAGTATTGCTTGAATGAATTTATGTTAATGCAGAAGTTTTCCTATAGCCTTTCAATAGTTTCAATTCTTGCTTATCTTTTCCGCATAGATGTTAGTTGTTGCAGTAATGCAGGGTAGCTATTACAGGAACTTAGTGCATATATAGTGCAGACCCATTTCAAGTATTACGTCCCTGGGTTGACAATCAAATGAACAGTAGCTATGGAAATAGTGACTTTACCAAGTGAATGTCCAAACTTTGTGTTGAGACTTCAACTATAGTTATTATTCTTATTGTTGTGTTGAACATTTTTGGCATCGTTGCCGAGAATGGTGTCAAACTAAGAACGTGTTATGGTTATTGTATTTTCAATTTTCAGTTAATTTTTTTTTTGGCATACCTGATTGTTCAAAAAAAATATGAACCTATATGCATAGGCGAAGAAGAGATGTTCTAGGTAGATTTCTACCCAGTCATCCTAATCATGCATAAATTAATTCCCCAGATATAAATCTTTTTGCTGAACTTTATCGAACCCCAGAGAACTTGAACCACCCTAAATCTGAATTTCCTGAAGGCAACCTTCATTTCCTTTTTGGACCACCAGAAGAAGAATTTCATTTGGTAACTCCCCGCAAAAGTCCAATGCAAGGAAATCCACCTCCTGGTGGGAATAATCGACCCCCACCTTTGGACCCAACATTTGAGTTTCCCATATCTGATTAGCATGATAATGCTAATCTCAAGAATATTCCAACTTCTTCTCTCCCTAAATTCTATGGATTAGTGACAGAGGATCCATACACATTTCCGTTTGAGTCTGATGTTCTCTGTAGGAGTTTTGATTATACTACAAATGCCCATAGACTCAAAATATTTCCTGCCACTTTGAAAGAGTCATCTTTAAGATGGTTTATGAGTTTGGGTAGTAGAACAATCAATACATGGGATGAGATGAAACGATTGTTTCTTGCAAAGTATAAAGACTATTGTAGAGGCACTGATCGCCATGGGGATGATATTTTTAGAATGACACAGAAAGAAGATGAGAGTCTTGAGGATTACCTGGAAAGATTTCTGTTTAGTGTAAAAAATGCTGGCAATATTACATTATAACAAACAATGAAAGATTGTTGACATTTCAATAAGGATATTGAGAAGGTTGTTGATGATTATGGACATAACTGATTAAAGATGTTTTACTATCTTGATATTATTATTTTGTCATTGATGTCAAGAAATTGATTTTCTAATTCAGTATGATGTTGCCATATCTTGAGAAGTATGATATGAAGATTATAAAGAAGTCGGTAAAGACACAGGAAAGAATATGATGAATAAGGGGATAAGTTATTCAATGGGCAACTCTACCGAGTCAGACAATGATGAGATCTTGATGTTTTAGATTGTTTTAACATCATACATATGTTGTAAAATGTAAAGGTTAATACTACACTATGATATCGGGCAAAGAACCTAGTCGGTAAACCCTAAGGAACCTAGTCAGTAAACCCTAAGGTTATCGCTGTCGGTTAATGAAGACAGAATGTCTACCGAGTGAAGTTTAGTATTCACCGAGTTGTAACCGAGCTATAACAGAATGCATTAAATGTTTACATGTGATATTTAATGAAAGAAGTTGATGAGCTGGAGTGGATCAATGATTGGTAAGCCGTGGAAGAAGTTTGTTAACGAATCTAAGGCAATGGAAAGTCGGCATGAAGATCTACAACTCAGATTGAACCACATTACCCTAACACAAGTTCCAAGGTGAATGTGCAAGTTCCAAGGTAGGGTAAAACATTTTCAGATCAAAAGATACAATGAACCTGGACAAGATTGAAGATCTGATGGCTATGATTGATCATGGGAAATGCGATCAATGAGATTAAGTGGTTACCTAATTGTTTATAAATAGGAAACTATTGTTAAACAATGTATGCGGGCAAATGTATGCACAGGGATGCTACATAGTGATTACCGAGCACAGAAGCTTGAAGACCTATTAGTATAATAGAGTATTGATGCCCAGCAGATAGACAAGATTAGTTCTATGTCTAGATTGTATTGAACAAATAGGAGTCTGCTTTAGCATTTTAGATGTGAAGTTGCAGATAGATTTTCATTACTGTTATTTTGTGAAAGTGACAGGAAATCTCTTAACCAAGTGGACTTAACAGTCTTATATGTAAATCCTCTAACAAGGTGACCTTCTGATTGAGTGTTTGAAATCCTTTGACAAGGTCACTTCTAACAAAGTGAAGATCCTAATAGATCCGAGGGAAATCCCTTAACCGGGTCACATCTAGCAATGTGTTTGTAATCTTTAACAAGATTTGCTTTTAACTGAGCATACTCTAGAAGAGTATATTTCTTAGTGGGTCCGAAATCCCACAGTGGTTTTTCCCTATTTGGGTTTCCATGTTAAATCTGGTGTTATGAGGTTTATATTGTTCATATACTTTTGAGTTTGCATGTTTAACAATTTTTTGGTTATATGATTGATATATATGTTACCGAGGTTGAATCTGATGTTTTTATGGATGATTAAGTTTGTATGATTCACCCCCCCTCTCATCTTGTTGGCTATCGGATCTGTACTTATATTAAGTAACAAAACTATCAAAAAATTCCAAGCATAGCACTCTAAATGAAGATTCCCTCAAGCTGATATTTTTAAGAGGAATCGGTGATGAATGCATTGATGCTTTGGATCTTATGGGAGGAGGTGGAATTACACAATCTACATGGAATGAAATAGGACACATTTGTAAGAAGTATTTTAGATCAGCTTCTAAAAAAACAAGCGTTTCAAGCCAGGAGTTCCTTCATCAACATCTAGTACTGGAGTTTCTAGAATGGAACTTAGCTATTTGTTGAAGGAATTTAAGGAGGACATCATAAACAATATGGCTACTCAGTTGGATACACTCTCAGCTAAGAAGAAGCATGAAGAAGCTGATGCATTTCTTGCAGAATTTTGCCCTCATTGTAGACAAAGTAAAAAGGACTGTAGATGTAAAATGGTTGCAAATCTTGAGGTTCCTGACTTCAAGCCAATACAAGGTGAGGATGAAAAAGTTTTCTATGTTGCTCAAAGAAGTCCAAATTTCCAAAGAGAAGGTATGCCTCCGGATCCACTTTCTTTTTCTGGTTATAGTGGAAATTCTTATGTACTAAATAATCAATGGAAATCACCATATGATCAAAATTTTGGTAGTTATCCAAACTGGTATGGTCCTCAAGGCCAAGGGCAACATTTTGCTAGTCAAAAGCCATAGTGGCAACAACCATAGGGAAATTGGTCTCCACCTCAGGCACAAGGGCACCAATTTCAAGGGAACTGGCAACCTACTCCTCAATGGAGGGGGAGTCAACCATGGACTAATCAATCTTCTGGATATCAATAGCCTATTCAACAACCACAATTGTCTGCAATAATGCCTCCCCCTGCAGCCATTGTTGTTCCACCTAAACCAATGCAGTTGCCCACTTAGCCAATTCCAAATCCTAATATTAAATCTCAGCAACAACAACAAGTTTATTCAATTGATCCTAATCAATACCCAACCTATTCTCTATCTATAAGTGATATTCACCTCAGATCTAGGACAACTCTGCCTGATCCATCTCCTCCAGTTATAACTAAAATGCAAGAAGAACAAGAAATCTCTAATCCAACAACCACAATACCTCAGAAATAGAGACTACCCCCATTTCCCCAGAGATTCCAAGAAAAAGAAGTTCTTATAGAATAGGAGAAAGGTTTTGATATCATAGATCAATTGAAACATGTATGTATTAAAATCCCAGTGTTACAAGCAATAAAAGATGTTCCTATATACAGTAAGGCACCTAGGGAGGCATGTCTAAAAAAACTTGGCAAGAAGAAGAAGGATCCGCAAACAGTGCATGTGATGGGTCAACTGGCAGATATTATGCTAAGAAAGGTTTCAATTCCTAAATATTTTGATCCTGGTAGTCATGTTGTGAATATAGTCATTAATGGCACTTAGATATGGAATGTTTTGGTTGATTCAGGGGCAACCATTAATGTGATGACAAGAGAAGTAATGCAACAAATTGAAATTAATAGTCTCAGACCTACATCTATAGTCCTACAACTCTACAGTTTGACTTGATGGTATGATTGAAGACGTGGTCATTATTTTGGATTCCTAGGAATACCCTACAGACTTTATGATTCTGTCTCCAATGATGACATTAGGAGGATATCTGGTGATTTTGGGAAGACCTTGGCTTGCCATGGCTGATGCATATATTGGACATAGATCAGGGGATATGACTATTTTAGATGGAACTCTACAAAAACATTAGCTTTGTATTCTCCTGCTCAGCCCCAGTTTGATCAACAACAAGTCGTTTGGCCTACTTTGGGAGAAGAATCTGAGGGAGTTGACTCTATTAGTCACCTTATGATGATTAATAGAGGACCGTTCATGAAATTCCATGATGAAGACTCAGTTATTTATAAAATTTTGACAAATGAGTTAAAACAAGAACAACAATTGCTAGAGTTGGTACCAAATATTGCAGATTTAGACTTTCCTACAGCCACTGATATATTGCATACTCTGTTGCCACAGGAAGTTTGTACTTCATTTTTCTGATATATCCCAGGTTGATCTTACTATCAAAATAGAAGTTGATTTGAATAAATATTTGAATATCAACAATGATCTTGCAGATACTCAAAAAGTAGCACTCATGGACTTGCTTAAATGTCATAAACATGCCTTTGCATGGGATTACAAGGACATGCATGGAATTGATCCCACAGTTTGTACACACCATATCTACATAAAAGAAGATTGTAGCCCACTTAGATAGCCACAAAGAAGAACCAATCCTGCATTAAAAAAAAAACGTTAAAGAGGAATCGCAGAAGTTGTTAAAAGTTGGGTTTATCTATCCTATCTTTGATAGTCAATGGGTATCACCTTTGGTAAAGTTCCTAAGAAAGGAGGAAAATGGAGAGTATGTGTTGATTATAGAGCTTTTAACTTAGCAACAATAAAATATCATTTTCCATTGCAATTTGTGGATAAGGTATTAGACTCTTTGGTTGGGAAGAGATACTTTTCATTTCTTGATGGATTCAGTGGCTACAACCAAATTCAGATTGCCCCAGAGGACCAAGAAAAGACTACATTTACTTGTGCTTAGGGAACACATGCATATTTTTTTCTTCCTTTTGGATTATGTAATGCTCCAGCCACTTTTCAAAGAGTAGTGATAAGCATATTTTCAGATATTTCTCAAGACATCATGAAAATTTATGTGGATGACTTTACAAATTATGGTTCTGAATTTGAAGAAGCATTAGAGAACCCGAAGAAATCTTTGCAACGGTGTGAAGACTATAGTTTGTCATTAAACAGTGAGAAGTGCTTCATTATGATGCAGGAAGGTACAGTCCTTGGTCATCATATCTCTATAAAAGGAATACAGGTTGACCCATCAAAAATTGAAGTTATTCAAAATATCAATACACTGGTAAAGCAAAAAGATGTCAGAAGTTATCTTGGTCATGCTGGATATTATAGAAGATTTATCAAAGATTTTAACAAAATTGCAAGTCCCTTATATTCTCTACTTACCAAGGATATGGAATTTAAATGGACTTCTTCATGTAATGAAGTTTTCTTAAAGCTCAAGCACGCTTTGACCCAAGCACCAGTTCTTAAAGGTCTGAATTGGTCTTTACCCTTTCAATTTCATACAGATGCATCTGATTATGCAATAGGAGCAATCGTAGGATAAAAGGATGATAACTTGGAGAGTGCAATATATTATATTAGCAAGAACTTGCAGGGGCTTGAGTTAAATTACACAGTCACTAAAAAATAAATGTTAGCAGTTATATATGAACTCAAGAAATTTAGGCACTATATAACATGGCATCCCATATTTGTGCATACTGATCATACTACAATTAGATATCTCATGAATAAGCCTTCAATTACTAGTAGATTAGTTTGCTAGTTATTATTGATGCAGGAATTTATATCATAGTTATTGATAAATCAGGAAAGTCCAATGTGGTTGCAAATTATCTCTCAAGGCTTCAGTTACAGGAAGATCCTACAGCCATAGATGATGCTTTTCCAGATGAACATCAATTCCTTATACAAGCCCACACTCCCTGGTATGCTGATTTTGCCAATTATTTAGCTGTTGCTAAAATGCCACTTCATTTCTCCCCTAAAGAAAGAAGGTTGCTAGTTGAGAAAAGCTTTAACTTCTCATTGATTGTTGATTGTTTGTTTTATACTGGACCCAACCAAGTCATGAGAAGATGTGTAAGAGAAGATGAAACATATGATATCCTGCATGCATGTCATGATGAGCCGTGTGGAGGACATTTTATTGCTAAAAGAACAACACTCAAAATACTGAATACAAGATATTATTGACCAACATTATATAAGGATGCAATACAGTATACAAGAAAATGTGACAGACGCCAGGGCATGGGGAGACCTCCTAAATCTGATGAGATGCCATTGTATCCACAAATATTGGTTGCACCATTTGATAAATGGAGATTAGATTTTGTTGGCTCAATCGATCTCTCTTCTAATGGAAAATCATAAATTTTAGTATGTACTAATTATGTAACCAAATGGGTGGAAGCTCGCGTCATGACACATGCAAGAGATAATAAGGTGGCTGAGTTCCTTTATGAGGAGATATTTACAAGATATGGAGTACCAAGGGAAATTGTATCAGACCAAGGACCACAATTTATTTCAACATTGATTACAACCTTGGTCAATGAATATAATATAAGGCACAAAAAATCTACCCCATATCATCCACAAGCTAATGGACAAGTAGAGGTCACAAATAAGGAGCTAGATGTTATTCTTACCAAGACAATAGATGTTCATAAAAAAGACTAGTCTTGTAGACACCTAAAATTGTCTTGTCTAATTAAATAAATATCTTTATTAATTAAATTATTTTAAGCCTAATTCTACTATTTATTAAATAGATCTTTATTTATTTAACTAATTCATTTATCCTCTTCTAGCCTTATTTCTCATTTAAAAAATACATTTTCTTATTTAAATTATCCTTCCCCTAAATTAAGTAAATACTCTTATTTATTTAATTGATCCCACTTCTTCTATTAATCAAATAAATATTTATTTATTTAATTAATTCATTAACCTTTTCCACCCATGACACATGTCATTCATCTCTTAATTCTTACACTACCTACCCTCTCATTATTTTCTTATTTTCTCTACCTACCCTCTAATCTTAGCCGACCATTTATCTTTAACACCTCTTAATCTTATCCCTCCATTTTCTTATAGTGTCTTCTATATAAGGAGATTCTTTCTTCATTATCAACCCCCGACCGCGCTTTCGAATTTTCATATGTGATCAAGCCTACATGCAACCACATTTCTATTCTTTGTTGAGCTCTTGTGCACACATAAAATCTAAGAGCAAATATATTAATCAAGATCAATGGAGATAGGAATAATGGAGATCCAAACCCTATTGGACATGTGATAGTATAATCTTTGTGATTTCATTTGATTTGCATTGTCTTAGGTAATCTTCATATGTTATGGTGGATCTTTGTTGTTGTTAGGCTAGGGTTTTGTGGTTGAATTCATTTAGTCTTTCAATATTGTTTTTTCTATTTTTACCATAAACATTTTGGCATGCCCGGTGGGACTCTTGTCCCTTTTGCATTTAACATCTTTTGTTGTAGATTTTGTGTTTTTGAAGTTGCAGATCTGACATTTTCGACAAACTTTCGGCATTTCCGCGTCTACGCATTCTGGAACTGCTTTTTTGCTGCGTCTATGAACCTATGAATCGCATCTGTGTTTCTGACATTTTTTTATTTTTTATTTCCAGCTTGCAGGATTTCATTATAGGTGCATTTGTGGGTGATTTAATTGCATTTGTGAGATCTAATCGCGTTTGTGATCATTTTAATCGCATATGTGTCCTGCAAGATTTTCTATTTTGCATTTTTTTGCAGAAATGCATCTGTGAGGTGTTAAAACACATCTGTGTTACGAAATCACGTCTGTGTAGAGTAGAATCGTGTCTGTGTTTTCAAAAAATAAAATAAAATAAAAATCCTCATTTAAGGTTTTCATTTTTTGCCATTTTGTCTTGCATTTAATGTTTCAGATTTGGTTTATTTGAGCTAATATCTTGTGATCTAGCTAACAAAATTGGTGCAGCTTGTCTTGGAAGCAAATTGTGTTGTCGAAGGCGCCTATTTCACAAAGTCTTTTGGATCTAAAATTTACCTAACTCGTTTGCTTGCAGGAAGGGGTAATCATTTGAAACAACCCAAACTAATAACAAATCTTTGTTGTAGGATCTTGACAAGGGTTTTGTTTTGATTTTTATTGTGTTCCTTGTTTTCATAGATTACCAAACACTTCAATTGGTGCACTAAAATTGAACCACTGGTCTTTTGTGTCTTGGGCAATAGGCTCTTTTTGTTTAATCTCTAGAGGGCCTGTTTCCCCATATGGTCATTAAGACTACTAGTGAGGAGAGAACGACCCAAGTGGTAGCGAGAAAAACCCACCTCTTCCAAACCACTATAAATAACTGTATCCATGGTGAAAGCCATGGGTAACGTGTGCTGATTAGTTCATATTGACACTATGTCTCCCCATAAACCTGTTTGATCAAATTTATTTGATCAGTTGTAGGGCGTAACCCCTATCGACTGGGAGCCTTCTGTATTTACAGAGATGAAAGTGTCGCATGTATGGCCACAAGAGCATATGCCCTTACTAGCACCTTTTTGTTTTAGAAATCCAAAATCCTTCTAGGTGTTGGGGCAGGAGGTCGGACCTCTAGAGCGGCCCACACACATACGGTTCTTAGTAGAGATACAAAGTTCGCCACGGGGAGTTTTCATGGAGATTGATGCTTGGCTGCCCTGGAGAAGTGAGTGCCGAGGGTGGAGCCAGTGGGGTCAAGCATCTAAGTATCCGTTATGAATAGCATAGCCTCGGGGGAAACCCCATGTGGGATCAACAACTATTGTCCTGGCCAACCAAAATAATTGTGCTTGTCTTCATTTAAACATTCAAACATTCAAGATCAAACATCAAAACATTGTGTCTTTTGTGTCTTCACGTGTATGCAAAACATTTTTACATCAAACAACACACTTTTCTTTGAGTCATTTTGAGTCTAAACACTTACAAACATCGAGTCTTCATCAATATTATGTCCTCTTATCATGAAAATCGGTCAAATTTTTTTTTGATTTGGTCACAACAACAACTTCAGAAATTGAAAAAAAATTGCACTCAGTTTCCAAAAACGCGTATGTGTCTGACAAAAACACGTCTGTGTCATTTAACTGTGTCTGTGAAGTACAAAAATGTGTTTATGTCATCCTAAAGAAAATTGCATTCACGAAATCTCAAAAATGCATTTGTGCAGTGTTCAACCACGTCTGTACCATTTAATCGCATCTGTGAAGTATACAAGCACGTCTGTGTTTAAAAATTGAAAAATTTACAGTCCAACAAACAAGAGCAGTCAATTTCAGACTTATTGAGCTTCCTAGGTTATCTCTTTGGGTTTTCATCTAGAATTCAACCTATTTATGGGTCTCACAAAGTCCATCATTTCTTTACATCTTGCATTACATTCACATTTGTCTAAACTTGAGTCAAAAGGTCTCTTGCTTGTCCTCATCATACTTTGTCAACACACTACATACAACAACATCTTGCTAAGTGGTCCCTCATCAAGGTCTATCACCTTTGGGTCTCATTTGGTCTTACTTAGAGTCAAGGTCAACTTACCTCATCAAGAGAAACTATCATCTCTTTGGAAGCCACACCTACTCTACTACATACATACTTGGTCTTACACTTTAGACATTGCAAGTAAACCTCAGATTCATTTACATTCCATCCAACTCTTGGTCTTCCATACTCTTTCCATTTTCATCTAGTCTCACACATCTTGGTCAATACCTAGTTCATGGTTGAAACCCGTTCCCAAAAATCTAGGAGAGAAGCTAAAGAGGAGTCCGCAAACATGAGTGCCTATGAGTATGAAAATGATGTCTTTTTCAATTTTGATCATACCACAGTACCTAACATGGATGCCTATAGAAACATTCCAAATGTTGAGAGCATGGACACTACAAACAACAATGATACACACAATGACAATATGGACAACTTTTCTGTACATTCAATAGAAGTGGAAGACTCCATTATGGATACCCGTTTCAATCAATTGGTTGAGGAAATAATGAGGAGAGATAGACAACATTTCTTATAAGTGATGGCACAAAGTGGAGCCAAGATCCCTCATGATTTTGACATGTCTCAAATAATGGAAAATCAACCTTTGCAACAACCTCACCTCAACATGGATTAAATGAGGCCTAATAATGGAGGTAATAGAGGACCACATCTTGTTCCTGAATCACCATCATCTTTGTTTCAAAAACCTGAGGTCCCACATACACATGGTCAAGCATATGAAACTCACCTTCACAGACCATTATGAAAGTCTTATGCAGAAAAATATACTCAATCACATTTCAATGCTAAGGACCAACCGCAAAGGCAATTGGATATCCAAAGGCATTTTAAAAATTTGGACACAAGGAAACCCCGTGTCAAATTTGGGGGCAACACACTAGAACAAACTCATGACATGCCTGTAGAGTATGGTATACATGGACAAAACAAATATTCCATTCCTCATCATGAATCTATACCAAGTGGTCCCTCTACGCAGCATCACTATAGACCTCCTCCATATGAACATGTGTATGATCAACATCATCCATATATGCAACATGCTCCTCCTCCACCCAGTGCTTCAGGCATGGGGTATGGTCCAAGAAGTCGGTCTCCACCTAAGAACAATTTGGAATAGAAAATCAAGGACTTATAAAAGAAAATGGAGGACATAAATACACTGAAGACAACTTACATAATGAGAGACATATGTCCCTACCCATTTTACAAAAGCATTCCAATGCCTCCATTTCCTACACACTTTTTGATACCTAAGTTTGATAAGTATAGAGGAAAAGGGGATCCTAAGGCACATAGAAGATATTTTTTCACAACTTGCATTGAGGTAGCAACAAAAGAGACATATTTGATGAGACTATTCCCACAAAGCTTAGGTGATCAAGCTATGGAATGGTTCTCCCAACTCCCACTTGGAATTAAGTCATGGGGTGACTTAGTAGAGACATTTATCCAACATTTCTCATACAACATAGAGACAGACATATAAGTCACTACTTTGTGCAACACCAAGAAAAAGGATGGAGAATCTTTTTCATCATTTTTACAAAGATGGAGAAATCTAGCCAACAAATGCTCTTGTGAAATTCCACAAAAAACAAATGGTAGAGATGTTCACCCAGAATGTCCATAGAGAAATTGGTTATGATCTAAGAAAATCTTGCTTGTCCACTTTCAAGGACGACATTGAAAGAGGCTTAGCAACAAAGAAGGTCCTAATTAAACAAGGAGTAATTAAGATATTCAAACAAAACAAAGAGGACTTTAAAGGAAAAGACAAGCCAAGATTTTGGAATAAAAACAAGAACACAATCAATGATGGTGTTGTTGATGCCAATACAATACAACCCAAAATCGTTTTTTGTGGATCAAGCTCTATAAACAATCAAGTGAATACTCAAACAACTTCAAAACCATGAAGGAAATACACCCCATTGGGAGAACCACTTGAGTCAACTTTCAAGAAGCTAGTGGCAAACGAAATAATAACAATTCCAGATATGCCTCCATATGAGCCAAAGGTCAAACCAAATTGGTGGAATGACGATGAATATTGTGAAGATCACAAAAGCAAGGGCCATAAAACAATAAATTGTCATCGAATGAAGAGCATCATACAAGATCTTATTGATAGAGGTGACATTGAGATCGAGGGACACTCATCTAACCGAGAACATGAAATGCTTAAAGAACCATTCCCAAAACATGACAATGTAAAAGCCAAAGCCACAGATGACCAAACCAACTATACCAGAGCATCCTATAACTATGATTCAATTGTCAATCATATTTCAATGGACAATTATGTCTCTACCATTATCATCAAGGACAAAACGCCTAAAAATTATACCCAAAGACCCAAGGTTGTCCTAAAAGGCATTGGATCTTCTTCCGAACCTACCTCTGAATGTAATGTTACAACTCGTCGAGGTAAATTCACTTTGCAAGGTGCGCCAGCTAAAAACATTGCTTCCTCATCAACCAAACCTGAGTATAACCTTGTAGAATAGTTAGGGAAGACACTCGCGCTTATCTCCATCGTTGAGCTCTTACGCATATCCCCTGCACATAAAGCCATTCTTGACAAAACTTTGAGAGACACTTTTGTCCCCACTGATCTAAATGTGGACCAATTTCAAGCTATGGTGGGATACCTTTCTGTTCCATATTCTCTCACCTTCACTGAAGCTGATGATGCATCTATAAGCCAACCACATAATTCACCTTTACACATTGAAGCCTTCCTACACAAACATCGAATAAAAGGAGTCCTGATAGATGGAGGAGATGGTCCCAATATATGTACTTTGAACACAATAATACAATTGGGATATTCAAACAAAGTTGTGAATGATATAAACAAAATTACCATCAAGGCATATGATGATGAAGAGCATTCATCCAAAGGCATAGTCACCTTGCCTCTCAGAGTTGGGCAAGTTACAAAGGATGTGGTTTGTCAAGTCCTAGACCTGGATCTCAAATACAACATATTGCTAGGATGCCCATGGATTTATGAGATGAGGGTAGTCCCATCTACATACCACCAATGCATTAAGATTCCTCACAATGGAGTTGAAGTAATAGTTAATGGTGATCCTAATCCATTTATAACTACAATAACTTGAGACCAAAAGGTGAGACAATCATTCCAATTAATAGAGAAGCTATCCCTTCTTCTGCATACATTGACCCTGAATCATTAAAACCTTCAACATCAAAGCAAGGTGAGCTTAAAGGGAAATATCAGGACAAAGGCATGGGTGAATACAATTTGAATCAAACCATATGCTTACGACAAGTTATGAGGTCACCAAAAGAATATGGACGACCACATCCTTCTAAACAGGTATGTATCATTACACTCAAATGAGATCCTACTATCTTCCAAAAGTGGGATGAAATGGAAGAAGAAGACTTATACAAAATGCTTTACAAAGACCTTGAAGATGGTACACAAGATCACATCAGTATACCATGTGAAAAATATGGCAAAGGATTCAAGATCCTACAAAATTTTGGGTATGATGGAAAAAGTCCTCTCGGCTTAAGAAAAGAAGGTATCACTCAACCTTTGTAGCTAGAATTGACATTTAAAAATCAGCACTTGAAAGGGCTTGGTTTCATCTCCTCCAAGGTAAACATTCACAAATCAGAAGAATCATTACATATCATGATGTCCAAAGATCAACAAGAGAATCGTTATTTCACTAACTCTAATGAATGGGAATGGGGTTCAAACATATCCTCCAGTGACTCTGAACTCACCAAGACATTCAGAGAACTAGGTGAACCCATAGAAGAAGAGGAATTCATAGAAAATTCAAAGTTGGTCAAGAAACAACCCCTGAGGATCCCACATAGTCTTGGACTCTAGGTTATAGGTCAAAATCGCAAAAGATGAGGACACCTGTCCCCAAATGCACTTTTAGTGATGACAATTTGGACTCGTTCACGGTCAAGATAGATGAGGAGAGTGCCAACGATGACCTCGACAACTACCTCGACATACGTAAATATAACTGCATCTTCACCCTTAGCCCCGCTGACTTTGAAAACATTGAAGGCCTTCTGCTTGTTCACCACCAACTTATTGACTGGGACCATGAAGGACCTATATAGTTCAACACATTCCAAAATGATGAAGCCTTTATTAACTATCTAGGCATACGAGATGATCTTCCTCTTGGGGACCATAAGGTAGGATACGCTATAGAACTCAACAACGTGGCATATTTTGGTGAGGGTGTTGGGTCTTCTAATCACAAAAATGTAAAAATAAAAATAAATCATGGGTCTCATGGTGAAAACCACATTGTGGCACTATCTGACCCAAAAAAAGTAAAAAGAAAGGGCGTATCTGAGGGTGAAAACCTCTCTAAGGCACCCGAAGATGGAAGGATCGACATTCTCTCGACATCATATGAAGAAAAATCATCTATTTTAGTAGAGGAGACCATCAAAACAAATATTGGTACAAAAGAAATTCCACATAACATATTCCTGGCACAATCTCTGACAGAGACAGAAAGACCAAAGTTCATAAGTTTCTTCACAGAGCGACAAATCAATTTTGCATGGTCATATGCTGATATGCCTGGACTGGATCCAGATTTAGTAATGCATCATTTGACAGTTAAACCGGGGGCAAAACCAGTGAAACAAAAATTAAGAAAGATGCATCCACAAGTCACATTATTAGTGAAGGCGGAACTTGAAAAATTATTGGATGTCGGATCCATACACCCAATTGATTATCTTGAATGGATCTCCAACTTAGTACCAGTCAGTAAACCAGATCGTAGCATCAGAATATGCACAGATTTTAGAGACATCAACAAAGCTTGTCCTAAGGATGATTTTCCATTGCCAAATATCGACCCGATCATAGATCTCACAGTGGGTCATGCGATGTTATCTTTGATGGATGGATTCTCTAGATACAATCAAATAAAAATTGCATTTGAGGATTAGCACAAAACATTTACTTGTCCCTGGGGAATTTTCTGCTAGAATGTCATGCCCTTCGGGCTAAAGAATGCAAGCGCTACATATCAATGAGCCATGACTACTATCTTTCATGATCTCATGCATGTAACTGTAGAAGATTATGTTGATGACCTTTTGGGAAAATCAATAGATAGAGATACACATTTGGACATACTTTCAATCTTTTTGATTGGTTAGAAAAATACAAAGCAAGATTAAACCCCAAGAAATGTGCCTTTGGAGTAACCTTCGAGAAGCTCCTCGGATTCATTGTCTCAAAAAGAGGAATTGAAGCCGATCCAATAAAAGTCAAGGTGATTCTAGAGATGCCACCACCGTGAAATATCAATCAACTTTGATCTTTGCAAGGAAGACTCCAGTCCATATGAAGATTCATAGCACAACTTGCAGATAAATGTCATCCTTTTCAGCACTTGCTACACAAAAACATCAAATTCAAATGGGATGATAATTGTCAACAGGCTTTTCAGATACTCAAATATTATCTTCTGAATCCACCAGTCTTGATGCCACCAATTCCAAAACAACCCCTATTACTCTACATATCAGCTACATCAACAACACTGGGGGCACTCTTAGCACAACAAGATGTTGAAGGCAAAGAAAAGGCAGTCTACTACATCAGTCATACTTTGGTAGGCTATGAGCTAAACTACACACCAATTGAGCATGTGTGTCTCGTTGTGGTCTTTGCTTCACAAAAATTACAACACTACATGCTAACTCATAAAACTAAGTTGGTCTCAATGATCGATCCATTGAAGTACCTTCTCAATAGAGCAACGCTTACTAGTCGACTAGCCAAATGGGTGATGTTCTTGAGTGAATTCAACATTGAATATGTGGACATAAAAGCAATAAAAGGACAAGCTATTTTAGATCAGTTAGTAGATGCTCCCATGATAGATGATGCTCCTCTAGCTTCAGAATTTCTAGATGAATCCATCTTGACGGTATCACACATAAAGCCTTGGCAACTGTACTTTGATGGTTCATACACACAACATGGTGTAGGTAGTGGCATCCTCTTCATCACTCCTCAAGGGGATTCCATTCCAAAATCATATTGATTATCATTTCCTTGCACTAATAATATAGCAGAATACAAGGCATTAACAACTGGATTGCAGATTGCAGTTCAGTGGAAGATATAGGAACTTCATGTTTTTGGGGACTCTCAACTTGTAATTCGTCAAGAAACTATTGACTACCAAACAAAGGATGAAAAATTAATGCCTTAAAAAAGAATGGTGGATGACCTAAAGCAACATTTCATGAAGTTAACCTTTGAGCAGATACCAAGAGAGCAGAATCAAGCCGCAAATGCCATGGCTACTATTGCCTCATTGATCAATCTACCGCAGAATGAAACCCGCTATGAGTTCTTGGTGCATAACCTTTTGGTTCCCTCATATGAGATCACTCCTACTGAGATGATATGTGTTGTTGGTCCTGATTCCTAGTTATACATTTTTACATACCTTAGTCATAATACCCTTCCTCTTGACTTATCCAACAACCAACGTCGCACTTTCATTTGCCAATCTTCTCGATACATCATTTTAGCCGATATCCTATATCGTCGAGGTCTAGATGGAACTCTTCTTATATGTTTAGTGTATACACCTAAAAATGGTCTGAAGATAGTTAATTAAATATGCAATTATTTGATTAATTTCCCTTCCCAATTAATTGAATTCACAAGCAATATAATTAATTTCTCTATTCATCTACTAGTAAATAAATCTAAATGATTTATTTATATAGTTCATCTCATATCCCCCTTTGATTAATTAATTCTAAATTAATTAATGTCTCCCCATATTAATCAATTCTTCTAATCCCTAATTAAGATTAACAAACTCAAGTTTGTTGAGATTAATTGCCATTTTCTAGTTATTTGAATTTCTAAATTCAAATGAGCACATGGCTCCTAACTTTAACCAACTAGCCTAACCATCCCCTGACTTAACCCATTCAATCTAATCTTGGGTCTAACTAAACCTATCCTATCTTACACATTCTAACCTTCTTATCCTAACCTCCCATGGTGTGGATATTCTCTCCTTGAGACACATGGCACTTTTGCCACATGTCTCTTCCCTTGGACACTTGCCCTCTCATGAGAAAGGCTCCTTGACACTTGTCACCATAGAGATGACAAGTGTCCCTTCCTCCAATCTCTTCTCCAACTTCTTCAATCTTGGCGCTTGATATCTTCAGATCAGATCTGGACCGTCGATTCCTGCCACCTCAACTTTGGCCTTGGAATTTCTATAAATATCCCCCATTGAGCAATAAGGATCCCATCTCATATCAATTTAGGCATCATTATTATAGGCATTTTGCATTTCAATTATCTAGTAATTAGATTTTGGATTAATCATAGTATGTTAATTTGGTTTCTTAAATCTTGCATTTCATATCATCTCCATAGTCAATCATGATCAAATAGCTACTCAACTCTTGAGTTGTCATTTTGGAGGTCATTGCTCTGCTGAGAGCCCATCAATCCAACACCTTCAAGGTCCTCAAGAATAGAGGAAAATGAGACATTTCAAGGAAGACTTATGGTTTGCATTTCTAATCTAGTTTTTAATTAAGCTTTTCAATTACATTTTATTGTCTCATTATATGTGTATGCCTCTTATATACCACATTTTTAGCATCACATTAATTGGCACCCATCGTGGGGCCTAGCCCCTTTGATCTTTAACAAGTTTGCTTGCAGGAAATTTCATTGACAGGTTGATTAGCTCTTTCGGAGTGCAGATTAGCTCTCTTGGGCTCCCAAATAGCATTCTTGGTTTCTATTGTGGCGTTCTGACACCTCAAATGGCGTTTATGGGAGATTCCTCAACTCTGTTTTTATGTTTTTCTGTACTTTAGCATTTTTAGTCTGTACATTAGCACTTTTGGTATTTATTGTGGCATTTTTGGTACATTTATCAGCATTTTTGGTTTTTTTAACAACGTTTCTGGTGTGTAGAGCAGCGTTCTTGGCACATATGATGGCGATTTTGGTCAATTTGATGGCGTTTTTAGTTTTTTATTGATTTTGCAAATATTGTATGTTGCATTCCTCATTTCTGCTTCTGGACTGTCACTTTCCTAAACCTAATTTGTAGATTGTTGGTTTTGCAAGTACTTATTTCATTTTGAAAGACCACAACCATAAACTATTTCACCGTCAAAGAATGCAATATAAACTATTAAATTTGTTTGCAGCCGTGAGATTTTGCACTTATATTTGTTAAATTAGGCACATAGACTAATTACAATGGAAATGAAAAAACATGTCTTATGTGTTTTGATGATAGGCGAGTATGCTCTCACCTTTCTTAGGTGATCAGAAAGCCAGACTCATCCTTTTCTTTCAATAGTGCATATCTTTAGCGGGCCCGCCCTCCCGAGGAGTAATAACTCTTAGCCATTAAGGCCGGTGAGAGGGGTACAACCCAAGTGGGAACAACTAACGCCAAGTACTCCAACCCACTATAAAATAAACGTGATTTGATGAAAATCAAGTCAACGATAGTGCTCGGGAATAGCTCTCCTCCGTACCTTCGGGTATATCAAACCTTGGTTTTCAAGGTTGAGAGACCTCTTAATTGAGTTTATACCCTAACACGCCAAACAGATCCCTTACTAATTACAAGTAAATTAGAAGCTACCTGGTTTACCTCCAAACATTATTAAATTCTTATTGTATGGAGGGGGAAAAATCTCTCCTGAAGATACTCACCATATGTCCCTCGAGTGTATGTGCAAACTCCCCTTTTGAGACCTTATTGCTAGGCTCATAATGGGACTCCACTAGCTCTCACAAAGGCAAAAACACGGGCACCCTTTAGGGGGTGACAAGGCTGTGTGAGCTGACAGGGTACCAAGTTGTGGGCTAAGAATGAATAATGAAGCCAATCTCCTTAGGATAGATTGATTGATGTGTTTTCAATTGTTCAAAACCCATGAAAACTTGGGCTTTCTTTAAAGCTTCTTGAACATACACTTTATGTGTCCTTTGGGACAAAAATACAATCTGAATTCTGTGTTTGTAAGTCAAGTCAAGATCTCATCCATTCAAATACAACAAACATTGAAAAATCAAACTTCAAATGGTCAAATTCACAAGTCTCACAATAGATTAGCTCTTTCAGTCAAAACAGTCGCACCTACGGTCCAAACAGTTGCATTCACAGTCCAAACCTTAGCTCTTTTGGTCCAAACATTAGCTTTATCAGTCCAAATAGTTGCATTCATAGTCCAAACATTAGCATTGTTAGTTCAAACAGTCGCATCTACAGTTCAAAAAGTCGCACCTACAGTCCAAACAGTTGCATTTCTAGTCCAAACGTCAACTCTCTTGGTGTGAATGTCAAATTTCTTATATTTTAACATTAACTCTCCAAGGTTAAGCACATTAGAGTTTCTGGTCTAAACATTAGAGTTTTTGGTGCAAACAATAGAGTTTCTGGTATAAACAACAGAGTTCCTGGTCTGAACAGTATCTCTCTTAGTCTAAAGGTCAGCTCCCTTGGTCAAATCAACAACTCTTGTGAGTTGCATGTCAAATTGCTCATGTTGCAACATCAAATCTCCTAGTTTGTACTTGCTAGGTCTACATATCCATTTTCTGAGTCTGAAAATCACAAAGTTGGGTCAAAATTGAAATCTCCTAAGTTCAAACACTTAATTTGCTAAGTCTACACATCATTATTTGAACTTTAGAGTCACTGTATTGCAAAACAGTGTTTTCGGTCTGTCTGTCAGCGTTTCTGGTATGTCTGTCAGCGTTTCTGGTATGTCTGTCAGCATTTCTGGTGTACAAAACAACGTTTTTGGTCTGTTTGGTAGCGTTTCTGGTCTATTTGTCAGCGTTCCTGGTCTATTTCTCAACGTTTCTAGTTAGTTTAACAACGTTTCTGGTAAGTTTGTCAGCGTTTTTGGTCAGTATAGCAGAGTTCTTGGTCATTTTGTCAGCATTTCTGGTAAACTGCCTCAAAATCAGAAAACAAAAACAACCCATTTCTCAAACAGTCAAACATAGAGAGTAGGTCATCTTCTTGGGTCATTCAATTAGGTTAGATTCTATTAAAACAAATTCAAGAGCTAGACACACAAAGGTCTCAAGTATTCACCTCAAACAAGTTAAAGATCAAACACCTTAAAGTGCAACATCACATTGTCTTTGATAAACTGATCATTCAAACATAGTTTCTCATTAGGATCTATCATCCTTTAATCATGAAACTATGATGCTTGATCAGAATAACCTCATTATTTATCATAGGATATATTGTTCCTATTGAACTTGGTCATATCAAAAATAACAAAATCTGCACTCCAAAACTACGATCGAAAAACTTGCAAACAAGCAAATACTTGAAAAGATCATTTCATGTCTATCCATCTACAACTTTCACCTCAACAATTGATCACTTATTGCAACACATTAAAAAATATTTAAACCTTGAAAAACATTCAAAACACATGTATGCCCGTTCTAACCATGGCTCAGAGATGAAAGATTGCAGAAACAGAAACGTTTGAAATAACTGAAGACTATAGAAACATGGAACACAAAGATGAAATACAAGTTGAAGAGGAAATAACAGAACAACATGTCAGAGACATAAAAAAAGATCCTCAATTTGACAAATTTATGCAGAAAATATTGGAGGGAGAAAAAGAAAAATATTTCCTAATGTTAGCAAAATCTGGTGCTAAACTCCCCTAAGATTTTGATGTGAACAAATTGACACAAAAGAGAAATGCCCCCCCCCCTTAATAACAAACAATACGAGGATATTTTTGGTTTCAAACTCAAATGACACGCCAATTCCTAGTAACACTAGAAACAATGAGGAAACTTACATTCCCACAAGGGATGAAGTAGAAATTCTAAATAGCGCTCAATCCAACGATGATACAAGAAGAGATCAAGATCCTCCTAGAATGCAAAATCATGGTTATGCAAGAACAAATCATGTGGATAATCCTGTCACAACTCTCACACAACAAATACAAACACTGCAAACAAAAATTCAAGATATGCAAAGAGGAAATGTTAGAAGATACTCACTTCAAGAAATTTGTCCTTATCCATTTGACAAAAACCTAAACATGAGACCATTTCCTTTAGGTTTTGAAACTCCTAGATACAAAAAATATGATGGAAGCACTGACCCCCAAGATCATATACGAGAATTTTTCACAATGAGTATGGAGTTTGCACATGAGGATACCTACTTGATGAGATTATTTCCAAAAATCTTAACTGGACTAGCTATGGAATGGTTCTCCAAACTTACACCTGGAATCGCATCATTCTCAGAATTGGTGGATAAGTTTGTTTCACAATACTCTTATAACATCCAACATGAAGTAACAATGTTAGACCTATGTAATGCCAAACAAAAGACTGGAGAGCCTTTCATGACATTTTTACAATGATGGAGATGGTTAGCTTCACGGTATCCTCGTATAGTGCCAGAATATGAAAAATGGACATATTCATAGACAACTTAAATGATAAAATGAGTTATTACTTAAAAATGTAAGGAAATCAAAGTTTTGTGAAAATGATTGATAATGGAATTAGAATGGATGAAGCCATGATAAAGAAAGGTGAGTTGAAAATATTCAAAGAAGGAGTTCACCCTCCTAACAACACTAACAACAACAATCACAACGATAAACCAAAGTTTTGGAATAGAAATCGTACTGTAGTCAATGACGAGATAGTGGATAACAACAATGTGAAACCAAAACAATCGGTTTTTAATTTATCCAATCACTCAGCAGCAGCTCAACAAAACAACAATCACCAAAAAGCAACTATCAAAAATTTCTTTCAAAGACAATTTACAAACATTGGTAAACCCCTTGGGTCCGCATTAAAAACACTCATCACAAACAAATTGATTACTTTACCAGAAGAAAGAAACTTTGAACCCAAGGTAAAATCTGTTTGGTGGAATGACAACCATTATTGTGATTTCCATCCAAACAAAGGACACCAAACATATGCTTGTCAATGATTAAAACATGTCATCCAAGATTTGATTAATAATGAAATAATAACTGTGGATGGACATACAACAAATCAATCTCACACAGCTTTCGAAACTCCACTTCCTAATTATGAGAAGAGTGAATCATCAACAGGGCAGAATGGCAAAGGTAAAGCAAAGGTAAACTATTCTCATACATATGACAATGTGGTAAATATAATCGTGGTTAAAGAGCAACAACATAAAGAACCTTCTCAGGTTATCACACAAAGCAAAGCCAAAGTGGTTTTGTTGGGTCCTATAATAAACACGTCATCCACTACCAAACAATACAATCTAGTAGATCAAATACAAAAAACACCTGCACAAATATCCATCTTAAAACTTTTAAAGCTTTCACCTGCACACAAAGATATTCTTGAATGAGCATTGGTAGATACCATAGTATCCAAAGATCTTGATATAGATCAATTCCAAACCATGGTGGGACACCTCACAACTCCTCACTGCTTATCATTTACTGAAGAAGATGACATGTCCTTGCAACATCCCCACAATGCTCCTTTGCATATTGAAGTCCTCATTCACAAAACGTTCGTTAAACATGTTCTAATAGATGGTGGAGCTGGCCTAAATATTTGTTCATTGAGTCTTGTTGGTCCTTAGGATATTCAGAAGATGCAGTTGATCCCCGCAAAAAGATTACCATAAAAGCCTATGATGAAGAAGAACGTTCCTCCAAGGGAATTGTGATACTACCCATTAGAGTGGGACCTTTACAGAAAAACACAACATGCCAAGTTCTAGATTTGGACTTATCATACAATGTACTCTTGGGGAGACCATGGATACATGACTTGCAAGCTGTCCCATCAACATATCATCAGTGTGTCAAGTTTTCCTACAATGGACAAGAAATCACAATCTCTGTAGATTCAAACCCCTTTCAATATTGTAGCAATCTAAAAATGGCTCAAGAAGTCATTGTTCTTCATAATAGGGAGGCATCATCTTCAAACACATAATCCAAAGAACAATCATTTGCCTCTATTTTATCAAGTATGGAAAAACAAATGCAGCTAAGAGATCGAGGGAATGGAGAATACTCAATATCACAATTACCACTCTCTCCTAAATCCTTTGGAAAACCATCAAACTCTAAACAACAACCAACTGTGAAACATCTTCCGATATTTGATGGAGCATTCATTAGTGTTGGAACCTTATCAGAGGAGAAAAAGAATAAAGATGTGCTACAGTGGCTATACAAAAATGAAAAATTTCAACAAAAGGTCAACAATGTCAGAATACCTACAAAAAATAATGGAAACGGATTCAACATTCTTCAAAAGATGGGATACACTAGAATAGGTCCTATAGGAAAAAGAAAAGAAGGTATCTTAGAATATATCCAACCTCATCCTCAGCAAGCTACAGACAAAGCAGGCTTAGGGTATGGACAAGTTCCTCTACCAGAAGACACATTTGCTAACCAACAAAAAGAATAATATGAAAACAGACAAGAACAACTTGCAATTGAAAGGGAAGAAGCATCTTCTAAGCAACAAGCACAAACAAACATGAAATGGCAAAAGAAACAATCCTCAAACCAACAAGAGAAACAAACCAATAGTACCTCCCAAGCAACATTAACTCTCAATCAAAATAAGCATGAACCTAGTACTAATCAAGGAGAGCTGATAGTAAAGTTGTCAAAACTCAATCTCAGTTCAGAAGAAGTTGAATATGAAAGAAGGAAAGATATAACAAGACAAATAAAAGAAACACATCAAAAGCTATATGAACAAATTTGTAGATTGCAACTACAAGTGAGACAGATTCTGACGAATGGGAATGTGATTCCTATCATTCTGAAGAATCAACTAAAGAAAATTGCTTTAAAGAAGATGTAGGAGTCAATGTAGTTCACAAGTATGCAGGGCAAATGTTAGGAACTAGTTCACTTGAATTAGAATCACATTCGGCTGACTTGGACTTAATTGAGGATGATCAAGAACTTCTTAGGCGAGGTCATTCTGATCAGGGTACTATTCTAGACATTGACATACATATCGAAAACTTTGATAACTTAATCATGACCCTAAATACTCTCAAAACATCTCAACCTGATGATCCCTTACCTCTAATCCACCTTGAACTTATTGAATGGGAAAATGAAGGATATACTACCATTGATACCTTTCCAAATGACCGTGGCATATCCATATATCTTAATGCAATTGAACCCGCAAAAACTTCCACCAAGAATTTCAGCAACGCATCTTCCAGTCAAGTGGGTGCCAAATCTCCTAGTCACAAAAACGAAAATAAAGAAAACAATATCAAGTCCAATGTTGAAAACCATTTCTTGGCAACATTAGATCAGGAAAAAGTAAAAAGAAAGGATGCATCTAATGGTGAAAACCTCCTCGAGGCGCCGGAAGATGGGAGTTTTGACACTTTACCTGAGTACTATCAAGAAAGGTCATCAATTTTGATTGAACCAATATAAGTGTAGCGTCGTAAATTGTACGCACTTGCTAGGGTGGTACAATTTCACACCTATTTTAGCACCTGCCTTGGCGCATTTTGCATTTTGCATTGCATTTCCCCTTTAGCACTTAATTAATTAAATTAATTAGGTCTAAGGTTCTATTTTATCATTTCATCATCATTAAGTTGGGCCCTTTCATTTAAGTGTGCCCCTTTCATTTTATTCCTCCAATACATCATTTAATCAGAAACCCTAATTAGGTCCTATTTTGAACTTGGGGGCTTGATTTCGGGGGTCAAAACATCTTGAAATCACCTGTAACTTTGGGATTCTCTCTAAAATCATCATATCCGACGGCCCTGAAAATTTGGTGAAAAGTTGTCGGGACCATGGCGCCCGGAGAGGACCATGGCGCCCGGCGTGCACATGGTCCCGGACATTTTTCCCAAAATTTTAGGAGCATGATCCAATCATAAAATAAAGCTTAACCCCAAGAAATTGGCGGGAAATTCAATCTCTAGGTCAGCCAAAAGTTGAAATTAAGACCTAGGGTTTCATATATAAGAGCTCTCTTTCTTCATTTGAAAGGATCCAAGAATTTTGGTTTTGAAGGACCTTCTATGCAGCGAAAGAGCAGATCTTTGAAGACTTCAACAACATTCAACATCCATCCATCAAGCATCTATCAATTTCATTCATCCATTTAGGGCTTTGAAGGCATTGAAGAACAATAAGGGATCACCGACTGAAGATTGGCTTGTACCCCTCCCTTGGGGTTGGGTATGATTTCATGTTGTTTTCATGTCTTTGCATAAGCTTCATTATATCATTTGTATTCATGCTTTAGATCACTTTGCATCTTGATTTGGAGCATTTACATTATCATTTACAAGCAATTAGGGTTTACTTTCTAGGTTGCTCTAGTTTGCTTACTTGCATTTTAGGATCTTGCACACACACAAGGTCTACACACACATTACTTTTACAATACAACTTGGCTATTCGTGGAGGTGGAAATCACCAAAGCGGGGGTTTGACTAAGGCAAAACCCTATATAGCCGCCCACCATACCTTTTCAGATATAAGTGCAGGTTTCGGGACTCGGACGACGCCGCAAGTTGCAGATCCGACGGAAGCAGACTGAGACGGGACAACACACCAAATTTTAGAGCAAAAGACCAGGACAGGGGCGTGGGGCGCCCTGGTCCTGCCAGGACAAGGGCGCTGGGCGCCCTGGTCCCTGGGACAGGGGCGCTGGGCACCCTGGTCCCTGGGACAGGGGCGCTGGGCACCCTGGTCCTTTTGTCAGACAACAATTTTCAGCATTTTTGACAGCCTTTCAGGGTGCAAAACAACAGTTTCAGGAGCAGTTTCGGGAGCAGAATCAGGACAGTGGCGCCCGCGCCCCCGTCCCGAACATTTTCACTCAGATTTTAACTCTAGGTACGCATTTGCATTCTTGTCTTGTCCTTGTGTTTACAACTTTCCATTGTTTAATCTTAATTCTTCAATCTTGTTACTAGTTCATACTTGCACTCTAGGGCTAGTAGTTGAACTTGCATCATTTTATCTATCATTTGCAACAAAGGAATAGAAATCCTAATAGGTAGCCCGTGGCTCTCTCTTCCACAAAAAGAAGTAGCCAATTGTGTGATACCTCTAGGCTCTTTCGTATTCCACAAATGTGTGATTGAAAGTGAGATTAGGGCATGTTTGCTTAGTGTCACTTTTTCTCCCACACAATAAGCAGTTAATATTGGGACAACAGAACAACCAAAGATCCTACATCCAACAACTTCTCTGTCCAAAGAAGGAAGGAAAGAATATATGGAATTCTTTAAACGACGACAAATCAATTTTGCCTGGTCATATGCAGACATGTCAGGATTGGATTCAAAGCTTATTGTGCATCACTTAAATGTCAATCCAAGAGCCAAACCAATCAAACAGAAATTAAGAAAGATGCATCCACATATTGCTCTCTTGGTCAAAGCAGAACTAAAAATATTACTGGATGTAGGATTCATCAGACCTATAGCATATCCTCAATGGGTATCAAACATCGTTCTTGTTTCAAAGCCAGACAAAAGTATCAGAGTATGCACAGACTTCAGAGATCTTAATAATGCATGTCCAAAGGATGACTTTCATTTGCCTAACATTGACATCATTGTAGATTTAATAGCTGGACACTCCATGTTCTCTCTAATGGATGGTTTCTCCTGATACAATCAGATTAAAATAGCACCTGAAGATCAAGAAAGGACAGCTTTCACATGTCCATGGGGTACTTTTTGTTGGAACGTCATGCCTTTTGGACTAAAGAACGCACGTGCCACGTATCAGAGAGCTATGACAATGATATTCCATGACATGATGCATACATTCATGGAAGACTATGTGGATGACATCTTGGCAAAATCATACAACAGAGAAGAACATATCGAGATACTGGAAAAGATCTTTGACCAGTTAGAACAATACAAGATACGACTAAATCCTAAGAAATGTGCCTTTGGTGTCACTTCAGGAAAGCTATTGGGATACATTGTTTCAGCTAGAGGTATCGAAGTAGATCTAACTAAGGTCAAAGCAATCATGGAAATGGCATCTCCCAAGAATATAAGTTAGTTCATATCACTACAAGGAAGACTCCAGTCAATCAGAAGATTTGTTGCTCAACTAGGAGATAAATGTCAACCATTTACTCATCTATTGCATAAAAATGTTCATTTCAAGTGGGACCATCAATGTGAGGATGCATTCAACAAGATCAAGGCATATCTCATGCAACCACCTATTCTAATGTCACCAATTCCAGATAAGTCGTTATTGCTCTATGTATCAACCACTAAAGTATCATTAGGAGTTTTGCTCGCACAATAGGATAGTGAAGGAAATGAGCAGGCCATCTACTACATCAACAGAACACTAGTGGGATACGAGCTCAACTATTCCCCAACAGAAAAAGCATGCCTGGCGGTAATTTTTGCTTCTAAAAAATAAAGACACTATCTATTATCTCACTCCATCAAGTTGATAGCTAAAATCAATCCATTGAAGTATTTGCTCAGCAAGGCAATATTGACAGGACGACTAGCAAAATGGATCATGATCCTAAGTGAGTTTGATGTTGAGTATGTAGACAGAAAAGCTATCAAGGGGCAAGTCATTGCAGACGAACTAGCTGAGGCACTGATTCAAGATGATCATTCGTTGCAAATTGAATTTCCTGATGCTGATATACTAACAGTCACCACAAAAACATGGCAATTATACTTTGATGGTTCATATACACAACATGAATTAGGAGCAGACATTCTATTCATCACACCACAAGGTCATACAATTCTGAAAGCATACAAATTAAGCTTCCCATGCACCAACAACACTACAAAGTATGAAGCTTTGGTTACAGGTATCAAAATGGCTATAGAATGGAACATTACACAACTTCAAGTCTTTGGAGACTCTCAGCTTGTCATCAATCAAATCAATGATGACTATCAAACAAAAGATGACAAACTCATGCCTTACAAAAAGATGGTGGATGACTTTAAGAAATATTTTGTTGAAATCACTTTTGAACAAATTCCAAGAAATGATAACAAGGAAGCAGATGCCATGGCAACACTTGCTTCTCTATTACAAACACATGAAAATCAAGAGCATTATGAATTCCTGGTTGAAGAGTTGTTTTACCCTTCTCATAATTGTCCCGATTCCCAAACCATCTGTCAACTTATTGGACATGATTCCTCCCACTATGGCCAAACTTACACATACCTAAAAGATAACATCTTACCTCCCGACTTATCAAAAAATCAAAAAAGAAACTTTATTCGCCAATCCTCCCATTATACTCTTGTCGCGGATACCCTATTTAAACGAGGTCTAGACGGTACTCTTTTAAGATGTCTTGAACAAGAAGAATCTGAGAAGGCCTTAAATGAAGTCCATAATGACATTCGTGGCACTCACTCAAGTGGTCTTACCCTTTCAAAAAAACTCATACGCTTGGCTATTATTGGTCGATTATAGAATGAGATTATTTTTAGATAGCTAGAACGTGCAAACAATGTTAGATCCATGGGAATTTGATTCATGCACCGACACAAGAACTTCATGCTTTAGCAACATCATGGCCTTTCTGTCAATGGGGTCTTGATCTAGTAGGAAAAATAAATCCTTCCTCATCTAATGGTCACAAATTCATCCTTGTAGCTACAAAATATTTTACAAAATGGATTGAGGCTGTACCTCTCACAAATATCATAGGAAAACAAATTGTTGCATTTATCTTGAATTACATCATCTGTCACTATGGAATACCAATGACCATTATCATTGATAATGGGCGACCATTCAAGAATCAGGATATACAAGAGATATGTGAGAAGTTCAAGATCCAACACAGATTCTCCACACCCTATTATCCATAGGGGAATGGGTAGACATAAGCATCTAACAAAACTATTATGAAAATCCTTAAAAAGACAGTGAACGATGCTGGGAAAGATTGGCATATTCAACTAAACCCTGCTCTTTGGGCTTACTGCACTAGTATCTGCACACCAGCAGGTGCCACACCTTTCTCTCTTGTATATGGATTAGAAGCCATATTTCCAATCAAATTAGAGATACCCTCTCTATGTGTATCACTAAAATGACTTATCCCAGATGAAGAACAATGAGTATCTAGACTGCAAGAGTTAGAATTGATCCATGAACGAAGACAAAATGCCTTTGATCATTTAAAGGTATATTAGCAAAGAATGTGCCAAAGTTATAATCACAAGGTCAAACCATGAATCTTTCAAGTGGGAGAACTAGTACTAAAGGAAAATCCACGAAATCAGTCCGATCGAGAAAATAAAGGAAAATTTGAACCAAACTGGTTAGGTCTATTTGTGGTCACAATAGTATTTAGGTCAAGGGCACATCAGCTATCAACACAAGATGGAGATCAGCTTGAGGAACCCATCAATAACATGCATCTGAAGAAGTTTTATGTCTGAAAAATCTAAAAACAGTGAAAAAAGCAAAAAATCCAAAAACAGTGAAAAAGCAAAAAATCCAAAAACAGCGGAAAAAACAGAAAATCCAAAAAATAGTTAAAAAGCAGAAAATAATAATAAAAATCAAATATGAGAAAAAGTGCAATAAAAATAGATGGTGAAAACCTGGCAAACATGCATTATCTATCGGCTAGCTCTGCCATCTATTGGTTCGCTCATTCTTCCGCTTGCATTCTTTTCCATCAGCACTGTTCATATCCATCATAAAGCCTTTATACATACACATGCACCCCAGGTGATTTCTTGTCATGGTTTGGATCACTAACTATATCATAATAAGGTTTGTTTTTAGGCTGGGGGCAAAATCCTGAACCTGGTTGGGGGCAAAAAGTTGCGATCATTTTGAGCTTAATCAAAGCAGGTAGAACAACAGTCAGACAACGCTTGTCAAGCGAAAAATTGAGATACATCCAACATTGAATATAAGATCACATTGTCAACCATTAACTATCACATATCAATCTAAACATGACAAAACACATATCAATTGATGATATATCTTGACTCATGATTTTAACACTTTGGCAATAATGGTTCAACTATTTTATTTTGATTTTCGCTATCATGATTTCTGAGTAACTCCAGGATGTCTTTGATTAGAGGAACGAGGAAGGAACATGATATTTTTCTTGTCTACTATCTATAAATTAATCGTTAACATGTGCAAAGTTGTCTAAGGAAATGATCATCAGAGTATCATCGAAGACATTTCAGACTTGCATATAAAAATGGTTAATACTGCCCGTTTTACGCAAGCAACACTCTGGTCATCTTGGTTGAATTATACCTCGATGCTTGTGCTAACTTGCAATATCAAAACCCAGGAAAGTAGTGATTAGGTCATCATGGTTCAATTATACCATTGATGTTTGCACTCACTTCCCACATTTTAAAGGCTCAATGATAAAATAAAGCAATGACTCCATGACTGGTCCGATCACCGCATTGCATTTGCATTTTAAGATAGATTTGCATTTCATTCTGCATGGGATCACAATGCTCATCTTTTCCAAGGCCAAAAACTAACATGGTGTTATCTCTCTTATTATGTGATTGAGTACATTGGACAATAACAAAAATAATCAATTCATTCATCCTGCATGATAAGTTAGTTCATCTCATGTAACCATTGCATACCAAGGCATCATTCATATAAAGCATCAAATCATTCATTCATTTAGTAAGATCATTGCATGGCATTCATCAAATCTCAAATCATATAAAATAGTACCATTGCATTGCATTGCATCCATCTCATATTAACATGCACGAGAAAATCATAAAATTATCATAAAAATAAAAAGCATTGCATTGCACAAGTATCACATAATAATTATAAGCGTCACCATACATAATCGCATTTGCATACATCATGTAAATACTGCATCATCATATATCCATCATCTAGAATTCATAAGCATATAGACATTAAAGCATACATCAAGCATACATCATGAAAGTAATTGCACATCATAATCATATATCAAATAGAATGCATCCATCATCTCATAGGTCATGTAGAGCGAATAGGATCGACTGCAATATCATATCATCAAAACAAGATCAATGTCCAAGGTACAATGATATCACAAAAATATATGAGATACATCATAGGAATCATTAGTATTTCATCACAAAAAGGTGTGTACATAAATGGATCAATGTCCCATATCAGTGTGACCACTAGGACGCGGAGCAAAACTCTGTCCTGATGCGGCAGGTAGAGTAACACTAGCTAGTACTCCTGTACCTGAGTCCCCAGTTGGAGGAGCTCTCTGAAGTGGCCCTATCACTCCTTGACTCTCAGTCTGGCTCTATCCCGATCTCTTGCTCAGCTATGAAAATCCTGGAGCCCTCTGATCATGAGGAACAACAGTAAAGTATAAGGTCCTGTAATACTCAGCCTCTCGGATCCCTTGGTGCATCATCTTCAGGGCAATCTTCCTTGAAATAGACTCTCCTAACAACTGTACCTATTCCTCGGCCTGCTGACACCTATCCCTAGCTACGTCTCTCTTGACTAGGAGAGAAGCCATCTGAGTCTCTAGCTGGGCCATCTGAGAGTCCCTCTCTGCTAGTCAACTATCTAGCTGCTGAACCTGAGCCTGTAAGTCTGTAATCTGAGCCTGCTGCTGATGAGATGACATCCTAATGAGGATTCATCGAGGTGCTTCTGCCTGTGTTTTCTCAACCCATGATACTATCATAGGTACCTGCTCAAATGGGGGAACCTCCTACTCTAGAACCTAATGACCCTGATCCCCTGGACTTGATCTCTTGCGTTTGACCACCTAGGCCATCCAATTTGTATATACATCTCTGGCAGATCTAGAACTGCTAGCTCCTAGTGTGCCTATCATTGCCACTACCACTGCTCGACCATCTCCTCCATCATCATCTCCAACACCCTTATCTCCCACATCTCCTCCATATCCATCTCCATCTCCAATATTATCTCTGCCTCCACCTCCTCCCCCTACCATCCCTCTGTCGTCTAGGAGCTCTGCTTCGTAGCCTCTCGTCATCCTTATCTAAGACTGGCTCTGGCTCATCCGGATGTGTCAGCCTCAGAAACCTATGTATAGTACAATGCATGACGTACTCATGTGTCATCCCGCTATCCATCACACCTGGAAGATAATCCCAATAAACTGGCTCCAATAATACATACTCTGCGCAAGCATGGTCATATGAAATAGAAGGCCCCCAAGTAGCTACATCCAATCTCCGATGAGCATAATAAGCTATACCCTATGGCATCCCCTGTATCCTGCCATACTGTCTCAACACCCTCATACAAATGAATCGTTCAATGACATAGGGTGTCGATCCAATCAGCTATCGTGTCATGAATATATTTGACATCTCCACTGCATCCTCGGGCCAAATCTCACAATCCCTGTAAGGTCTCCATATCACAGTATTCAGATCATCCAAGGTTCGTCACCAGTGCTCTAATTTGCCCAACTTTTGCTAGACAATAATATCAGGATACCCATCAACATAAGGCCCACCTATAGGTCTATCTCGGTCAGCCAATGGTCGTGTGATAGGTAAATGCTCCCAAGCCCATATCTAAAGCATGGTCAACCCTGCTGATAACACAACTGATCCTTGATACACAACTCGGTGCAAGTCATGATACAAATGCGCTAACATACATGATCCCCATACAAAGCGGGTCCCCTCTGTCACCATCTGATCAAGCAGATGACCCCATCCAACAGATAATCCCTTTGACCTGTGATCAGGACAAAGGAAGCCTCCAATAAATCCAGCAAGCCCAGTGAGTAATGTGGCATATCCTAGCTCTAGCATCTCCTACCATGCAATATCGTACCTGCCTATGTCATCGTCCCCAAACACTCGGCAAAGGGCCTCTATCCCACCTCGCTTGCTGAGATCATAATATACTAGATTGCCCATCACAGGGATGTGCAAAATCGGGTAGACATCCTCGGGTGTCACCCTAATCTCTCCCGTCGGCAAGTGAAAGGTGTTATGCTCACTATGCCAACACTCTGCTAAAGCTATCAGTAATCCCTAATTTATCAAAGGTCGGGGCATGTCAAGAAGGGAAGATAAACCACTCTTGCTAATATGATCTCGCTTCGCTTGGCTAAGGTGGGGTATCAACATCCATGTCTTTGGGAACCACTCCCGAGACTGAAGAACGATAAAATGCTCCTGCAATCAAATCATCTCATCATATCAATTTCTTGATTTATCTATCTATCAAATCAATCTATCTATCAGTCTATTTTTATCAATTGAGATTTTTATCAAATTTCGTTGGGCCCCTATCAATGACGCTCTTCTATCATGAGGTCATTGTCAATCTTATTTCATCTCATGCGTGCATCAAGATGATCAGAACTGACCATCAAATTTATCAATCAAGAGCGTCTAATTTTATCAATTAGATAGCTAATCAAATCATAAATAAAAAATGAAATCAAATTGGCAACAAAGTAAACCAATCGACAAATCAAATCATCTTCTCAAAATCACTCAAATCGAAATAATCAAAAAATTAAATCAAATCATCAAAACCTCATCATCAAGGTGCCTGCGGTGGCGCCCGCGGCTGCCTTCCTCCGCCACCACCACCCCTCTTCCCACCCAAAATGTAATTTCAAAAAAATCAAATTTTAATGTATTTTATTTTATTTTATTTTTTTAAAAATAAAAAATAAAAAATGCACGTATAAATGATTTTTTTGAGATTTAAATGGATTTTTTTTTAAAATCCGAAGAAACCCATGTCAGAAATCAAAAAACCCATCTCAAAAATACAATTTTCTTCCCAACCCATCTGGCAAAGACACTAAAAAACAATTTTTTATGCAAATAGCTAAATTTTTCAAATACTAACAAAGTTGGGTTTTCTCGAAAGTACGTACCGGTGGACCGTATGCTGGAGGATGCTCATATCGTCGAACTCACTCAAACCCATGTTGGTGGTACGTGATCGCCATTTCTTTCCCCCAGAGCAAATTTTCTCCAACAACTGCAGTGCACAAATGAGGAGTGGTAAAAGGAACTCACTTTTTTAAACTCATAATGGGGCATTTAAGTGGGATTTTTATTCCTTATTTTTAATCATCTAATCAACTAATCAGCTTGGAGGGCAACGTTTTCAAATTTCTTTTCGGGAAATGAATCAGATTGACTCTAAAAATCTCTAAAAATCGGAAAACATTAAACAATCTTAAAAAAAAAAAAAAAAAAATCGCCAAAAATTCAAATACATTCAAAAATTATCCGATTCATCTCCCGAGGGGGCATCCTCTCATCAATATCTATCAATCAGAGTCTGGGGCATCATATCGAGATTTATCATCTCCAAATCAAATCAGTATCATATCGAAACCAAATCCGCATCAAATCAAGATCGAATCTACATCCTATCGAAATCAATATCAACAACATCATCAATCGAGTTTTCTTTGAACCAACGTGTCGTCACACATCACTTCAAAGAGGGCAAAATGTATACACCTGAAAATGGTCTAAAGATAGTTAATTAAACAGGCAATTATTTGATTAATTCCCCTTCCCAATTAATTGAATTCACAAGCAATTTGATTAATTTCTCTATTCATCTACTAGTAAATAAATCTAAATGAATTATTTATATAGTTCATCTCATATCCCCCTTTGATTAATTAATTCTAAATTAATTAATGTCTCCCCATATTAATCAATTCTTCTAATCCCTAATTAAGATTAACAAACTCAAGTTTGTTGAGATTAATTTTCATTTTCCAATTATTTGAATTTCTAAATTCAAATGAGCACATGGCTCCTAACTTTAACCAACTAACCTAACCATCCCCTAACTTAACCCATTCAATCTAATCTTGGGTCTAACTAACCCTATCCTATCTTGCACATTCTAACCTCCTTATCCTAACCTCCCATGGTGTGGATATTCTCTCCTTGAGACATGGCACTTTTTCCACATGTCTTTTCCCTTGGACACTTGTCCTCTCATGAGCAAGGCTCCTTGACACTTGTCACCACGGAGATGACAAGTGTCCCTTCCTCCAACCTCTTCTCCAACTTCTTCAATCTTGGCCCTTGATATCTTCAGATCAGATCTGGATCGTCGATTCCTGCCACCTCAACTTTGGCCTTGGAATTCCTATAAATATCCCCCATTTTGGAGCAATAAGGATCCCATCTCATATCAATTTAGGCATCATTACTATAGGCAATTTGCATTTCAATTATCTAGTAATTAGATTTTCGATTAATCATAGCATGTTATTCTAGTTTCTTAAATCATGCATTTCATATCATCTCCATAGTCAATCATGATCAAATAGCTACTCAATTCTTGAGTTGTCATTTTGGAGGTCATTGCTCCATTGAGAGCCCATCAATCCAACACCTTCAAGGTCTTCAAGAATAGAGGAAAATGAGACATTTCAAGGAAGGCTTATGGTTTGCATTTCTAATCTAGTTTTTAATTAAGCTTTTCAATTACATTTTATTGTCTCATTATATGTGTATGCCTCTTATATACCACATTTTTAGCATCACATTTATAAAGGGATGAAGCTTAGATTGTGTTACTCGAAGTTCTTGAAGGGATATGTGGTCCACATTCTAGTGGTCCTACATTAGCCAAGAAACTCATCAGGACTGGATATTACTGGTCCAATATGGAAAAAGACTCCTATAAGTTTTTCAAGAAATGTAATCAATGTCAAATTCATGGAGACCTTATTCATGCACCAACACAAGAACTTCAACTAATTGCGACTCCTTGGCCCTTTTGTCAGTGGGGACTCGATCTCATACGCAAGATTCACCCTTCTTCTTCCAATGGCCACAAATTCATCATCACTGCCACAAAGTATTTCACAAAATGGATTGAAGTGGTGCCTCTTACACAAGTCACTGGAAAACAGATTGCTACATTCATTCTCAACTACATCATTTGTTGGTACGGTATTCCTATTTCCATCATTACCGATGACGGTCGTCCCTTCAAAAATCAAGATGTTCATGAACTTTGTGATCGCTTCCATATTACCCATCGTTTCTCCATGCCCTATTACCCCCAAGGTAGCGGTCAAGCTGAGGCATCTAATAAAACCATTCTTAAAATCCTAAAAAAGGCAGTCGATGACGCTGGCTGCAATTGGCATATCCAACTTAATCTCGCACTTTGGGCTTATCGCACAAGTGTTCACATACCTATAGGAGCCACACCTTATTCACTTGTCTATGGCGCTGAAGCTATCTTTCCTATTGAGGTCGAGTTACCATCTTTACGATTCTCTTTGTAAAACATTATCAGTGATGAAGGCTTCAGGGTCTCTCGCTTGCAAGAACTATAACTATTGGATGAACGAAGACAAACTACTTTTAATCATCTCAAGGCTTATGAACAACGAATGAGTCAGAATTACAATCACAAGGTGAAGTCTCGTATGTTTGAGGTAGGTGACTTAGTTTTAAAAGAAAATCCTAAGAATCAGCAAGATAGAGAGAAGAAGGGCAAGTTTGAACCAAATTGGCTTGGTCCTTACATAATTACAATAGCTTATGGATCCGATGCATATCAACTTTCAACTCCAGATGGTGAACCTTTGGAGGATCCTATCAACAACTTTCACCTTCGTAGGTTTTACACATAGTTCTTTAGACTATCCTAATTCAAAAATACAAAAAAAATTAATTTTTTTTTCAAAAATACAAAAAAATTCAAAAATGCAAAAGAAAAAAAAAAAGCATTTCATCCAACAGTGAAAATTATTTCGGTGACGCCTTGGGCAAGTACCATGGTGAAAATCGGGTTACCGATGCCATGTGTAGAGACATTGTTCCTCCCTCCTTCAGGATTCCATTTCATCCTTTCACCTTGCACACACTCACAACCCTTTCCGTCCAAAATAAATCAGCTCCTATCTATGGCTAAGGCAAATCCTACGTCTAGTGATGGGTGTGGAACTGAGAGCATCACATGTTCCGAGGAGTACAATTTCTTCTAATTTTCTTCAGTTTATCTGCACACAATCCACAATAAAGCAAAATTTGCATCACCAATCCGCAATGAAGTTCCGCCTTCTCCACAATAAAGTATCAGTTTCATGGATTCATTTAGTCTCAGATAAGACACAAGCAACAATGGGCTATAACAAATCAAATCTTTTAACAGAATCAAACAACATTATGGTTTAGTTCTATCTATCATTTTGTGAAAGCAAACATTGTGACTACAATCAAATAGACTTATACAAGTGACAAGAGACACTAAACTTGAGGACTACAGTGGATGTTGGTGTTGAGTCTTCATTTTCTTTTGATTTTTATCTTTCTGGTGACATGTCTTTTAGCTTTTCTGGGATGTCTCTGACTAGAGATTTTATCTCCAAGATGTCTTTGATTAGAAAGGTGAGGATGGGATATCGTCACCTATTTTTCTTTGCTGTTTGTGGATTGTCTCTTAGTAATGCTATGACTTGTCCAAGGATACGAGGACACTGCGAGTCTAGTATGAACTGGGGCATTCCTTGTTTGCGATTGTCTGATCTCCATGCAAATGGGTATAATGAATTTCTGGGTCGAACATATACCTCGATTGTCATAACCTATTTGCCATAATAAAGCTCAATGATGATAACGCACAAGAAGTTCTTTCACTTTTATATCTTCTATCTTCCATCCCCCTTTCTTGATTGACTTTCATCGTCCTTCTTGAGTCTGTGTAGCCCGCTATCACATGACTAAGTATAATAACACACCAAATATTTGCATTTCATGTAGTTTGTACCTGCATTACCACATATTAGCATTTCATACATATATATTTCACAATTGCACCATATCCTGCACACAACACATGTTAGCATATTTTACATTCTCATCATGTAAATAGTTATTTGCATTATCACATTCATCTGCATTTCATACATTCACATTTGCATTGGCATAACATATTAAAAACATAAAAGAATAAACATATTGTATTTCATCATGTACATATTTGCATCCATAATCATAAGCATCACATAGAAACATACATCACATAGGTACACATGCATATAGCTACCACAAGGATGAATCATCTCATATATATATCAAAATCATACGTGTCATGATACAATGATGTCAAAATACATATGGCTACAAAATCACCCGAAGGTGTCTACATCATCATACAAAATGGTACAAAATTGATACATAGGGAGCCCTCTAAGGCTATGATGAACTCCCTCCCTCAGAGATGGTTGGCCTCAATGGAGTTTGAGCCCTGGAAGGACCCACCCAAGAATCATCTCTCTTGCCCCCTCTATCTGGTGGTGGTGGAGGGCCCATAACCCCACCACTAGACGCCTGTCTCTTGTCTCTCCCTCTAGAGGTCATCGCAGTCCATAATGGTCTCTAGAAGCTCCTAGCCCGCTGATTTGGTGGTACCACTCCATAATACAGGTCTCGCCAGTAAGCTATCTCCTCCCCTAGACGCAGAACATAGGCGTATCTAGACCCTGTGTCCTTTGCTGCCTACCTCCCTGCCCTCAGTGCTGTCTCAGCCTCTATATAGTGCTGAATAGCCTGATCACTCTCCTGCTTAGTGTCCCTCAACTGTCTCTTGAGCCTAGCCGCATCGCTCTCCAGATCTTGGATCTCATCTGCCTATCCCTGGAAGATCTCCCTCAAGGATAGTAGCTCATCCTCCTCTTTCCTCTCACCCTATCCCTGTGGCTGCTCCTGTCCATGTCCCCGTCCCTGTACCTATCTGGGAACCTATATTGCTGGCACCTGTAATGGCAATCCACCTCTACCCCTTGCTACATTCATCTATCTCTCCTCTCCGCCCTCTCTCCTCTAAGCCACTCTCCTCTCTACCACTGCACCCTGCCTCCACTGTCGATCTCTACCTCCACCATCTCCCTCTATCAGCTCCCCTAGATCTATTAGTCATAGAAATGGATGCTTTGCACAATATGCAGTGTAGTTTGAATCCATCCCTGCATCCTCTACATCTGCCCATATGTCCCAAGGCATGGGAACCATCTCCTGCAGTTGTGTCATTGCTTGATCATAAGACAATAACGAACCCAAATGCACCTGATCTCTCACTATCTGCACATACATCCCTGATCCTGTGGCATCGGTTGTATCTTGTCGAACTGCCCGCATATCCTATCTATCAGCTACCTCTCAATAATATATGGTGTCCTCCCTATCAGATACTTGCTCCTAAATACATATGATAGCTCCACTACATCAACCTCCCACTCTTCACAGTCTCGGTATGGCCTCCATACCACACTGTGTATCTCATCAATCACCCGACGCCAATACTCTAGCCTCCCAATCTATGGATGAGAAGTAATCATATCATACAAATGAACATAGCTACGCCCATGTCCTCTGCCTCTGAAATGTATCGGTCGTGTAATAGGTAGATGCTCATATGCCCACACCTGTAGCAATGTCACTCTGCATCCCAATCTTGTTGATCCGTGATACACAAACTGATGCAACTCATAGTACAAGTGTGCCAGCACACACAACCCCCATGCAAACCTAGTGTGCTCAGTCGCCAATGTCTCCAGAGTCCTCCTCCATTCATCTTATCTTCTTTGAAACAACGCGACAAACTACATTGTCTCAAAGAGGGGCAAAATGTAGACACCTAAAATTGTCTTGTCTAATTAAATAAATATCTTTATTTATTTAATTATTTTAAGCCTAATTCTGCTATTAAATAAATAAATCTTTATTTATATAATTAATTCATTTATCCTCTTCTAGCCTTATTTCTCATTTAAATAAATACATTTATTTATTTAAATTATTCTTCCCCTAAATTAAATAAATACTCTTATTTGTTTAATTGATCCCACTTCTTCTATTAATTAAATAAATATTTATTTATTTAATTAATTCATTAACCTTTTCCACTCATGACACATGTCATTCATCTCTTAATTCTTACACTACCTACCCTCTCATTATTTTCTTATTTTCTCTACCTACCCTCTAATCTTAGCCGACCATTTATCTTTTACACCTCTTAATCTTATCCCTCCATTTTCTTATAGTGTCTTCTATATAAGAAGATGCTTCCTTCATTATCAACCCCCGACTATGCTTTCGAATTTTCATATGCGATCAAGCCTACTTGCAACCACATTTCTGTTCTTTGTTGAGCTCTTGTGCACACATAAAATCTGAGAGCAAATATAATAAG
Source organism: Cryptomeria japonica (assembly GCF_030272615.1). Taxonomy (NCBI): domain Eukaryota; kingdom Viridiplantae; phylum Streptophyta; class Pinopsida; order Cupressales; family Cupressaceae; genus Cryptomeria; species Cryptomeria japonica. Next base: position 569,516,327 of record NC_081406.1, on the reverse strand, counting down.
CAAGATCAAAGGAGATAGGAATAATGGAGATCCAAATCCTATTGGACATGTGATGGTATAATCTTTGTGATTTCATTTGATTTGCATTGTCTTAGGTAATCTTCATATGTTATGGTGGATCTTTGTTGTTGTTAGGCTAGGGTTTTGTGGTTGAATTCATTTAGTCTTTCAATATTGTTGTTTCCATTTTTACCATAAACAAGTCTCACAAACTTTCAAAAGTAATTCGGGCATACAAAACAACTTGGAAGACACCGATTGGTTTTACACCTTTTGAGATGGTGTATGGAAAAGCAACAATGATGCCTATTGATTTTGAGCATAAAACTCCGAGGACAACTTTGCAATTAAATATAACACTTTCTAAAGCACAAAAAGATCGTATTCCGCAATTGAATGCTTTGGATGAATGGAGAAAAATGGTTGTCCAACATACAAAATTGATACAAAATCAGAGAGCCAAGTGGCATGATAAATACATCAAAGAGAAAAAGTTCAAAGCAGGTGACTGGGCACTATTGTATGACTCATGATATAAAGATACTATGGGAAAGCTGCAAACTAGATGGTTAGGTCCATATGAGATAGAGGAAGTTTTCGACAATGGAGTTGTTCGTTTGACCATAATTGACCCGGTTCGGTTCAAGCTTTTGGTAAATGGTCACAAATTATGTCTTTATCATAAGCCTGCCAACAAAGAGGAGTTCCTACAACAATTTGCCTAAAAAGATCAAACACAAGTTCCTACAGCAACTGGTCAAGTTCCTTATGCAATTGAACAAAGTATTGGAGGTAAGGTTCCTGTAGCCTCTGCAATGAACATACTTGCCACTTCATAATTCTCCACATGTCATTTCACAATAATATTTGCATGTCTTATGGAAATCTTATTCTCCATAAATAAATTTTTCCATCCATGTCATCCCATCTCATTTCTTTATTTGTCATTTCATTTCATTTCGCCATTCTTTTCGCACGCTTGCAGGTATGTAGTTATTTCATTTTATTTTAATTAGGCATTTATGATTTCATTATGATTATTGCTTTTACTAAATGCACATACACTTCCCTAAATCCTTTCAGCATGTGTGGACACGTGCCAAAGTAAGTTGGGGGGGGGTGGTGTTTTATGGTCCCAGAGTTAATGCAATGTAGGGAACCACCAAGAGTTTATGCTCTACATTTGAAAGAGTGGTATTTAAATTTTATATTAAGTCACATTATTAGGGACTGTAGCATCATAAATTGTACGCACTTGCTAGGGTGGTACAATTTCACACCTAGTTTAGCACCCGCCTTGGCGCATTTTGCATCTTGCATTGCATTTCCCCTTTAGTACTTAATTAATTAAATTAATTAGGTCTAAGGTTCTATTTTATCATCTCCCATATCATAAAGTTGGGCCCTTTTCATTAAAGTGTGCCCCCTTCATTTTATTCCTCCAATACATCATTTAATCAAAAACCCTAATTAGGTCCTATTTTGACACTTGGGGGCTTGATTTCGGGGGTCAAAACATCTCAAAATCACCTGTAACTTTGGGATTCTCTCTAAAATCATCATATCCGACGGCCCTGAAAATTTGGTGAAAAGTTGTCGGGACCATGGCGCCCGGAGTGCACACGGTCTCGGACATTTTTCTCGAAATTTTAGGAGCAAGATCCAATCATAAAATAAAGCTTAACCCCAAGAAATTGGCGGGAGATTCAATCTCTAGGTCGGCCAAAAGTTGAAATTAAGACCTAGGGTTTCATATATAAGAGCTCTCTTTCTTCATTTGAAAGGATCCGGATTTTTGGTTTCAAGGACCTTCTATGCAGCGAAAGAGCAGATCTTTGAAGACTTCAACAACATTTGACATCCATCCATCAAGCATCTATCAATTTCATTCATCCATTTAGGGCTTCGAAGGCATTGAAGAATAATAAGGGATCACCGACTGAAGATTGACTTGTACCCCTCCCTTGGGGTTGGGTATGATTTCATGTTGTTTTCATGTCTTTGCATAAGCCTCATTATATCATTTGTATTCATGCTTTAGATCTCTTTACATCTTGATTTGGAGCATTTACAATATCATGTACAAGCAATTAGGGTTTACTTTCTAGGTTGCTCTAGTTTGCTTACTTGCATTTTAGGATCTTGCACACACACAAGGTCTGCACACACACTACTTTTACAATACAACTTGGCTATTCATGGAGGTGGAAATCACCAAAGTGGGGGTTTGACTAAGGCAAAACCTTATATAGCTGCCCACCATACCTTTTCAGATATAAGTGCAGGTTTCGGGATTCGGACGACGCTGCAAGTTGCAGATCCGACGGAAGCGGACTGAGACAAAACAACACACCAAATTGCAGAGCAAAAGACCAGGACAGGGGCGTGGGGCACCCTGGTCCTACCAGGAAAGGGGCGCTGGGCGCCCTGGTCCTTCTGTCAGACAACAATTTCAGCATTTTTCTGACAGCTTTTCAGGTTGCAAAATAATAGTTTCAGGTGCAGAATCAGGATAGTGGCACTTGCGCCCCCGTCCCGAATATTTTCACTCAGATTTTAACTCCGGGTACGCATCTGCATTCTTGTCTTGTCCTTGTGTTTACAACTTTCCATTGTTTAATATTAATTCTGCAATCTTGTTACTAGTTCATACTTACACTTTAGGGTTAATAGTTGAACTTGCATCATTCTATTTATCATTTGCAACAAAGGAATAGAAATCCTAATAGGTAGCCCGTGGCTCTCTCTTTCACAAAAAGAGTAGCGAATTGTGTGATACCTCTAGGCTCTTTCGTATTCCACAAATGTGTGTCAAAAGGTGAGATTAGGGCATGTTTGCTTAGTGTCACTTTTTCCCCCACCACAGGGACCTTAGCCCTTCTTTAGAAACCCCTGAGGAATTTTATTATGCCTATCCGACTTCCCCATCAGCTGTGAAAAAATTATTATGTGAGATTTACTTGCATAAATATGTTGTAACTTCTAATAGTGAGTGGAATCCCTTGTTATACATTGGTGATATCCACATAAAATCCTTAATGTCATGGATTCAGAATGAGATCAGCATGGGAGCACAGGCCAGAACACATAGGGATGTTGAAGTTCATTGTCCATTACCACCGAGGAAGGAAGAAAAAGAGCCAAGAGTTCTCTATTATGAATGGTAAAAGCTATTAGTAAGGCAAGATGTGAGGAATCAATTGTTGCCAATAAGGGAAGAAATATTTCAAGCATATGAGCATTTAGTTCAAAATGAAAGTGCAACTGTAATTGATCAGCACTGGAATAATTTGCCAGAAGAATTGAAACAAGGAGAACCTCATTCAATGCCAAATTTTCATGCAGCTATGCAAAGAGCCCCTAAATATATCCAATTGGGCAGGATGAAAACCAATAACTGGTTACCTTTGATCTTTCAGCCCCCTATACTTATGTGGCCATTGTTGAGATGTAAGGTTACAGATCACCCCTATGAAGCAACTACAAAAGAGGCCAGATGGTCTGGATTAGAAAAGATGAAGGGGTTTTATTGGAATTTGCCTTCAGGAGGAGTAGGTCAAGGAACCGTTGGCGACTTAAGAGTTAGTGCCAGAATCAAGAATTTCCTCTTGCTGGAGGATCAACAAGACCTTAAAGTTGGGGGGCATGATGAGTTGAGACATTAGCATATTTTTATCCTCAAAGCTCTTAATTTTTTTTCATATTTTGATTTACATAGTATTAATGAGGTATCAAAAGTTTACTATATGTATTTCAGATGTTAGCCTGAACCTATTAAAACATGTTTTGTCTTTGCCAATTTATTCCTGCAACCATGTTATTCATTCCTGTTTCCATACAGATTATTTAGGCAATATCATGTGTGAAATTAATAGATATTTTGATTAATTAAAATATATGTATATATTCTTGTATGTTCTTTCTTTTTGAGATTGCAGGAATAAATTGATGCTACTAGGAAGGCTCTCCTGTCGCGCCAGTTGCAGTAGGAGATATTTAAGGAGGAGACTGAAATATTGAATCAACATAAATGCTGATGAGCATAAGGAATGATAGAGGAAAAGTAATTGCACAATGTTTACTGATGTCTTACTCAAGTAGACATTAGTGTTGAAAATACCACCACGATGTGTTATGACTGTGGTTCGGTTTAGATCCACATTATCAGTGACTTAACTCTGGTTGTTTCCTTTCTTGATTATTTATCCACCTCTTCTTATCGACGTGATCTGTGTAATAGGAAGTAATTGTTTTCTTTTAAATAAAGGTCTTTATCTCTTTTCGTAGATTAGATGGAAAAGAGAGGAAGCCGAGTAGAGGATTTTAGAAATAAAGTTACAAGTGTTTTGAGTTTCTTTTTATGCTGAATCATGTAATGACTTCCGAAGAACAATGAATAAATGTATGTTATTTTGAGCACTTAGAGTTGTTTTTGGGAAGCCTAGAATCACTCATCCAAGGGGGCCCACTTGGTGAGTGTTCTCGTGCCTTTGTTAAAATTAGTTTTCTTCTTTAGCTGTAGTAGACGTTCTTGCATTGATTGTTCCTGCAACCATTAGAATCAGATCCATTGACTGTTCCTGCAGACAAACCAAAATAGAGTAATTTTTGTTTAGTAGCATTGAACTTAGTCAGTATTGCTTGAATGAATTTATGTTATTGCAAAAGTTTTCATGTAGCCTTTCAATAGTTTCAATTCTTGCTTATCTTTTCTGCATAGATTTTAGTTGTTGCAGTAATGCAGGGTAGCTATTGCAGGAACTTAGTGCATATATAGTGCAGAACCATTTCAAGTATTACGTCCCTGGGTTGACAATCAAATGAACAGTAGCTATGGAAATAGTGACTTTACCAAGTGAATGTCCAAACTTTGGGTTGACACTTCAACTAGAGTTATTATTCTTATTGTTGGGTTGAATAGTAGTATGGATACTGTATAGGGGTCTGGAGCTATGGGATGACTGGAGAGCATAGAGGAAGGATATGTTTATGAAGCGTCCTCTTATTGGCAAGTCAGTGTCCATCATTGAGCGGTTCACCGTTTCTAGGGTTATGAGGCAGTATGCCAGACCATAGGGTATGTCACAGGAGTTTACAACCTATGCCCATTATGGGGACGAGGAGAGATGAGGATGGGCTCCGAGACTATCATATGCACTGAGCATGTAGGAGCTAATCAGTTTACAATGACTAAGATGGGATTACTTGGAGGATGTCCCAGATGCAGGGGTATTGCCCCCCAGTGCAGGGATTGGTTCTAGAGGCATCCATTTTCAAGATTCATAGATCCTGTAGAGAACACACCTCTTATAAAGGAGGCTGAGGATGAGGCACCAGCCCAGGCATAGGTACTAGGTTAGGTATAGGGGTGAGGATAGGTGCAGGGATGAGGACAGGTGCAGGGTCCAAGAGCAGAGGCACTTAGGCGAGAAGGAGGTGATCCTAGGACTAGCAACAACAGGATACCAGTCGGAGGGAGACATCAACAAAGAGGAGAGGGTGGATCGTTAGGAGCTATTGGGGTTGAGATTAGTGCTGCCAGGGTGGTAGAGGGTGGAGGGGAGGAGGAGAAAGCATCTCCTTAGTAGGTGAGGCAACAAAGGGATAAGAAGGGAGATGAAGAGCAGGGGGTACCCGATGCAACATGTTCGTTTTGATCTCGATTGATAGGTTTGTAGGCACAATTGATAGTGGCTCAGACACATATGGTAGAGAAAGACAGACAACTTGCTGAGAGAGATCTATATTTGGTTGAGGTTAAGGCTGAGAGAGATCGACAACTAGCTGAGGTCAGGGCTGAGAGAGATCGACAGCTGGTTGAGGTGAGAGCAGAGCGAGACGCTCTTCAGCGAGAGGTTTTGCATCAGACTAGTCGAGCAACCTATTACATTGTAGTTGTTGGTATTTTGGTATGGTTTTGTCATTGATGTCAACACCTACTAAAACTCTAGCACTTTGGAGATCCAACAACATTTACCAGCAAGCAAGTGACTTTTGCACAGTCACTGGTATATGGTACACCGGTAGGATTTAATGACCACCGACACTTGTAATGACATGGAAAACACTTGGTAATGTCAAAGACATTGTTTGGACATCTTATCTTGGAGAATTGTTGATTGGCATATTCATATTTGCATATTTGTTGTTACCGGCAAATAGGCCCAGGTTATGGACCGACAGGTTTATCTTTTCTAGATCAGCACGACATGCTATGGAGATGATTAATTATTGTTTTAAATGCATTAAGCCGACATGTTGAATAGGTTATTGCATCAGATATTGTATTATTTGTAAAATGATTTTATTGTAATATCTTGTAGAGCCGACCTACTAAAATTGGTCTTAGGTTATGGTATAAATGTAAGATCTTAATTGTAAGATCGAGTGTGGAATGCAAAAAAGATTTGTGTGAAGGTATATGCGAGATTAAGTAGAACTATACATGCATACATCATTTGAAGGTGAAGCTAGGTTTTTGTAAGGACAATCAGAACTACACCAGTACTGAATCCAGCATATGAAGATGCTATTTTGAGCAGTACATTCTTATTGGATTTAACCATCCAATTGTAGTCAGTGTGACTCCCATTTGTGATTGAGCAGTGAGCTCTAGGCGCTTGGCCTTTCTGCATGTGCAGACCCCATCTATCTACACTTACTATCTGCAGTAGTATCATTTGATTGTGGGTAAGGTTTCCCACTGTGGTTTTTCCCCTTACAGGGTTTGCACGTACAAATATTGGTGTTATGTGTTATGGATGACTTTGTCTTTTTGTTTCATGCACTAATCTTTACCGATATTGCATTTATCTGTTAAATCTGTCCACCAGTATAACAAACTGGTTCACTGATATTAAGTAGTAAATTGGTTAAGTTGTTTTTGGTTTAAATTTATTAAGACAACTGATTCAACCCCCCCCTCTCAGTTACCTCCGGGACCTAACAATTGGTATCAGAGCCTAGTCCTCTTTTGTAGAAGTTTAACAGCTTGAGGAGATCCAATATCTACTAACTATTTTAGGAAGGACAGTCCTAAACTTGATCGAACCAACTATGGCATATGGAAGATCAGAATGGAGACACATCTGAATTGCATTGGAAAAGACATCTGGGAAGTTACAAAAAATGGTTATACTGCTGCTACTCCCGGTCAGCCTAATCCACCTACCTTAGGAAAAGATGAAGAAAATGATTGCAAAGCAAGAGAACCACTTTTAAGCGCATTAACAGATCAACAAATCATGGGATTATTAGATAGATCAACTGCTAAAGCTATTTGGGATCATTTGGAAACACTGAATGAAGGAGATTCCACAGTCAAAATTGCAAAACTTGAAATCTTCCGAGTCATATATGAAAATCTGAAAATGGAAGAAGATGAAAGGATTTCTGCTTTTATGGAAAGAGTTAATGAAATTGTTTTGGGTATTAAATGTTGTGGAGGAACCTTAAGTGAAGATGAAATTGTTTCAAAAGTTTAAAGAGGATTGCCACCAACATATAAAATGAAGGTTACTGCTATAAATGAGTTAAGAACAATGCCTAATACATCAGTAACTAGGGATGCATTGATTGGAAAACTTTCAGCCTTTGAAATTGAGGAATTTGGTCCTGTTGCTACTATAAAGATAGATTTAGCCTTTAAAGCATCAACATCATCTACATCGTCATTTGACAAATCTGATTGGAAAGCCTTTTATGCAACAAAACTTGAGGAAAGCAGGAAAGAAAATGAAGAACTTGAAGAGCTTGAAGCACTATTTGCAAGAAAAATGCCTAAAGGTTCAATTGGAAGTAAGTATGATGGTAAAGCACCCTTTAAATGTTTTAACTGCAATAAGATCGGTCATATGGCTTCAAGATGCCCTGATAGACATGCTAGACTAAGAGAAGAAGATAGAGGACATACAAGCCAAATCCTGAATATCAGAGATATAGATGTAAGAAGAATAAGGACAATTTTTTTTTATGTTGCTGATGAAGGAGTGACTGATCAACCTGCACCTGCACCTGCAGTCCAACTGGTAGAGCAGGCCTTGGCAGCTAAAATTGAAGTAAAGGATGAATGGATCATTGATTCTGGATGCTCACATCATATGACAGGAGACAAAGGTAAATTCTTGAACTTTCAAGAATATAATGGAGGCTTAGTAAGATTTGGAGATGACAAAGCTTGTCAAATCAGAGGTAAGGGTTTAATATCTCTTGATGGTAAGCATAACACCGACAATGTCTACTATGTTGAAGGTTTAAAACCTAATCTTTTGAGTGTTGGTCAATTAGTTGAGAAAGGATTTCAGTTACAATTCAAAAATGGAAAATGCAAAATCATGAGTAAAACTGGTTTAGAAATTGCAACCGGTAATTAGACTAGAGGTAATATCTTTCATTTGAATATCAGTGAAAAGACATGCCTGATTGCACACATTGATGAAAGTTGGCTATGGCATAAGAGACTTTGTCATATAAACTTTGATTGCATGGTAAAAATTAGTACTACTAAGGTAGTTAGAGACTTACCTAAAATTGTCAAACCTCACAATACAGTATGTAAGGAATGTCAATTTGGAAAACAAGTTAGAGCTAGTTTCAAAAGTATTCCAGAAAAATCCAATAATGCTCTTGATTTAATTCATACTGATTTATGTGGCCCAACTAGAACTAAAAGTTTACAAGGTGATAGATATTTCATGCTAATCATTGATGACTATTCTAGAATGTGTTGGGTTACTTTTCTTAGAGAGAAATTAGAAGCACTTGGAAAGTTTAAATTGTTCAAAAACAATGGTTGAAAATGAAACCGGTAAGAAAATCAAATGTTTAAGATCAGATCAAGGAAGTGAATTTACATCTAAGGAATTTAATGCATTATGTGAAGTGAATGGAATCAGAAGACAACTATCAGCACCTCAGACACCACAACAAAATGGAGTTGTTGAAAGGAAAAACATAACCATCTTGGATGCAACTAGAAGTATGTTATCAGAAGCAAATCTACCACATGTATATTGGAGAGAGGCAATAAGTACATCAGTCTATACATTCAACAAAGTTCAAATCAAAGGTGAAACTGACAAGACCCCTCATGAATTATGGTTTGGTATTACTCCTACTCTTAAATATTTCAGAATTTTTGGAAGTAAATGTTACATTAGAAGAGATGAGTACATTGGGAAATTTTAATCCTAGAAGTGATGAAGGAATAATTCTTGGTTATTCATCTAAGAGTAAAGCATATAGATGTTTTAACAAGAGATTGTAGAAAATTGTTGAGAGTACAAATGTAAAGATTGATGAACAATTCAGAGGAACTCCAAGGTATATAGATTCTGAACCGGCAACATAAATTCTAACAAATGAACCTACACTAAATCCAACGGTATAGAGTGAAGATCCAATTACACCGGTATCATCTGGAAATTCCACTGTGACTGAAGAACAACAACAAATAAAGACACCTCGGTATGTAAGATTGAATCATTCTGAAGATCAGATAATTGGAAACAAATACAAAGGAGTTATGACAAGAGGAAGATTGGAAAATGAAGAGGTATGTCTTATTTGTCAAATTGAACCATCATCAATTAATGAGGCATGTGAAGATAAATATTGGACTAAAGCTATGGAAGAAGAATTAGAACAAATTGAGAAAAATAACCCTTGGACATTAGTTCCTCGACCTAAAGATAAAAATGTAATTGGAACAAAATGGGTATTCAGAAACAAACTTAATGAAGATGGTAAGGTTATCAGAAATAAAGCAAGACTAGTGTGTAAGGGTTATTCTCAGAAAGAAGGAGTTGACTATAGTGAAACCTTTACACTGGTAGCTATAATTGAGGTAGTTAGATTGTTTTTGGCTTTTGCAACACATAAGAACTACAAAGTATATCAAATGGATATTAAATGTGCATTTTTGAATGGAGATCTTGAAGAGGAAGTTTACATTGAACAACCTGATGGATTTTCTTTGACAGATAGCAATGATATGGTTTGCAGGTTAAGGAAAGCTTTGTATGGATTGAAGCAAGCTCCAAGAGCTTGGTATGCAAGATTGGATAAGTATCTTTTAAAAATTAGTTTTTCTAAAGGTAATGCCGACAGTAACTTATAATATAAAGTGACTAATGATGACATCTTGGCTATAGAAGTTTTTGTTAATGATATAGTCTTTGGAGGAGAAGATGGATTGTGTAAAGACTTTTCTATTAAAATGCAGCAAGAATTTGAAATGTCTATGATTGGTGAAATAAAATTCTTTTTGGGATTACAGATTTCATAGACTGACAAAGGTATATTCTTGAGTCAATCTAAATACTTAAAAGAGTTACTTAAGAAATTTGGGATGGAGAACTCTAAACTGGTAAGCACACCTATGACTACAAATGCCAAACTATCCTTAAGGGATGAATCTACACCTGTTAATCCAACAAGGTACAAATCTATGATAGGAGATTTACTGTATTTGACACAAACAAGACCTGATATTATGAATGCAGTATGTGTTGTTTCAAGATTTCAGAGTAATCCTAGAGAAAATCATGAATCAGTAGTAAAAAGGATTTTTCGGTACTTACAAGGCACTACAAATCTTGGATTATGGTATCGTAGAGATGAAAACTTTGACCTATGTGCATACACAGATGCAAATTGGGTAGGAGATATTGATGATAGAAAAAGCACCACCGGCCTAGCATTTTTTCTTGGAAGTAGATTAGTTTCTTGGTTGAGTAAGAAATAGAGTTGTACATCTTTATCAACGGCAAAATCAGAATATGTTGCAGCATCAACTAGCTGTACACAGGTACTATGGCTTAAACAAATGTTGAAAGATTTAAAGGTAAAATGCAAGGAACCTATAACTATCTATTGTGACAACACAACAACAATTGATATATCTAAGAATTTGGTATTACATTCTAAAACAAAACATGTTTCAATCAAATTGAATTTTCTAAGGGAGAATGTTGAAGCAAAAGAAATAAAACTGGTTTATGTGAATACTAAAGAACAACTTGCAGATATTTTCACTAAACATTTGCCTAAGGAGACTTTTGAATATCTTAGAGAATAGCTTGGGGGCATACCCCCATTGGTAGACACTTAGAAAGTTGATGTCTGTCATCAACCGACAGAATTCACTGAAATATTTTACTCTAGCTCTGATGAGGAAGCTACTTCACAAGGGGAGTAGTTGGTATATTTGTATTGATTGGTATTTTGTATGTGAACTTGGTTTTGTTATAACTTTGGTATTTGATGTCAAAGGAGGAGTGATATCTATGGAAAAACACATTATCTTTTGAAGAGATTGGTACAAAAAAACATAAGGTAACTCATATTACTCTCAGGGGGAGAGATTGTTACTTTAGAGAGATTGTTGGTTTTTATATTTGGCATTTTTGTTTTGGCACTTTGATGGTTTTTCCATCTTGTGTTGCCATCAATGCCAAAGAGGGAGATTGTTGGTATTTTGGTATGGTTTTTTCATTGATGTCAACACCTACTAAAACTCTAGCACTTTGGAGATCCAACAACATTTACTGGCAAGCAAGTGACTTTTGCATAGTCACCGGTATATGGTACACCGACAGGATATAATGATCACTGGCACTTGGAATGGCATGGAAAACACTTGGTAATGTCGAAGACATTGTTTGGACATCTTATCTTGGAGAATTGTTGATTGGCATATTCGTATTTGCATATTTACTATTACCGGCAAATAGGTCCAGGTTATGCACCGACAAGTTTATCTTTTCCAGATCAACACGACACTCTATGGAGATGATTAATTATTGTTGTAAATGCATTAAGCTGACATGTTGAATAGGTTATTGCATCAGATATTGTATTATTTGTAAAATGATTTTATTGTAATATCTTGTAGAGCCGACCTACTAAAATTGGCCTTAGGTTATGGTATAAATGTAAGATCTTAATTGTAAGATCAAGTGTGGAATGCGAAAAATATTTGTGTGAAGGTATATGTGAGATTAAGCAGAGCTATACACGCAAACATCATTTGAAGGTGAAGCTAGGTTTTTGTAAGGACAATCAAAACTACACCGGTACTGAATCCAGCATATGAAGATGCTATTTTGAGTAATGCATTCTAATTGGATTTAACCATCCAATTGTAGTTAGTGTGACTCCCATTTGTGATTGAGCAGTGAGCTCTAGGCGCTTGGCCTTTTTGCATGTGCAGACCCCATCTATGTACACTTACTATATTCAGTAGTATCATCTGATTGTGGGTAAGGTTTCCCACCGTGGTTTTTCCCCTTACAGGGTTTCCACGTACAAATATTGGTGTTATGGATGACTTTGTCTTTTTGTTTCATGCACTAATCTTTACCGGTATTGCATTTATCTGTTAAATCTGTCCACTGATATAACGGACTGGTTCACTAGTATTAAGCAGTAAATTGGTTAAGTTGTTTTTGGTTTAAATTTATTAAGACAACTGATTCATCCCCCCTCTTAGTTGCCTCCGGGACCTAACAACAGCCTATAGCATAGCAGTTCTAGTAGCACAATAGGTTGTTCCATATTCTTAGTATATGGCTCGATCTGAGGGAGCTAGGGCACCCAGATAGGATGTCGGGCAACATGCAGTACCTCCTCCACCTGATGATGAGGGAGAGGCAGAGAGATAGCTTATTAGGTCTTTTAGTTTTTGTTATATACCCCATTTTTTGTAGCCTATATGATTCTTGCTCCGAGGAGTCATTGTATACGATAGTTGATATCATTTGTACTTTGAGACACTGAGATTATGATTATATACAAGATCTTGATATGATTTCATTGTACTTGTGTTGATTCATTATGAGATGTCTTTCTATATGCTTTATTCTATATGTATGCATATATATTTTTTAGTATGGATGTATGCAATGGATGTAATATGGATGTTTATTTTTGTTTCTTTTTCATGCAAATAAATAATGATGCAAATGAATGATGAGAATTAGCAACTAGTAATGTAAATGTTTATTTTTCTTCATGCAATAATATGAATGCAAATAAGTATAAAATAAAATGTATGGATTTATATAACATGCTTATGTATGCAACTAACATCTTAATACATAAGTACCCGATCAAAGAAATGATGATGAAAAAGAGACCACTTAGTTGAGAAACGATGATGATTTAAAATCTCATTTAGAAGATAAATAGATCATTGTTATTATGCTGAAATCACTCGAAATGCATAAAATTTAGAATGAATGCAACTTAAACCTAGTCACTGGATTTAGAATGCTTAATTTTCATCACGGAGCATTTTACAAACATAGCAGGAAAAATAGAGTTCCTTCCTTTTCATATTAAATATTAATTATCTTGTCCGCAATGACCCTTTTTTGTTCATATCCTTGGACAGATTACACATGCTTCTGGATTGCATATTTAAAGAAATTCTCTCAAACAGACAAATAAATGACTCCAACCTCCTTGTAGCATACAAATAAGCAGCATGTGTGGCAATTTCACCTTGATATGAAGGTACTTATCACAAACACCTAGCTATTTAGATGTTTCCAGATCACCGGATTCATTCCTACAAGAAAAAAACAAAGAAAAATATTATGCCCCCAATCCTTGCTCCTCTTAGTCAAGATAGACTTCCTCGAGTTACTCAGAGGGAATAATAATTGAAAACCAATGTAAAAGACAACACACAAAGAAATTTCATGCATAACTCAAACAATTTAGTGATTATTTTTTAGTAGTCTTATTTTGCTTGTGTACTTAGTGATAAAACTCTTCAGTAGTTGGGAGACAAGTGACTGACTTAGAGTGGATGAGTGGGTACCACTGACTAAAAGATGACTTGGTTGATACTGCTTAGCACATGTAAATTGCTTAGTTGATTACCCTAAGACTAGGACATTGATCGGTTTCAAGCCATGAGGGTTCTAAAAGAACCAGGATGTCATGAAAGTGACTAAAAGATATGTACAAGAGAAAGCAAAGATGCAATAAAGTGGGAATGAAAACAGGAAATTCTAACGTTGCGTTGATAGATGGAGCACTTGAGTACAAGAGGTGCTTGTCTTCTAGGTTTTCACTTGCTTGGCAAATATATATATATTTTAGGACTTTTTCTGATTTTTTAGGATTTCTTCAGGACTTTTTAGCTGTACAGGCTACTGGAGCAGAGAATGTTTAGGTGAAGAATTTCTTCAAGTGGATGGTGTTGATCGGTTCATGGAGCTGTTCTCCTTTCGATGTTGAGAGTTGATAGATGCCAAAGCCAAAGACTACAGTAATGATGTAGGGACCTAACCAGTTGGGTTCAAACTTCCCTTCGTTGTCTCAAAACTATTGATTCTTAGGATTTTCTCTCAGAACAAGGTCACCAACCTGAAATTCTCATCGTCGAACCTTTTTTTTATAACCTCTAGAAATTATCTTTTGATATGCTCTTAAATGATCAAACGCCACTTGCCAATGTTCATCCAGCAACTCGAGTTCTTACAATCTAGATATTCTGTAGTTTTCATTAGTAACAAGATTGTGCAAAATAAACTCTTAAAGATGGTATTTCCACTTCAATAGGTAAGACTGCTTCAGACCCATACACCAAAGAAAAAGGTGTAGCCCTAGTAGGTGTTCCAATACTTGTTCTATAAGCCCAAAGGGCAGGATTGAGCTGCAGATGGCAATCCTTTCTAGATTTATTTACTGTTCTGTATCAGCTAGTCAACAAATTCTTGTTAGATGCTTCGGCTTGTCCATTACCTTGAGGGTAGTATATGAATGACCAGTGCTGTTTTATTTTGAATTTTTCATAGAGTTTATCGAGATCTTTGTTCTTGAACTGTCCTCCATTATCAGTCACAATGGATGAAGGTATACCATACCTGCAGATGATATAGTTAAGGATGAACAAAGCTACTTGTTTACCTGTCTCTTTGATGATCGAAATCGCTTCTACCCACTTAGTGAAGTACTCAGTGGTAGTTATAATAAACTTGTGTCTATTAGATGATGCAGAATATATTTGGCCAATGAGATTAAACACCCATCATTGAAATGGCCAATGTGTAACAAAGGGTATGAGATCTCTTGCTGGAGCATGTATAAGGTTCCCATGTAGCCGACACTTCTCACAAGTTTTAGCAAATTTTATAGCCTCTTTCTCCATGTCTGGCCAATAGTAGCCAACCCTTAGTAGTTTTCGTGCTAAAGTTAGACCATTCGAATGGGATCCACAAACACCTTCATGAACCTCGGATAATGCGCGTTGGGACTTTTCAGTTTCTAGACACCTAAGAAAAGTACTATCCAAACCTCGCCTAAATAGGTCCTTAGCGATGATAATGTACCATGAAGCATTTCGGATTAGGTTTCTTTTCTCATTATGGGAAAGATTAGCAGGGATAACTTGGTCACACAGGTAAGAGTAAATGTGGCTATAGCGAGATGAGTCATGTCTAATAATAGAATAGACCATATGGGACTCAGGAGAATCATATGCAGGGTAATGTAACTCTTCCACCAAGAATGCAAAGTGAAAATTAGATTCCTATAGCTGTGGTATAGACACTAAGGTGGCCATTGCATCCGTTGCTCTATTTGCTGATCTGGGGATCTGCTGAATTGATACAAAGGTAAAGTATTTCTTGAGATCATCCACCATTCTCTTATAAGGCATCCGTTCCTCATCTCTAGTTTGATATATCATTGATTTGGTTGATGACGAGTTGAGAATCTCCATAGATGTGTAATTCAACAATCTTTCATTCGATGGCCAGTTTGATCCCATTCACCAAAGCTTCATATTCTGCAATGTTGTTTGTGCAAGGGAAGAGAATCTTGTAATCTTTTGGGATTGAATATTTTTGAGGAGTAATAAAAATTATTCTGACACCATAACCATGTTGAGTGAAAGACCCATCAAAGAACATCTTCCATGATCATTGAGTAAGGTGCATGATTAATTCATTGGGAAATTCTATATGCAAAGGTTGACTGTCTTTAAGTGGAGCATCAACAAGTTAACCTACAATAATATGTCCTTTGATGGCTTTACATTCTACATACTCAATATAAAATTCCGTAAGAATCATGACCCATTTAGCCAATCTTCCTCTCAGTGTTGCTTTGCGGAGAAGATATTTGAGTGGATCAATCTTAGCCATTAGCTTAATAGAGTGTGCTAACATATAGTGTCTTAATTTTTGTGATGCAAAGACTAATGCCAAGCAAGATTTTTATATGATAGTATAGTTCATTTCATAAGACACCAATGTTTTTCTGATATAATATATGGCTCTTTCCTTTTTATTCTCATCCCGTTGTGCCAAAAGTGCCCCCAGTGATGTATCCATAGCTGATATGTATAGAATCAATGGTTTACCTTAAATTGGTGGCATCAATATGGGTGTATTAGAAAGATAATCTTTGATTTGTTTTAGATGTTGTTCACAATCTTCATTCCAGTTGTATTGGACTCCTTTCCTTAATACTTTTGTGAAGGGTTGAGGTTTGTCTGCTAGCTGAGATATAAAGTGCCTTATTGATTGGAGAATTCCTTGTGAACTTCTCATTTGATTGATATTCTTGGGCGGAGGCATTTCCATTATGGCTTGGACCTTTTCAGGATCAACCTCAATTCCTTTCTTTGAAATAATGTAACCAAGCAGTTTACCTCATGTCACTAAAAATGCACACTTTTTTAGCATTTAACCGGAGCTTGAATTTTTCCATTCTATCCAGTATGAGACCTAGTTCTTGGATATGTGTGGATCTCTTCATAGTTTTTACTAGGGTGTCATCAACATAATCTTCCATGTTTTTGTGCATCATATCGTGGAAGATAGTGGTTATTGCTATCTGGTAAGTCGCTCATGCATTCTTTAGTCCAAATGGCATGACATTACAGCAGAAGGTTCCCCATGCAGAAGGTTGTCTTTTCTTGATCCTCAAGAGCTATCTTGATATGATTATAACCAAAGAATCCATCCATTAATGAGTACATCTCATATCCAACAGTCATATCTACTATCATATCAATGTTGGGCAATGGAAAATCGTCTTGTAGACATGCTTTGTTGAGATCCCTGAAGTCTATGCAAACCCTAATAGATTTGTTTGCCTTTGATATAGGTACTATGTTTGATATCCATTCTGCATAGTCTATAGCTCTGATAAATCAAGCTTTTAGCAAATTTTCTAGCTCAACTTTGACTAGCAGTGCCATATGAGGATGCATCTTACGGAGTTTTTTCTTGATTGGTTTAACTCTTGGTGTAATAGAGAGGTGATGCATGATGAGATCAGGATCTAATCCCAACATATTGGAGTATGTCTATGCAAAGTTGATCTTCTTTTCTAAAAAGAGGTTGCTGAAATATTTTAACTTTTCTGCTGATAATGATTGAGCTAAATGAATGATATGTGGCATCTCTTAACTTCCAATATTGACTGGTTGAGTTGGTTCAATCAATATTGAAGACCTTTCTTGGAAGTGACTTGGCAGCATATCAAGTATCTCACCCTCAGGTGCCTCAGAGAGGTTTTCACCCTTAGGCACGTCCTTTATTTTCACTATTTTTGATTCTGACACCGCCACAATGTGGTTTTCACCATCAAATCTCTTATTTTTCTTTTTCTAATTTTTGCATCTGAGATACTTGATGTCTGTTTCAGTCATGTTCTCACTTTTCTCACTAGTGGAAAAGTTCATTGGTTCAACTGCATTAAGATAGCAGGCTAATGTGTAGTCATTGGTGAAGGTGGGTATATTCAAAGGTTGGTTGTAAAGAGTACAATCAATCAGTTTAGGATGTATCAAGGATAAAGTTTGAATAGGTTCAAGGGAGTTCATAGTATTATCATCACAACTTCAAACCGACAAGTCAGGGTCCAAAAATCTACCTTGCATAGGTGTCTCGAGACCAGGAAGAGTTACAACACTATTATCGAAGTGCAGGTTAATATTTAGTGGACCTAACCCAACCGACCTACTCCTAGCATCGCCTCCTACTTCAGACTGGACTACATACCGTGGTGTGACAGTAACAAGGTCAACATGCAACATCTCAACATTCATGACAGAGTAGTCATAATATGTTGTTGAATAGTTGTTGTTATAAATAGAGCTTCTGTCTGAGTTATCAGAGTCATAAGATGAAGTTTTTGACTCTTCTTCAAGTGATTTTGTAAAAGTATGTATAGTATCAATACCTACATCTTTTATGTTGCAACTTCCTTCGTGTTCTGGTTCATTGATCACTTGTATTTGACACACTTGTTGACATAACCTTGATGGTTTTGTTAGTCCCTGTCGTCTTTTCCATTTAGCTTCCTCTAGACTGATGACTGGTCCTGCTTCTGTAGCTTCTAATTCTTCTTTTGTAGTTCCATATCTGATTTGTTCTATCTTATTAGGGGGAGAATTTGCTTGTGCTCTTTCTTCTTTCCATTGTTGTTCATAGTCTTCTTGTCTTTTTAGTCTGATTTCCTCTATTTCCTTCTACAACTTTAAGCGAATTTCCTCTTGTGCATAATCTGTGATATCACTGGATTCTTTAGGGGTTTCTATAGCAGATGTATCTGAGAGATGATTTGGATGCCATTCATATTCATTTGAATCAATTTTAGAATCATCTACTTGTTGTCTACCAGTGTATATGACCGAAATGTTCAATGGTGCAAACAATTATCCGATTCTTTCTACCTCTTCTCTCATATCCTCTAGGACTTCTACTTCTTGTAGTGTTATAGCCGATACAATCGAAACTTGATTACCATATGCTTCCTCTCTCTGGGTTGGCAATTCTTCTTGTTCATCGTCACATTCTTCCTGAGTTTGTTGAGTATTAATTTCCTGTGATGTTGAAGGTAGTACCTTTTTCCTCCACTTAGGTTGGTGGTGAGAAGTATGTTTCTGATCTGATGACTTTCTTGGATCCTATCCCAGTCCAGCTTTATCATTTGTAGACTTAGTTTGTAGGTGAGTAGGTTCAACAATACCTTCTTGATGCTAGCCCAGAGGATCGATACCTGAATATCCCATTCGTTGAAGCATCTTATAGCTTGGACCATATTGTATTGGGGAAATTTCACAATGTCATATTTCTTTGTTTGTACTATCTTCTTTGAAAAGCCATTTGAGAACAACGTCCTCTTCTATTTCATCTGTAAGGGAATTAGAGGACTGTATAAAGAGACCATCATAAATGACATTTGGAGTTGAAGTTTGTGGCTTCATAACCTCTGATGGTTTTCCCAACTATCTTGGTGATGGAGGAAGAGACATTAGTGAGAGTACAAGTTCTATTTTGTATCCATCCATGTTGGTATTTATGATTTTAAATTTCTTCTCTAAATCTTTCAGCAAAGTTTCTGAACTTTCAGCTGTAGAGGTTGCTCTATTATGAGGAACAAAAGCATCAACACTCTGCATTAATGCATTACAGGTATAGCTTGTATCTGCAGGAATACTGACTTCAATTCCGTTGTAAGGAAATTTCAAGCACTGATGATATGTAGATGGCACCACTTTCATTTTATGAATCCATGGCCTGCCTAGTAAGATATTGTTTGAAAGAGGAAGATCAAGGACCTGAAAGATAACATCTCTTTCCATAGGTCCTACCCTGATTGGTAATAGTACCAGACCTTTAGAGGTTATTTCTTCTTCATCATAAGCTTTGATCATTATTTTCTTTGTTGGATCAATGACATTTTCAGAAAATATCAGTTGTGTCAGTAGATTGTAGGTACAAATATTCAACCCAGCGCCTGCATCTATCAAAATATGTTTAAATCAATGTTTATGGATCATAGCTTCGATGTGTAATGGCTGGTTATGTGGGTGATTCAGTGAATTGTCATCTTCTTCAAAGAAAGTGAGGTAATGAGGTGAAGTCAGGTGACCCACCATAGATTGAAACCGATCTACATCTAAATCTCTAGGAACATTAGTAGTGAGCAAAGCTTTGTCCAGGATCTCTCTATGAGCAGAAGAGATCTTAAGCAGTTCTAAAATGGATATTTGAGCATAAGTTCTTTTCAATTGTTTGACAATGCTATAACCAGGAGAGGATGATGAAGCTAGTTGCTTAGATTTAGCCACATTTGTATCTGTTTGTCTATTTGTTTAAAGAAGTTGGTAGGTTTTATGTTGTTTGAGAAGAAGTCAAGGAACTACCTCCTTGGAGAGTAACCTTCTTTTGAGTGTGGGTTATAGCATTGGCAGTTTGTGCTTGATTTTGTTTATCTTTGATTATGATCACATTGCAATATTCAGGTTGGGAAGATTCAAACATGTTGATCACATTGTCATTGTTAGTGTAGGTGTAATTGACTTTAGCACCTCCCTTGTATTTTGGGGAATCACCTTGTTCATAAGCAAGCAAGGGATCTTTAAAAGCCTTGTGATCAACATTAGTCATGTTATTTCCAACAACGATTTTGCCAACATCATTGAGATCTTGAATTTCATGTTTGAGCTTCATGCAGTTGTTTATGTTATGTCCCTTATTTTGATGATATTCACAGCATTCGTTTTCTCTCCACCATTTGGGTTTAACTTCTAAATCATATGGTCTAGAATTGTTTGGCAATGCTATCAAGTCATTTTCCAATAGAGTTTTAAAAGTTGATTCATATAATTCCTCTAGGGGCGTAAAATCACGTTTAGGCTTTGAAAGCCAAGGTTTCTCTTTAAACCATTCTTTTATTTTTTTGGAGGATTTTCCGCTATAGTTTCAGCCGCTTTGAGTGCTTGTGTGCCGCTAGCAAGGTTATTGTGGATTTTGATTTTTCTTGAACAGTTTCTACCACTCTGTAATTAACAACATTTCTATTGTTATCTTTCTCGTATTTCCAATATTTGTTCTTTTCTTTAGAACTAGAGCCTTGCGATGTTTCTTTCCAAAGTGATATGTCTCCTTTCTTTATAAGCACATCTTCCATTCTGAGGGCACTATCTACCATTTTGTTGAATGAAGGATATACTTGCATTTGGATACTATATTTCAATTCAGGGATTAGGTTATTGATGAAGATATTCATCTTCTCAGAATCTGAAATAGGTCGTGAATATCTAGAGAACATCTTTCTCCAACGTTGAAGAAAAGTGAGAAAAGGTTCTCTTGTTTTCTATTTGGTGTTACAAAGCTCAATCATAGTGACTGGATGATAAATGTTATAGGAGTATTGTTGTAGAAACAATTGGATTAACTCGAAAGTTTTTATTCCATAGGTAGGCTTGAAAACCATTCCATACTTGCCCTCCTAAACTTCTCGGGAAAAGGCACACGACGTATGTTTGTTCGTGCATGAATTCCATCCATAAATCACAAAATTCTTTGACATGGTCTTGAGGATATGCATTCCTGTCATATTTTTCAAACTTAGGCATCTCTACTTTTGAGAGAAATAGAGACATGCAAAGGTTTTTGTCAAATGGAAACGAGCATATTGTGTCCAAAGAATATTGCTTTGATGATTTATCTTTGTTTTTCAGTTTTGTGATCTCAGTCTGTAACACTTACAATCATTTGTTTACCAGGCCTAAAGGTGTCTCTTCCTCTTTAGTGATGAGGGTTTCAACTTTAAAATTGATAGGAAGTTTGGTGCTTTACATTGATAGCTCTAGAAAATAGTCTTCTTTTTGTCTAGCCATGATGACTTTCATCATCTTTCGGAAATCCTTATCGTTTAAACATTTATTTATACTAATTTTTGAAGGTTCAAAAGCTACAGATTCATCAAATGAAGAATCACTGTCAATAGCATGATTGATGAGGTTGTCATAAGTATCTCGTTTAGTAGCTTGTCTTTCTTGCCTTTCTCTAGACATGGTGGGAGATAGGGGTTGATCAAAGATTGGTAGATTGAAAACTGGTATTTGTAATGATAAAGGTTTATTTGGAACGAGTTCTTCTACAAAGAATGGATTGTCGTTCTTGAGAGAACTTTTGTTTTGAACAAGCATTTACAACCGACGGGACTAGGAGCAAGATGTGATGCAAAAGTCAAGATCAAATTGCATCTAGTTGCTCGTTTAACGTGGTGATTGAGGGAAGTAACTAAGATCTGGTCTAGTTTCAGGAATGATTTATCCCATGTAAGACGTTATCTAAGTTAACTTAGGTTTGATAAGTAGTTGTTTGAACTAGCTAGAAGATGATCGGCAAAATTGTGCAACGCAATAGTAGGGGTACACTATCAAGGTTATTTATGCTTAGAATTACAATGTCCAATTTTATGCTCACTGGTTGTAGATTGATTTGAGCAGGTTTGCCTATTTTGACTGACAAGAACAAGAATTTGTATGACAAATTTTGTAGGTCCAGACGACAGTTTAACAATTACCAGACGATAAAGACAGTATTTCGTATGAGTTGCTGCCTGATTTCATACGATAGTTGGGAAGACTCCAGATGATAATATGCTGAATGTTATGTATTTTTGCATGACAGACTATAAAAGATCAGATGACAATTTATTAGACTCGTATGACACAGTTTGTAAATCTAGACGACAAACTATTAGGATCAATGAAAGCTCATATGATAAGATGTATCTAGCAGGACGACAATTCAATAGACTCGTACGACAAAGAACTGGACATAAACAAAATTCTTATAGTCAGAGTTTGTGAACGAATGATGACTACCAGTTTTTGATAAGGACTGATGTTTCGATGACTGACAGAGACTAGTTTGGACATAGACAAAGTTTATCACTGAGTTGTTGATTTATTTGATTTGTTTTCTCCAGTTTCAATATTTTAGTTTCAATTTCAAGGATGAAAACATGTAAGATGTATAATAATTCCAATCACAACATGCTAACCCTATGGAAGTTGTCTTAGCAAAGAAGCTTGTTGACTTAGGTACACACCCAATAGCTAATCAGAATATGGTCGTTGAGTCTCACGCAATGGATTCTCAACGCCGTATTAGTTGATTCCAAATGCTAATGGGGGCACTATATGGAAAGTGTCTTGGAAGAGTTACTATCTCTCTTGCACAAAGATTATCCCCCTTTCAGAGGTGAACCAGGTAGATTCTATCGTATAGTTCTTAGGCAAGAATTCTGTTTGAAATTACCCCTTGAAGTCACGCAAGCATGATTGAGGCCTATAGCCTGACAAGGTACCGAAACAAGCTGTAGTCACATAAACGTGATTGAGACCGTGAGGCCCTACAAAATGCTCGATATGAGAGATCTCAAAGAGAAAAATCAAATAATCCCATCCTCTGAGACTTTAAACATCAAAGGCCTATTTAATATAGTGAGTTGGAATGCTCGTGTCCAACTGTACTCACTTGGGTCATTTTCTCAAGGTGATTACTTTTTCCCATTGTGACATGCCCGCTAAAGGTATACAAATCTCAAAACTTAGAAAAAGCTTCGAGGGTCTAGATTTATGTTTGTCTGTAAAAGACAAGAGCATACTCTCCTACCTCTCTGATTTTTTTGAAAACACGAAAGACAGATTTGTTCTTTAACCAGATAGCAATTTAAGTGCCTAAAAATGAATTTAAAGAATACATGATGTTTGGTCGATTCTCTTTAGGCAACCTGCAAAACCAATGCATCAGTAGTCATGTTGTTTTTTATTCTTTGACAGATGTATGTTTGGTTGATAAATTCTCTGTCAAGCGTCTTGCAAGAAACTGGTTAGGTTGTAAAAATCTTAGGTAAACAGAAGACAGATCAGGGTTAGCATTAGCGTTAGTAAAATTAAAACTTAATTCATGAAAAACCTTGGCAAGTAAACTATTTTTGAAATGATAAAACATAAATTCGTACGACAAATTATACCTTCTCGCACGAGCATTGTCACAGACCCGAACGACAAAACACAAAGTCAAATTATAAGAGCAGAAACTCGTATGAGCTCATTTTCTAATCCGTACGATAAAACAAAGACCTTGACAGAATGTTGTACGATGAAGGAATTAAAATGGTATGATATTTAGCAGAGAATGTACGGATGATACCTATAGGATAGAAAAAAAAAAAAGGGATTTTGAGGCTGAAGTATTGAATTCTGAGCCCCACAGTGGGTGCCAAAAATATGTGTGAAAAGTGGATCTATATCTGTATCTTAACCTGAATACACCACACTTCAATTAAGTCATTAGATGCATGGTTAGTAAATCAATAATCAATAATAAACAATAAACCATTGCAAAACGGCCTATTGCTAGTAGATGCGAGTTTAGTGTTTCTCTCAGATTTTGAATGCAATACTAGTGACTAGACAACACCTAAACGAAGGATTTAATCTATATGAGCATGAATTTGAGTTAAATGAATGCAAGATTTAAGCTAGATGAATGCAAGATTTAAGCTAAATATGCATGATTAATCTAACATGATTTAAGCAATATTAAGCTAGATGATCTAATAAGGATGCAATGACTAATATGAAATATCTCAATGAACCTAGAGCAAAAACAACATAATAACAATATATTCTCCAGGATCCTTGAATGAGAGATGAGAGCCTAAATTTATAGAAAATTCAGAAAGAAACCAACGGCTGAGATCGAATGATGATGAGCGGTCAAGATTTTCCAAGAGGAAGCACAATCCAGGCGAATTGATGTGATTGGCTGCTTTTCTCAGTTTTAAAGGAAATTGAACTAAAAGTAAGATAAAATCAGAAAAAACTGATTTATTCTCTATTTCATTCAATTTTAATATTTAAATGTTTTAATTGCTTTCTCC
The DNA here is from genome assembly GCF_030272615.1 of Cryptomeria japonica. Lineage (NCBI taxonomy): Eukaryota > Viridiplantae > Streptophyta > Pinopsida > Cupressales > Cupressaceae > Cryptomeria > Cryptomeria japonica. The sequence continues at coordinate 569,491,613 of NC_081406.1, read as the reverse complement.
GAGATTATTTATCAAATTTTAATTTGTTTTTCAAGACTATCTCCAATTGATTTCTTTTCTCAAATTTTAATTATTTTTTGTCAATTAATTTCCTTTTTTGATGATTTAATGGCAAATTGATTTATTTAATTAAATATGCTAGGATATTTAATAAAATAAATAGGATAATTGTTTAAAAACAATTTTCTTGGAATGATCAATTAATTAAATAAATATTTGATTAATATTCGTTGATTAATTTGCCATGTGACATTGGTGATTTTAGAAATTAATTGTGTGCTCAAGATTACATTTAATTGTGTTTGGTTATGACCTTGGTGACATTGTCGAGACTAGGGGGCCTATGGTTTTAGATGACCATTTTTAGGATATTACAGTTAGTTGCTGAAGAGGTATGTTTGATTTCTAAAATTGAACCTAAAGATGTTGTTAAAGCTTGCAAAGATGAAAATTGGATGAAGGCTATGGAAGAAGAATTACATCAGATTGAAAAGAATAACACATGGGAGCTTGTGCCTAGACCTAAAGATAAGAATGTGATTGGTACTAAATGGGTATTCAAAAATAAATTGAATGAAGGCAGTGAAGTTGTCAAAAAAAAAAAGCAAGACTGGTATGCAAAGGATATTCACAAAAAGAAGGAATTGATTATGAGGAGACTTTTTCTCCAGTAGCTAGACTATTGCTTGCATATGTCACCTATAAGGATTTCAAGGTATATCAGATGGATGTCAAGTCATCATTTTTGAATGGTAATCTTGAGGAAGAAGTCTAGATTGAGCAACCTGATGGATTTTCATTATTAGATGATGGAGACATGGTATGCAAACTGAAGAAATCTCTTTATGGATTGAAACAAGCCCCTAAAACATGGTATACTAGATTGGATAAGTATTTGTTGAAATTGGGATTTAATAAAGGTATCGCTGATAGTAATCTATATTTCAAGATTGAGAATGATAACATTTTAATTGTTGAAGTTTTTGTTTATGATTTTTATCTTTGGAGGAGATGATAACTTGAGTATGAAGTTTTCCAGTGATATGCAGAAAGAATTTGAGATGTCTATGATAGGAGAGATGAAATTTTTCTTAGGATTGCAGATTTCACATACTGGAAACGTTATTTTTATATCTCAAACTAAATATGTGAAGGAATTGCTAAAGAAGTTTGGATTAGAAGATTCTAAACCGGTTGGAACTCCTATGGTGACTAGCTGCACTATGTCTAAAAATGATGAACGAAAGCTAATCAAACCTTGTACATATCTATGGTTGGTGGACTACTATACCTAAGTTGGACTAGACCTGACATTATGCATGTTGTGTGCAAGGCTGCCAGATATCAAGATGATCTGAAATAGAGTCATGTCACTGCTGTAAAGAGGATATTTAGATGCTTGAAAGGAACTGTGTATTATGGTTTGTGGTATCCAAGGTGTGATGATTTCATGTTATGTGCTTACACTGATGCTGATTGGGTTGGTGATGTTGATGACCAGAAGAGTAACTCCAGTGGTGCATTATTTTTGGGTAAGAAATTAGTTTCATGGGCTAGTAAGAAACAAGATTCAGTGTCCCTATCTACTTCTGAAGTTGAGTACATTATTGCTGCTAGTAACTGCACATAAGTAGCTTGGATGAAGCAAATGTTGAAGGATATCAGAGTTATCTATGATGAGCCTACTGGCATATAATATGATAATTATGGTGCTATTAATATGTCAAAGAACCTGGTGCAACATTCAAATACTGAACATGTATCAATCAAGTATCATTTCTTGAGAGAAAAAGTCAGTGAAGAGGAAGTGAAGCTGGAGTACATGTCTACAAAGGAACAAATTGTTGATTTTTTCACTAAGCCTTTTCCTGCAAATACATTTGTCTACTTGAGAGGCAAGTTAGGGGTATCTACCCCTCCTGATGAGAACTAGATGTATTGAGTTGCATCAATCCAGTGGACTTCACAGTCTTATCCTTTTGTCTGGATTGATGAGTTGGTGTTGGTACTTTGCTGGAGTAGTCAGTGTGGTTAAGGGGGAGAGTAAGTTTGGTTTTCTGTTTTGAAGAAATTTGTCATTGATGCCAAAAGGGGAGAGAAGCATGTGAAAAAATGTTTTATCTACCTGATCTTAGGGGGAGTTTGTTGGAGATGTTTTCTTTCTTTGCATTGATTGTTTTTCACATTCATATGTTGCCATCAATACCAAAGGGGGAGATTGTTGGACATTGTTGCTGCTTGGATATGTTTTTGTCATTAATGTCAACATATTCCTATGATTTATTGGTTTGGTGATTACACATTGGTTTATTGGGATCATAGTTTAGTGTATGGATTATTTCTAGTATGATTACATCTTTCTATATTGGTTTCAATGATCCAGGAAGCTTAATTGATCATATCATATGCTTTGGTTCATAGTTTGGTTTTTTTTATCATTGCTTTGTAGAGTTCTGTATTTACTCCTGTATATTCCAGTGTGATCAGATCTTAAGCTATGATTTTGGGAGATTGTTTGGTATGTTCTTATGTGTCTTTGTTTTAGATGGTTCATGATTTGGTTCTCCACAGGTTATCTTTCTTTGCGACAGTTGTTGTTATTTGAGTATTTTTGAGGTTCAGATGTTGATTGATGAAGATTTGATAAGTGGTGTTGGTACAACTGTTACTAATGGTTCTAACATGCTTGCTGGTGTTTCCTAATTATTTCCTATTTGTTTTGATGATCCGCATGGATCGTTGTGCGATTTTTTGGTGATTTTGTTGAACCGGTGATGTTCTTCATGTTATGTGATATTCTTGGTGATGTAGCATGTTGTGGTTGATCATGGCGTGATTTTTGGTGGTGTTGCATGTTTGGAGATTTGATTTAGGTCCATGTTATGCCATGTATATCATTATACTAGTCCGGTGGTTGATCTTTGTATCGTGTAATGTAATTTTGTAACTAGGTGTTGAGGGTTTAGCCGACCTTGTTGTCAAGGTTGATGAATTGTATAAATAGGTGATAAAGTCATCTAATTTGTGTATCAAGGTAGTGTTTATATTATCAAAGAATTATGCGTGTGGGAACAAATGAATTCATCCTTTGATGCGATTGCGAAGAGTCTTGGTGGGTTGCAAAGCATACATATGTGCTTAATTGAAACTATCTGCAGGCATTAGTAGATGCTATTATTACAATTCATTTAATTTTGGATTGTATTCTGAATATTTTGTAAGTCAGTGAGACTTCCTTGTAAGGTAGTGAACCTTCCTTGAGGGTTGTAGCCTTCCACGTTATTCTATTTGAGTAGTGAGCCTGAATGTAGGTACATTCCCCATTGTAATATTTACACATACTACTGCAAAGTATCATCTTATTGTGGGTAGGTTCCCAATGTGGTTTTTCCCTTAACCGGGTTTTCCACGTCAAAATCTTGGTGTTGTGTGTTTTGCTGTTAATTTCTTTATCCTTGTTGTTACTGCAGTTTACTAGATTTGTGATTATGGTTAAGTTTGTTATTATGATGAAAATTGATTCACCCCCCCTCTCAGTTTTCCTTCATTGTTGTTGCCAACAAATTCTACAATTTATAGAGTTTCTGCCTACATCCTAGGAGGGAATCATGCCTATAATTTAGGATTACAAAATGGGAGGAGTTGGAATCAACATGCAAGTCACTGCCTATGAACTCCAGTTAACTATTACTAAAGTGTTGTCAACTATTCATTTCATTATCGATGCTCCATAGGCAAGAACTTCGTAACATGCAAAAATTATGCCCAAAAAGGAAGTGTGAGATGCAGTGTCAGTTGAAGACTTAGTTGTGATGGCGGTGATGATGATCTAACAGGACAATGCTTTTTGTAACTACCTATTCATCATTCACTTCTTATAGTTTTTGGTAGTTGTTGATGAAACATTCAATGGAAGCGGTGGGCAGATCAACAATATATTCAATTTTGAATGCAGATACTCTAAGTATCTCCTTTATACTTTCTACCTTACTGACCATGCCATCCATTATTACTTCACCTCCCTGATACTGGAATACCACATACATATATTTGTTCATTGTTTCCATAGTGAATTCCATAGTGGTTGAAAAATGATCAGCAATATAAGCGTCCCACCTGCTGAGTATGGTCTCTTAATATAACTCCCCATTTTGCTTGAGACCGTACCTATACTTTCCTAACAATTTCACCAACAATTGCTCATATTACTCAAGTGAATTGAGGAGTGAAAGATGTTCTTTAAGAGTCTTGATATGACCTTACTCCATTATTTCCATCTTTAAATATAAAATTTATATACATGATTGCTAATTGTTGATACCTTCTCCTCCTAGTAAGTCCACTTTAACAATCACATCGTCTCCTAATCTTCATATTTTCTTGAGAATCTTATGTTGTTTTGAAAACCGAAGAAGTTGTTGTTCTCACCGTGTAAAAAAATAAATAAGAGCATTCTCATTGACATGAGCTTCTTCAACTACCCCCATTGTATCTTGTAGGAACATTTTGACTTTACTCAACTTATGTTGAGCCCAACTTCTAACAGTAGTTTCCACTCTCCTCATCTCATAGAGCATTTGGGAGGAATGAAGTAGACGACAAGGTATCGTCAACCCTAGATTCAAGTGGTTTTTCTATTTCCATAATCAATTGTTTATATTTCCTTAGTTGTACTTTAACTTCTGCTTTGGTTTTATGCTCTTTCTCCATCTTGGTATGAATAGTTGAAGTAGCAGCAACTAGACTGGCAATTTCTCCCCACTTGGTTTGTTTACCCAAATTAACCTTTGAAATATGATACCTTGGGGTGTCCTGAGGTTGTCCCTCAACATCTTGTACCGGGGCTGCTATACTTGCAATTACATCTCCTGATTCAGTTATGGAAAGGTGATGAATCATTTTGACTCTTTTGGCTCTCCTTGGAGACTCAGTGATTGCTTGCTGTAGAGTGATACTCTGGAGGATGACTTTCTCCTTTTTATTGAAAGTGAAATTCAACCATTGAGGCATATCATCGTCTTGCTCCTCACCCTATGCAATGATCTTATGGGCTTCTATATTTTATTCTCATTCTTCCTCTTCTTCTTCTTGTTCCTCTAGGCGTAGTTGTTGTTGTTGTTGTGGAGGAGATCCTTGTGGCTCTTGTTGTAGTTGAGCTACATGTTGAGCAAGGTTTGCTTGGAGCACTTGGTCAAGAGTGAGTTGTTGTTTCTTATGCAACTCTTCTAATTTATCACTTACTTCCTCTCCAAATACCTTCTCTGCATCCCCTGTTTGCTTCTCTTCCATTCCCTCTAGTTGTCTCAACAGGTTCTCCTAATCTTGAGGAGTAAGAACCATTCTCTCATCTTGTTCGTCATGTTCATGTTCTTCATCATGTTTATCTTCTTCCATAACCTTCACTTGTACTACCATAGGCTGCACCTATATAACTAGTTTGATGTAGAGGTATGGTTCAAACAACTTGAAAATGCTCCAAGTTACTCACTTTCTCAACCAAGCAACAAACCCCCCTTTTAAGGATTCAATCCAACCAATCCTCACACCTTTAAGAGTATCAAATAAACATCCCATCTCAACTATTTCCATCCCCATAACCCCAAAATGGGACAATGTGCAAAGTTATCAATATTGGTTTCAAACCCCACAGGCAAAAATGCTCAAAATGGCTCAAATTGCTCACAACCCCTCCAAATGGTTTTATAGGAATACAAAGGTTCAATATAGATTCAATAGGTTCCCACAAACTCAAATGATGCCAAAAAACCCTCTGATTTGGTTGTTCAAGTCCCAAAAGTCACAAAGTGCAATTTGGCTCTTTAGACCTATGAGCCCACCAAACTCACTTTTCGGCTTCTCACCCAAAAAATCTAAAGGATAGGACAATATTGTTTTATTTTATTTAACACCAACTTGGGGCAGCAATTTATACCAAAGGACAAGTTCTGGAACCTCTTGCAAGTACCATTTCTATTCAACCCTCATCTAGGCTAATAAGGGCTAATTTTAGAACTTAACAAAGGAACTACCCTCCAAGCCTGCAATTTATCAAGGGAAGAAATTGGAAAACCTTGGGGTATCCAAATAATCACCAAATACCAAGTTATAGCTTTTGGTTTTCATTAAAACTAAAGTTATGGGGACTGTTCATGGATTTTATTCAATTCCCACAACCAGTCACATAGAGATGCCTGGCCAAATTTAACAAAATCTCACCAAACCTGCATCCTTTCAGTCTGAAACCTTTTGGATATTAAAATAAACCTCCAAATCCTCCATTTCACCAAGTTTTATAATTTTCCCATGGTGAATTTCGAAGAAATGGGAAATTGAAGTTGAAACCCTAGGGAAGGGCACCTTCACGGGCTGTTTGGATCTGTTACAACACTTCTCCCTCAATACTCCACTTCAGAACCTATGGTTGGATTAAAAAGAAATTTATTTAACCCCTCTAACTCCCCATTAAATAATTTTTCAATTTGGAGGTCGTGAAATTCTGTACCAACCAAAAGAACAACAAATTTTCTGGAAAAATGCAGTTTTTTATTGATTTCAAAAATCAAGTTTACAAATTCCACCCACAACAATCCCCACACGAGTTTGTTGAGGAATTTTATAGTTTTCCAAATATTTTAAAACTTATTTTATATGGTTATGAACATTGGGCAACCAATTACAACAACTTTTTGAAAAGTTGCTTTATAAATCGACAACTTTGTCAATTTTTGACAATTTTTGACAATTTTTGCATTTTGCCATTCAAACTAATTTTATTATCAACATAGGGACCTAAACACATTTAAATGGATCTAAATATACCAAAAAAACCTTGAATCCCTAATTCTACTCATCCTAAGTCCCTTTGACCATAGTTGACCATAGGGTTTATAATGCACCCTAGGCCACTAGGCCTTACAAAATGGACATTTAGGACCTTATTACAAAACAAAACATAAAAAAAGGATTATTTGATCCTTCCCATCACCTTTCTATCAAAAAAATGAATTTTTCAATCAATAAATTATGAAATTGAGGCTTGTGCCCCTGCACCATACTCCCAGGGTGGCCTGATCTCATTTCCACATGAGATAAGTTGGTCCAATGAAGTGCCATGCTTCAGAATTTCTGCCTCACCCATCCATACTTCCTCTTCAATAGGTTTTCCTACCCATTTAACAAGGTATTGTTTTTATTCTTTATTTTCGGTCTTCTTAATGACCCTTTCATCAACGATCTTTTCAGGCTTCTTTGGTGCATGAGGAGGTATATCAACAATGTCCTCTTGAATCTCCTCCACATGAAAGTCTGTACCTGCAACAACATGCCCTTTATAGGGTGTTAGATCACATAAATTAAAGATAGGAGAAATACCAAGGTTAGAGGGAAGATATATCTCATAGGCATTCAACCCATGTTTCTTCAAAACCTTGCAAGGACCCACTTTCTTCATGAGTAATTTTGTATGCTTCCCCTTTGGTAATATTTCTTTCCTTAGATACACCCACACCATATCACCAATCTGAAATTGTAAATCCCTCTTCTTCTTATCACCAAGGTCTTTTAACTTTTGTGAACTCTTTTGGAGGGCTAGCCTTACTTGATCATGCACTTCCTTCATGCTATCAACAAATTGTTCACCATGAGCACTTGTTTGCCCATCATGTGGAAGGTCTCTCAACTCCAAGATGCCTCTTGGATTTTGCCCATACACAATTTGAAATAGACTCCTTCCTGAACTCCTATTCACAAAATCATTGAATGCAAATTCAGCTTGTGGAAGTACAAAATCCCACTTCTCTCCATATTCCTTTGTCAAGCATCTCAATAGGTTTCCCAAGGACCTATTCACAACTTCAGTTTTCCCATCTGTTTGTGGATGGTAGGCTGAATTAAAGTTCAAGTTTGTTCCCAATCTCTTCCATAAGGTTCTCCAAAAATGGCCAATGAATTTTACATCCCTATCAGACACAATTGTTAGAGGAAGCCCATGTATCCTTACAATCTCTTTGAAAAACAAATTTGCTACATAGGTTGCATCACTTGTACTCTTACATGGCAAGAAATGTGCCATCTTGCTGAACCTATCTACAACAACAAAGATGCTATCAAAGCCTTTTTGAGTTCTAGGCAATCCCATTACAAAATCCATACTACAACTTTCCCAAGGCCGTGTAGGTATGGGTAATGGTTGATACAAACCTGCATTAGTGGAAGTACCTTTGGCCTTTTGACAAATAGTGCATGTTTCAACAAATCTCCTTACATCAGTTTGCATCTTGGGCCAAAAATAATGTCTTCTTACCTGCTCAATGGTTTTATCCAACCCAAAATGTCCACTCATGCTTCCACAATGCTTTTCTTTCACAATATTCTCCCTCATTGAACACCTAGGAATGCATAGTTGATGTCCTTTGAACAATAAACCATCTTGGATCAAGTAATCAACATATTCAACATGGTATGCTTCAGAAAAATCAAAACAAACTTTATAAATTTCATGAAAGTCTTCATCACCTTCATACATACCTTTCAAGGAGTCAATCCCCACACTTTACAACTTCACCTATTGCACTGTCAAGGATCTTCTACTCAAGGCATCTACCACCTTATTTGCAACTCCCTTTTTGTATTTTATTGTAAAGGTATATGCTTGGATAGATTCTACCCATTTCATATGCTTGTGACTCAACTTCTCCTGGCTATTCAAGAAGCTAAGTGCCTGATTGTCAGTAAAAACAACAAATTATTTTGGAAGGAGATAATGCATCTTCTTTTTCAAGGCTTGAACTAAGGCATACATTTCCAAATCACATGAGAAATATTTCCTCTTTGCCTCATTGAGTTTATCACTAAAAAATGCAATGGGCCTACCCTCTTGGCTCAAAACAACCCCTATAGCAACATTAGATGCATCACAATCAATTGTAAAAACCTTTTGGAAATCTGGAAAAGCAAGTATAGGTTGCTTTGCTACCTTTTTTTTGAGACTTTGAAAAGCCTCCTCAACCTCCTTGGTCCATACAAACTTGCACTTCTACCCCCCTTTGATTATTTCTAGGACAGGTGCACAAACTTGGCTAAAACCTCTTATAAAATTCCTGTAAAAGTAAGCCAAGCCATGGAAGCTTCTAACTTCAGTCATTGACCTTGGAGAAGGCCAATTCAAGATTCTCTCCACCTTCTCAAGATCCATCTTGATGCTTCCACCTGAAACTATGAAACCAAGATACACCAATTCTTCCTGCATAAAAAGACACTTGTCCACATTGATTAGGAGCTTTTCTTCCCGCAATCTCTTAAGGACCAAATTCAAATGTTGTATATGTTCATCTCTATTCTTACTGAAAATAAGAATATCATCCAAGTAAACAATAACAAATTTACCAAGGAAAGGTTTTAGAACTTCATTCACGAGTCTCATGAATGTACTAGGTGCATTGGACAAGCCAAATGGCATCACTCTCCACTCATAAAGGCCTTCATTAGTCTTAAAGGTTGTCTTCCATTCATCTCCAACCTTATTTTGATTTGATGGTACCCACTCTTTAAATCCACCTTTGAATACCACCTTGCATCCCCTAGATGATCCAACAAGTCCTCAATCCTAGGCATACGGAACCTATACCTGATAGTGATCTTGTTAACGACCCTTGAGTCTGTAAATAACCTCCATGTACCTTCTTTCTTAGGTGCTACCATGGCTGGAACATCACATGGATTCATACTTTTAGAAATCAAACCCTTATCTAAGAGTTCCTAGATTTGTCTTTCCATTTCCTCATTCTATTAGGGTGTTAACTTACAGGCAGCCTTATTTGGGAGTGTAGCTGCTGGCATTAGATCAATATTATGGCTAATTTCTCTGATTGGAGGTAGGGTATCAGGCAACTCTTTGGTTACAATGTCCTTATAGGTCTCAAGCAAATATGCCACCTCTTTTGGTCCTACCCTCCTAGGTTCTTCCTTTTTCTTGTGCACCTTTCTCTCTTCCTATTTTGGCAATACAACCAAAGCATAACAAGGAGTATCCTCCTTCAAAAATTCTAAAAACTCTTTCTCTCCTACAAACAAAAACTTAGAGTCTTTTGCTTCTTCACCATTATCAGGGAGGGGTAGTAGTGTTACCTTCTCACCTTTATACCAAATGGTGTATGTGTTCTTCTAACCATCATGTTTTGACTTCATGTCATATTGCCATGACCTTCCAAGCAGAAAATGACATGCATCCATGGGTACAATGTCACAAAGTGCCTTGTCCTTGTACTTGCCAATAGAAAAATCCACCCATGCTTGTTCTTCAATGATGGTTTGCTGTCCCTTTGTGAGCCATGATACCTTGTAGGGTCTTGGATGTTTAATCCTCTTCAATTTTAGTTTCTCTACTGCCTCAATTGAAAACAAATTATCAGTAGAACCTAAATCAATCACCACACTACATACTTTGTCACCATTTCTATAAGTAGTTCTGAAAAGTGCCTTCCTTTGGGGTGGCTCTGGTGGACTAGGTGCTTTGATCAATGTCCTTCTCATCATCACGATCTCTCCTTGTTCAGTCTTCACAAAGGATCCATGAGAGTGAACACTATGTGTGTCCTCATCTCTCACCAAATTTTCTCTCCTTTCACCTTGTTTGTTTGCCTTCTCTGGACATTTGGATGCAACATGCCCCATTTGATGACACCTATAGCATTTAATGCCTTCTAGGCCTCTTCCACCACATCTTCCTCTAAATTTTCCTCTCTTTCCTCTGAAAGATCCTCTAGAAATGCCTTCCCCTTGTTCACTTCCTTGACTTGATTCACCAAGGTCTTTGGAACCTTGTCCTCTTCCTTGAGACATATTTCTGCCCCTATTTCCAAAGTCTTTTTGCCCTCTCCCTCTTCCACCTTGATCACTCTTCCTCTTGAGTTTTTATTCAACCTTCAAAGCAACTTGAAAACATTTTTGGATTGTGGGAGGGCTGTTTAGGCTGAGTTCATCTTGAATGGTAACTCTCAACCCTTGCAAGTATCTTGAAAGCTTGACACATTCAGGCTCCACTACATTGGACTTCATCACCAATTTATGGAACTCTTGAGTATAGTCTGAGACACTCATCTCCTTTTGTCTCAAACTCATTCTCCTCTTATGAAGTTGGAATTCATAATAATTAGGAACATATGCATCCCTGATAAATGCAACCATCTTCTTCCAAGTGGTCACTAAATTCTTCTTCTCCTTCACCCTATCATATTGAGTGAAATTCCACCATGTAAGGGATGATCCCTTCAACTTGGACTTAGCAATCTTAACTCTTTGACTTTCAGGTATGTCTTCACATTCAAATAAGCTTGTGAGGGCATCAATTCAATCCATAGCAGCATCTGGATTGAATTTTCCATAATAGGAAGGTAGGTCCAACCTAACATCCATGGTCCTTCTCTCCATGGCCTTCAGGGTCTTCACAAGTAGTCTCTGATCAGCAGGCACTTCTTCTTCATCACTCTGCCCAAGGGGTTCCTCATCAATTCCCTCTTCAACAAAATCATATTTTCCACCACTTTTCTTACGAAGTTCCCCATTAAGTCTATCAACCTCCTTATGCAAGGAATCAATCTTGTGAACCAAGTTTTGATCCTTAAAAAAATTCACTATCTATGTATTAGTCATCCTTGAGGACAAATCACCCTCATATTCTTCCCCTAACATGGATAAACTTAAACAATCCTTCTCCGAAGGATCACACTTGCTCTGATACCAATTGATGTAGAGGTATGGTTCAAACAACTTGAAAATGCTCCAAGTTACTCACTTTCTCAACCAAGCAACAAACCCTCCTTTTAAGAATTCACTCCAACAAAGCCTCACACCTTTAAGAGTATCAATTCAACATCCCATATCACCTATTTCCATCCCCATAACCCCAAAATGAGACGATGTGCAAAGTTATCAATATTTGGTTTCAAACCCCACAAGCAAAAATGCTCAAAATGGCTCAAATTGCTCACAACCCCTCCAAATGGTTTTATAGGCATAAAAAGGCTCAATACAGGTTCAATAGGTTCCCACAAACTCAAATGATGCCAAAAAACCCTCTTATTTGGTTGTTCAAGTCCCAAAAGTCACAAAGTGCAATTTGGTTCTTTAGACCTATGAGCCCACAAAACTCACTTTTTGGCTTCCCACCCAAAAAATCTAAAGGATAGTCCAATATTGTTTGATTTTATTTAACACCAAACTAGGGTAACAATTTCTACCAAAGGACAATTTCTAGAACCTCTTGCAAGTACCATTTCTATTAAACCCTCATCTAGGCTAATAAGGGCTAATTTTAGAACTTAACAAAGGAACTACCCTCCAAGCTTGCATTTTATCAAGGAAAGAAATTGGAACACCTTGGGGTATCCAAATAATCACCAAATACCAAGTTATAGCTTCTGGTTTGCATTAAAACTAAAGTTATGGGGACTGTTCATGAATTTTATTCAATTCCCACAACCAGTCACATAGAGATGCCTGGCCAAATTTAACAAAATCTCACCCAACCTACATACTTTCAGTCTGAAAACTTTTGGATATTAAAATAAACTCCCAAATCCTCCATTTCACCAAGTTTTAGAATTTTCCCATGGTGAATTTGGAAGAAATGGGAAATTGAAGTTGAAACCCTAGGGAAGGGCACCTTCACAGGTTGTTTGGATCTATTATAACTTTTCTCCCTCAATACTCTACTTCAGAACCTTTGGTTGGATTAAAAAGAAATTTATTTCACCCCTCTAACTCCCCATGAAATAATTTTTCAGTTTGGAGGTCGTGAAATTCTGTACCAACCAAAATAACAATAAATTTTCTGGAAAAATGTAGTTTTTTATTGATTTCAAGTATCAAGTTTACAAATTCCACCCACAACAACCCCCACACGAGTTTGTTGAGAAATTTTATAGTTTTACCAACATGTTAAAACTGATTTTATATGGTTATGAACATTGGGCAACCAATTACAACAACTTTTTGAAAAGTTGCTTTACAAATTGACAACTTTGACAATTTTTGACAATTTTTGACAATTTTTGTATTTTGCCATTCAAACTAATTTTATTATCAACCTAGGGACCTAAACACATTGAAATGGATCTAAATAGACCAAAAAAACTTTGAATCCCTAATTCTACTGATCCTAAGTCCCTTTGACCATAGTTGACCGTAGGGTTTATAATGCACCCTAGGCCACTAGGCCTTACAAAATGGACAATTAGGACCTTATTACAAAACAAAACATAAAAAAAGGATTCTTTGATCCTTCCCAACACCTTTATATAAAAAAAATGAAGTTTTCAATCAATAAATTATGAAATTTAGGCTTGTGCCCCTACACCACGGTTCCTCTATGACCTTAGGTTGTTTCTTTGGCTGGGGTGTAGCAGGCTTCTTCTATTTCTTTCCATGTTTATTTTTCTTTGCCATTACTGCAATGGGCTCATCATCCTCATCTGAATCTATCTCAATATTATGGATGATGACCTATTCTTGGGTTGGCACTGGAGTAGGTGTGGCCTTTTGTGTTGAAGAAGAAGGTTCCTCTTGAGTCTTCAATTCCACAACACCCTGTCCAGGAACAATTCCAATGGTAGAAACAATGGGATGAATTGAAGCTCGTGGTATAACTCGCAATTCCATAGTGATCCCATGCTGTGAAACAATATTTAATAGTTTAGATTCTTTAATCTTTGCATCCAACTACCTCTTCAACTCTTGGTTATCAATTGGTGTTGCTGCCTCCTCGGGATCGGTAGAGGTATGTTACAAGATAGGGTTGTCGTTGCACCAAAAGATCAACCTGTCAATGCCCGATACAACCACTAGACTTATAGAATCCACAGGAGGCTATTAAACCATGTCGCAAATCCCCGCGAGGGACGCTGGACTACCGCTAACAATCCCCCTCCCAGCGTCACTCGCCACAGCCTGCGTGATTCGAACCTGTGACCAAGCTCTGATACCACTTGTTAAAAGATAGGGTTTTTGTTGCACCAAAAGATTGACCTGTCAATGCCCGATACAGCCACTAGACTTATAGAATCCACAAGAGGTTGTTAAACCATGTCGTGAATCCCCGCGAGGGATGCTAGCCCACTGCCAACAAGGTATTCTTTCTCGAGTTAGACCTTGTCCTCCTTGTAAATTATTTATGCACTTTGGTATGAGGATTGTCAGTGCTCCTACCCTTTTTCTTTTCTCATGTGGCATTTGGTTGGATCTACAAGTTTAACCATTGCATTGTTCTTTCCACAACCTTTTCAGTAATTGTATTAATGTCCACTTCTTCCTAGTTTGACTACCTAATATGAGTGAGGGGTCTTTTATCGATTCCAGTTTCTTTGAATATTGGATCAATAAATTCACCATCATCCCTCAACTCCTTTGGGATATTTGTTTCAATTTCAAAGTCTCTTATCTATGTAACTGTCAACCTATAATATCCTCTCTTCCTAGCCTCAAAACTATCCTATAGGTTGGCCCTGTTACTATTGACTAAGTTGCCATTAGTTTTAGGTTCAAAGTTATTTTATATACTCTAGTCGGTTATTACTACCAAATCATGTAGTCGGTAAGCACAGAGCAGTCGATTATAGAAGAAAGTAGTCACAGAGCTTAGTATACACCTAGCTGTCTATCGAGTAACACTCTATGTCTACCGAGCAACAAAAATGATATACTGAGTGAACACAAACCGAGTGAAACATGTTACCAGATTCATTGAGTCTAGACACATATGGGAAACATGTTACAAGATCGAGGAACAGGGAATCATTATCACTTAGGAAATTGCACCTTAAAGAATTTGTATGATCTTGAGGTCATCTATCCAATGAAATATTTTGTATAGTTATTCATTCGATGAATCATGTTTGTAAGATCGAAGCATGAACAAAGCACCGACATAAGAGATCTATTTATATAGCATGAATTGAGGATCAAATATAGAGGTCTATGAAGCAAAACATGTGTAATAGATAAGGAAGCACTGAGTATTGTGACTGTTAGAGACACAGAGGTCACCGAGAAGGATTTCAGAGAACAGTCAAGGAATAGAGTAAACAAAAGGGTTTACTGAGTTAATCTATGGATTACCAAGGGTGAGCTATCAGAAATAGCTAAACATGTAGCTCTAACTGCGCAATCTTTATTATTTTAGTAGTGAAGTTGTGGGTGCCATCCCCACCGTAGTTTTTCTCTCTAACCAAGAGTTTCTGCGTCACCAAAATATATGTGTTATGGAGTGAATCATGTATGATTGTTATTTATTTGTTTTAGCATTATATTATGTTACAGGAGTTTTTGGTTTATGCTTAACAGTAAAGTTATTGTTGAAGAAAAGATTTGAAGTACTGATTCACCCCTCCCCTCTTAGTACATTAGCTTTCCATATTGGGCCTAACAAGCCCAAAAATATTCTAACGTCATCTTATGTCCTGGGTATGAAATAGGCATCATTTGTTTCAACTTACCATATGGATCATACCTAGCTCATGCATAGTCAAACTCCTTTAAATGAAGATCCTGAGGTTCTCCCTCTACTACCTTAGTTGCTTGTATATTAGGACCTGTATTGTGCTCTAGGGAGATAGGCAGAGTAACCCCTGTCTTATGCTTCAATGCCAACAATTCTTGTAAGCCAGCCATCTACCTAGCATACTCTAGTATGATTATCTTGTTTCTATAAAACATTGGTAGAAGGAGTGGGTTACCGATAAACCCGCCGACCCAAAGGTATGTAGATCTTTGGTTTTGTAAGAACCAACACCCCCATTCTTTAACCATTTTCATTGCTTCTGGGGTCAATCTGTACCCTACATCACCTGCTAACTTTATTATGACAACATATATGAAGGCATCATTTAACCTTTTGAAATGGAGCTTTGCCTGAGAGATAGGCAATTGGGTATAGTATTCTCAAACCCTCTTCTGTCTGGGTCTTCGCCAAGTCTTCCTTCAATTTTCAGCCCCGGAAACCTACCAGCACGAGTTACCACCCATATGATGTAAGAATTCATGAAGAACTTCTTTGTTTGATGGACCATGGTCAATTGATTATGAACATTATCTGACATTATTTGCGTCCAATCAAAATTGTACTCATGTAATGAAACACCCACATATGAAAATGTCTGCAGTTTGGCTTTCTGAAGGCTCTTCTTAACATGACGATGAGGTCTCTCTAAGGCTCCATGAAGTCTGTGCTTAGAATATCACATCCTCTAGCCATGATTCATTGATATGTCTTTTGTAGTTAGAGGCATTTTTAGTGAACATAGAGGTGACATGTTATTCAGTTGCTACAAGAACCTCTTCCCTCATCAGTATCCCAAAGGTCATTCCAATCATCTCTGGTGAGAGGTCTACAATTGTGTTCCTCTTTGAGTCAATACACTTCCTTGTATCCAATTGGTAATGTTGGGTAATTGTCATTATAAGTTCTAGTGATTGCATAGCCTGCAGGAATATAGTTGCCTCCACCAACCCTGATCTCTTGATTCTCCTATGAGGTGCTTCAAGGGCTTGAGGTGCAAGTTGGGTTTTAATGTCCTCAATTTCAATGTTCTGGATCTTAGTATCAATCACCCACTGAATTTCATCTTCTAGTTTTGAGGCTAGAGTCTTCCCTTGATATTGATATTTCATTGTTATGGGATTCTTATCAAGTTTCACTTCCTCCTCAGTCTTTTTCTTGCTAGAGGATGGGTCCATTAATTTTATTTATCTTGCAAAAAAAGATCAATAATCAGCTGATATATCATACGATTAAATCATAACATACTCCAAAACTCTGGGGTTTCAGGATTTCAAGGCATAAAAACTCTTTAAAACAACCAATTCTAGGATTCTGGGATCCCAAGTTGTGAAATGCAAAACCAGAAGCAACTTTGAGATTCTGGGGTTTTGGGATCCCGAGATAAGTAAAGACATAAAACCACTAACTTCAGAACTCTAGGGTTCCAAGTTTGGCAAAAGGACCTAAAAGATTGATTTCAGAACTCTGGGGTTCCGAGGTAGGTAAAAGAATCTCAAAGATCAATTTTGGAACTTCGGGGTTCTGGGGTTCCAAGATGGGTAAAACAATTTTGAAATATACTCCCAGATTTCGAGGTTTCAGAATCCTGAGATGGGAAAGTCTCTCAAGACTAAAGGAACTTCAGAACTCCAGGGTTTTGAGGTTCACAAAACTTATAAAGTGCAAGGTTTGAGATTCTGGAATCCCAAGGTGGGTAAAATTTCTAACAATGGGCACTTTGGAACTCCGGGGTCCTGGGGTTCCAAAATGGACAAAACTAGACACTTCAAGATTCTAGAGTTCCGAAATCCCGAGGTACTGAAACAAGGGCTCCATGAGGAAGAAAAAATAAAATGACTAAATTTATTGAAAGCATAGGAAACTTAATCTAACCTAACTAAAATAACACAAAAAAAATGAGAAGAAAACAAAAACGAACGCACTTGACAAGTGGTGGTCAAACTGGGAAATGAGGAAATGCGAGGAAGCAAAATCGCTTGGGAGGAAGAGCTCAAGTTTGGAGGGAAGGAATGCACAAATGAATCAAAATCACCAATTTTCAATATTTATACCCCCCCAAACAACTGTACTTCTCACTAAATACGACCTCAGGATTTAGAGGTTCTGGGATCCCGAGACAAAACATAGTGAAGAACGGAACTCCAGGATTCCTAGGCTCTGGACCACAAACATAAAATGAACCTCGGGACTCCGAGGCTCCAAAGTTCTGGGGTGAAATCCAAAGTGGGCTCGAGATTTCAAAATCTCAAAACCCGAACAAAACAAATAGAACAAAAGAACTTGAGATTCCAGAATTTCGAGGCTTCAACAAGACAAAGGAGACAAGACTTTGGAACTTCGAGGTTCCGAGGCCTTGAACTGAACAACAAAACAAGACTTTGGGATTCTGAAATTATGAGGTCTTGGCAAAAAACAAAGGCACAAAGAACATTTCGGACCTTCGAGGTTCCGAAGCAAAAACACAAAAACAAACAAAAGGACACTTCGAAACTTCGGGGTTCCGAGATTCTGAAGTGTCCAAAGAAAAAACACAAGGAAAAGAAAAAAGAGAGAAAACAAAAGACAAAAAAGGGTGACCCCCATTTTCAAAACCAGGGAAAATTATGGGGGTAGATATGTAGGGCATAACAAATGGCGACTTTTTGGGAGAAACGACTCAAGGCATTTTAGAACTTCAAAATCTTTGGTTTATCTGATCTCCAATGCTACTGTCATTCAAGATAATGTATAAGAGTAAAAGGATGAGTAAACCAAAGATCAAACAACCGAATTAGGAACTGAACAAGATTAACTCTTAAATGTGTGCTTTTGATCTATTATCCCATTGTTCTCAATCATGAAGATAGACAAAGGAAATTGGGCCCAAGCTACGTAGGTGAAGTCAACCATATGTTTCATCCAATGTTATCCTAGGCATAGCTCTGCTGCCTGCCAGACATTTATAGCCCCGATAGAGATACCTCGGGTTCCCATCAAGTAGCGCTCCACTACTAGCCAAGCATCCATAACCCCGGTGGAGATTACTTGAAACAACCAAATGAGTTGCAACAATTATTACTTCTCTCTTTTTTTAGACTACATTATTACCTCATTGGATATAAAGCCTTTACTGCTTGAGACTTAAAGCAACTTTCAAACTAATGAAGTTCTAAAACTGGGTTGGGAACCACTATGGACAATGGGAAACAACCTAACTTCAGATTTTTCACTTGGAAACAAGTTCTCCTAACATCTTCCATGATTTCATGATGTAATTTAGTGTGCTGATGGTGTTGAGCAGTCAAGTTAGCCTTCACCAATTGAATGTCAAGAACTCAAATCATAATTAAACCATTATATACCACCTTGGATGAATGTAGACAAAGATTTCAAAATAAGCCAAAAGATAATGAAGTTATAAAGGGCTAAATTTCGAATTATCTCGAAGGTTTCCCACTTATTGCGCAGAGAATATCTTCCATATCAAAATCTTTGAGAATAAATATGTCTATCAAATGAAATAGAACAACAAAGACAACGACAACGAAACAAAATAAAGCAAACAAGGCAAACCTAAAACAAATAAGCAAGCAAACTAAAACAACTAAACAAAACATCTAATCTACTATAATATAAGGTATCCAACTTATCTTTGGATCAGTCAAGATATTTCTTGAGAAACTGACCATTGACGGGCAATGGTACAGGTTCTCTATTTAACAAGCTCAACCAAAAAAAAATTTCTCCCAAAATCTCAACAATTGATATGGAACTAACCATAACCTTTCAAATTTTTGATGATCACCTTTCTTCTCTTTGGATTTATCCCACAACAGGACTAAGTGAGAGATCCAAAAGGCCTTCACCTGTGCCCTTTTGTTAAACCACCGCTTGATGACAACTTGATGTTTGGTGAAGTGTTGTAATGTATTCATCCTTTGTTCATCAAGTTTTAATAGGTTCAAGAGATGAACCTCTACTTGGTCCCCAGTTTCTAGTTCTTTCAGTTAGAGGACCGAGATTTGTAAATTGACCAGGAAGACCAAATTTTGACCATAAACAAGGTAGTATGGAGAAGTCCCTAGAGCAGCCTTAATTCTCATCTATCAACCCAAAGGGCATATTTCAGTTGGTTGTTCCAATCTATGGGTTTTTTCTCAAGTAGTTTTTAATGACATCCAGGATGTTCTTATTCGTGGACTCAACTACTCCATTCCCTTGAGGGTAATAATTAGAAGAAAATTTGAGAACTACCTTGTATTCATATGACCATTGCATTAAATGTGTAGAAGTAAAAGCAGGGCCATTGTCACATATTAG
Organism: Cryptomeria japonica; assembly: GCF_030272615.1. Classification (NCBI taxonomy): domain Eukaryota; kingdom Viridiplantae; phylum Streptophyta; class Pinopsida; order Cupressales; family Cupressaceae; genus Cryptomeria; species Cryptomeria japonica. Next base: position 569,471,761 of record NC_081406.1, on the reverse strand, counting down.
AGCAAAAGGAATTCCAAACCTTGTGACAATAAATTCTTCAAGGAACTTGAGAACTACCTTCGTAGTGGCATTCTTACATGCTTGAGCTTCCATCCACCAAGTACAATAATCTGTGGCAGCTAAATTGAACTTGTGTCCTGCAGATGAATTAGGATTAATGACTCCTACAAAATCAAGCGTTGATTGGGCAAAAGGTCTAACCTCAAATACCGGTTGAAGAGCCATGGAGGGTTTTTTTTCTCTGAAAGTGACAGTCTGACAGGTATGGCAGTGTCTCACATGCTCATGAGTATCCTTGAAGATACTAGGCTAGTAATAGCCCGCTTTTATAATTTGTTGTGTTGTAGCATCTGATGATCCATGACTTGTACCATACCTCCCATTAAATTATTTTCTCATCTTATGGGCTTCTTGATGGTCAAGACACTTGAGATAGATGCCTTTATAATATTTTTTGTATAGTGTCAAATCTTTGATCATGTAGTTGGAACTTTTAAGCCTTAAGGCTCTTCTCTATATGGTAGTCAGTCCTTCTAGACACCTATTTTTTATCAAAATAAAAGCCAAGTCTATATACCAAGGGTCCTTAGTGAATGACTCCAAACTGTATTGTTGGCATTGAATATGAGGAGTGTCTACTGCCATAGCTTGTGACAAACCTTGACCCCTTGCCAATCTCATGGGATGCATCTCCAGATCAAACTCTTGTAGAATAGTCATCCAATTCCCACGACACTCTCCTAGCTCCGATTGCATCAACAACAACTTGACTACTTGGTCCAACATGATTGCATATATCTTACTCCTTAAGATATAATGTCTAAATTTCTTTACAACTCTTACCAGGGCGAAAGCCTGTTTCTCAAGAGTAGAGTATCTTACTTCAACATTTTGAAAAGGTGAGCTCATGAGTACAATTGGTATCTGACACTATCTTCCAACTCTATTACCAGCTAGGATATTCTAGAAAAATATTTCATTGCCTAATTTCGAATATATGTAGATCCTGCAACCTTATATCATCAATTTGCCTCATTAAGGAAGTTGCCAAATAAACCCTTGACTACTTTCAATACGATCTTCCAAAGGGCATACAAAAGGTTGCAAGACCCTTATCAAATTGCATAACCAATAGCCATTGAATCCTATTTTAGGGCCATAGACCCTTGGAATGCAATGTTTATCAAACAAATTGTAGCTGCAGTAGAAAAAGATGCCCTGGAAAAATTCTATTCTTTGGCCATAAAAATGAACCAAGAATTGAATAAAAAACTTGGAGGAATCAGACATGACCTTCCTATTGGCATGAATTATGGAAATTATAATCAACTCCTAGGAGTAGCATCATCAACACCAGTCGGAGAATTGAAAATGAATCCCATTCTGTTATACGAACCTCAACTGGTAGAAAATCAACAAGCAAACTAACAAGTGGTGACTCAACCTTTACAATGGACCAATCCCAATGCTATAGCTTCCCAAGTCAACTTCAATGATCAAACCCATGGAATAGTGCAACAATACAATGCTCTAAATTTGATGGTAACACACCAAGCAACAACCTCAGTACCTACCAATCAAGGTTCACACCTCTCCTCGAAAATGAAAGCGTTGAAGAAAATAATTTACCAAGCCACTTTTGACTTAAGACAAATGAAGATGAATCCTCGAATAACTAATCTCAGTCATACAACAACTAGAGAGGGTATCAAAATCGGATCCAAAATTGAATATATAACCCCAAACTGTACAATAAACAATGGAACACCGGTCTAAATAATGGGGGTGTCAACCATGACCATCCTGATTGGAGGGATAATTCTAACCATATGCAAACTATTAATATGGTTGACATGAATTTTATGACCAATTGGTGTAGGTTACATAACACAACCTCACATTCGGAAGTCAGCTATTCTCAAATGGAGAAGATGATTAGGATTACTCAAGCTGATTCATAGTCAAAAGGATGTACCACCGAAGAACTTGATAAGGTTAACATTGCTATGCTGGTTGATACCTTCCTATTCAGAGAATTTGAAGTAGAGGCAAAAGGTGAGCCATAGGTTTATGGGTATTTGTGCCTCTTTCCCCTTCTTGGAGAGGGTTAGGAGGACTTGGAATCTTGAGATATATATAGAAGTTATGCTAAAGGAGGTCCTTACTTTCATAATCAGGCATGCATGTTCATAAAACCATGGAATACCAAATTTAACTCTTCAAAGGAGCTCCCTTTGAGGGTCCCAGTTCAGGTGAGATTTCTTTGACTCCCACTAGAATTATGGAGAAATGATATTTTTACATGATTTCTCTATTCTTGGGTAAGCTAGTGGGACCTTTGTAGTAGAAAGAAAAAAAGGTAATTTCCTTTGCTTGTATTTGTATTGAAACTGATTTGAATAATGCTTTGCCAGATTAATTGTAAATTTGTGTTGGTTCCACTTCATAGGTGCAACAAATTGATTATGAAGCTATTCCATTTCAATTTCAGGTTTCTCATGAATATGGGTACCTGCAATGAAAATGTCCCAAGTTTCACCTGGTGTCAACTAGGGAAGCTGATAAAGATGGGTTTATTCTAGTAAAACTCCATAACAAGGGTAGAGGTCCAAAAATAACACTCAAGGACAAACAAGTTGAGGGATTATATAATCAATTTTAATGCATTGGAAGATTTTGATGAACAAGCAATGAATCCAAAGGTGCAGTAGCTAATTAGCATAATATGTCATAGGTGAATAATGAGGAATCTCTAATGATTATAGGTCAAAATAATGGGGATCTCTATATTTTAGAATTTTCAAGGAAAATTGAGGTGGGAGAGAATTTATTTCTTCCTATTATAGTTCAAATACTAGAGAAGGAAGACATTAAGTCAAGGAAAGGAAATAAGACCTTGATCACCTTAGGACTTCAACAAAACATTGCCAAAAAGGTAGTCTAGAGAAGCACATCAAGGTGGGGTGCAAGAATGACCAATATAAAATGAAATTAGCGGGGAAGGATTTAGTGGAGTCGGGGTATGTAAAAACCCTTGACTCTCATTTATCTAACTCTAGGAAACCATTTTTATATCTTGGAATGCAAGCGGTATGAACAACTTCCCTTATCAAAAAGTTGTTTGAGGTTTGATTATAAAGCATTCTCTTAATCTGTATTTATTGAAGAATCAAAGTTGTTAGTGGAAGGCATGACCGGTATTTCCCCCAAGCTATGGTGGAGGGGCTAATATTAGTATCTTGGTGTACATGGAAGTGTTGGGGGATTTTTTGTTTATGGGACCCACATATGCTTTCCTCGATATGGTGGATTTCTAGTAGGAATTCTATCTCTCTGGTTTCTTCTAGTTTTGAGTCTAGGAAAATTCTCTTTCTTTCCAATGTCAATGATCCAACCGACCTTCGTGGTGAGCATATTCAACATGTGAGATATATTGCCCCACCATATCCTTGCATCTTGGCTAAAGAATTTAATGCAATCACTAGCTTGGAGGATAAAAGAGGGGGACTAGGAAGGTTGAAACCCTCCTCTTCGATGTTTAAGGATAACATCCTCTTCTTAAACCTAGTGGACATTAAGCTAGGGAATGGCCAGTTTACGTGGAGCAAGAAGAGATCTCGTAAGGATTCTCTCTGAGAGATTGGATACGTTTTCTAGTTACTAGCTAGGCAATGGGAGGATTATTAGCTCTAAAATATTGGATTGGAGGGGATTTGAAAATTGGCCTATTAAGCTATCTACCTTAAAAGTCAAAGATACCAAGAATTCTTCCTTTAAATTCTAGTTCATGTGGTTGTGTAGGCCTTCACTTATGGACCTTACAATTAGCTAGTGGCGAGAACGTAAGCCTGACCATGGTATTGTTGTCACGAAGGATACATCGGCTTCTGCTAAGCAAATCAATACCAGTACTTATGAAATCCTATCTAACATGGAAATGAATCTTGAGTTGTGGGTGATCTCAGAATGAGAAATGATTCTCCGGGTTGTGGGTCGGCTCCCTTTTAAATTCCTCCTAAAACTAAAACATGGGTATGGAAAAGAGTAAGAAATGGTTTGCAAATGATAAAAACTGAAACTATTCTAGGAGGTGATGCACCAAAACTATGATGAAACTAGCCAAATGACTCACAATAATATGATAGAACCTTGTTCACACAAAGCAATTTAACTCTTCAACCACATAAGTAATACCTAGGAAGGCTAAGGAAATTGTAAACTTGGAAGGAAAACCAGTTTCACAACCAATTTGACAGATAACCTCTCTACACAACCTAAAAGATGTGATTTGATGAAAAGCAATGATGCATGCACATTAAAGAGATAGAAGCTTCAAGGTTTCAGATGAAACACAGAAAATACTTCAATCAAATCTGCTATGAACATACACAATTACCAAGGCAAACACACGAAATCCTGAAAATAAAAGGAATCTTGCTAAAAATATAGAACTGAAAACTGTTGTAAATCTCTCTCTATCAATGAATAATGAGCTACAAATATCTGAAAATTATCTTAAGGAAAGATAATAACAAAGGCAAGAACTGAGGAAAAACCAACTAGTTTTCCTCTATATACAACAATAGGGCATACAAACCCTAAAAGAAAGAACTACACTCTACAAAAAGCCAACTGAAGTTTGAAATCCGAGCTCAAAAGATAAGCCTCCAAAATAGGTGTCACAATTGCATGAAAAGATGTCATATCACTGTTAACATGCCCTCAAGTGAATGTGTAACCAAAAAGATCTCCAAAATAAGTCCCAAACTGCTGATAACTGGCTCATATCCACTCAAAATGCCACTGAAAAACTCTTTCTATTTTATGCATGTATGTGTAATAAGGGGAATTTTAAAATAAATATTAAAGTCCAGTCAACATGACTTTCACTTTTAATATTTATTACATATGTATTATTTCATTCCTTATTATGTCTATATAATAAATATTAATAGTGAAAGTCATGTTGACTGGACTTTAATATTTATTTTAAAATTCCCCTTATTACACATACATGCATAAAATTCCCCTTATTACACATACATGCAATTATTAAATTTATTATTGTATTTAAATAAATAGAAGTATAAAATTAAAGATTAAAATAATCTTTATGCTGCTTTTTATCCTTTACTTCTATTTATGTAAATAAATAATTAATAATTTATTATTATATTTATTATATTAATAATGATATGCATGCGTTATTTTCTTTATTTTAATTACTATTATTAATATATTAAATATAATAATAAAATAATATTATTACAAGCATAGGCTTGTATTCATTATATTAGATGCACTTGGTTTAAAATTAAGTGGGAGCCTTAGGCTAGACCACTACACAATTTATAGAACAATAGTAAAAAAGAATAAAACGCATAAAAATCCTTAAAGATTAGGGTAGGCGAAGAAAAAAGGAATTTTGAACCCTAATTTTCTTTCATCGTTCATTTTGTATTCCCTGTCTTCTTGGAGAAGATTGTGGGTAGCCGACATGCATACCTGTTGTGTGGGCTCGAACTAGGGTTTTGAGCGGGGTTTTGAAGGCTTCTTTCTACTACTTCTAAACTCGGTATGCACTTTATTTCTCCTCCTCCCTTTGGCGTTGTCTGTATACAAATCTTATTGCAAGAGGTTTTGCTTTTAAAACATGCATTTGTTTAGGGTTTCTGCTTTATAACATTGCCTTCTCTTCCTACATTCGGACTGTATTTGTCTTCTATTTTGTATTAACTGTGCATGACCTTTTGACTTCATTTGGGTTCTTTGGCTTGGTATGCATGATTTTTTCCCTTCATGCAATCTTCTCGGAATAGATTTTTTTAAAAAATATTATGGACGTCTTTATTCTTCTGCACTTTCTGATTAGAACTCATTGTATTTTTTGGCTCCTTGCTTGTTAATTATGACTGTGCATACATTTAGGGCTTCTAAACATATCTTCTCATACATTCCCTTTCTATTTTTTCAGATGCTTTATTTCCTTGTGCAAAAGACTTCTTTCACAAAATTCTTTGCTTCTATTCATGTTTATATTTAGGATTTTTGTGGAAACCCTTATACACGCTTGAATAGAAGTAGTTCCTTTTATATCTCTGTGCATATTGGCATCTATGTTGGATGTGCTCTAATCTTTAGACTGTAAACACTTGGAACCGATGACTGTGTGTGACTGTTGTTCTAAGGAAAATTTATGTACACCATGAAGCTCTCTTTATTTTCATAGAACTGTATATTGTTCTTCATCTTGCATACTATAAAGGCTTTATACTTGCACTGATGACTATTATAGAATATGACTATCTTTTATTAATGATTCTTTTTTAAAACAAAAATGCTTTCTATTGTTCACTGGCACAACTCAAATTCTTTCTCAAACTTGTGTCTTGGAATGTTGACTGTACATCTGACTTATGCACTGTATCTACTAGAAATTCTACTCACTATTGGATTGTGTAATACTGCAGATGCTCTTCAAAAACCTTTGTCACCGTGCCCTGTGACTTTCTCTGTCATTATGTCTGAATATTACTGTGACATTAGGTCTTTGTACAATCTCATAGACTAATATTTATGTGCATTCAGTGTTGCTATAGCTTGTCATTTTGGCAATAAAAACCCCTTTATGTATTAAGACTTCTTTAAGGTTTGATTTGTAGGTCTATAACCTTCTCACTTACTGCTCTATGAATGAATAACTATGACTTGTACTTTTATCTCTTATGCTCTAAGATTGTATTATTGCTCTTTGACAAGTATGAAATGATATATCGACAGTGATGCATCTCTGTGACAGTGATATGGACTATGATGTTATTCATTAACACGATCTTACTTGAAATAGACTGTGCATTGTTCTCTATTGGGCTCCCCTTTGACATGATAGACCTCTATGGTTGTCTTTCATGTACTGCCACCAACATGTAATGATACTATGAAATTTGTCCTTGACTTTCTGGGTCTGCAATACTTATTGTATACTTCTCTAGGGACGAGGAGGTAGGATTTGATAGTTATGACTGTAGACACCTAAAATTAATATTTGATAAATTTAAGCCTATCAACATAATTAATTAATTTAATTGTGTTATCCTCATTCCTCTCAGAATCAATTAAATCTAATTTAATTAATCCTGTCACTATTGTCCAATAATTAATTTATCAAATAAATTAATTATTCCCCTATTCCTCTAAAGTCCCATCCAATAACTATTTCTCTAAACCCACTCATTTAATTAATTCTAATTAATTAACCTAGTCATGTGATTCCTATAAATAACTTTTCCTATTCCTACTCAACCTAATTAATCCTTCTATAATCTTTCATAATCATGCTTATCATTATCCATCAATTTTTAATTCCCACTCATGTCAAATCAACATTGAGTCTCTCAAAGAAATTCAAATTTCTTTGAATCCCTCAATGTATCCTTATTTTGGAATTTTTAATTCCTCATTTTTGAAATTCAAATTTCTCCCCCCTTTTCCCAAGGAATTTTATATTCCTTTTTATTTTCCCAAGGCACCCTTGATCCATGCCTTCTATCTAAAATCAATCTTGGGCCTCCATTGGCCTCATCCAATCTATAAATTGGAGCCTATTCTCCTCACAAATCATCCACTTCTCATGCATTGTCATGCTGCCTATTTCTTCTCTCATTCTCTTCTAATCCAAATCCTCCTATCCTTCACTCAAATTCAATCCAATAATCCACTTACCTTGTTGAACATTTGGAGAGCATTCCACATCCATCAAGAAGGATCCCATCCAATCAAGTTGAAGAGAGGCACTATTCAACTTCACCAAAGGCTCAATTTGAGGGAGAAGGTAAAGGTTTGCAAGGTATAAGCATTATCTTCATATTTTTATGTGGTTTTATGCATGTTTCATGTTTGAATATCTTTTAGTGTTTTGTTTGTGCACTAAACACTTGAAGCCACCTTGTTTTCTTTTCCCCTCTTCAATGACCATATTTGCAAGGCCTTTTTATGCTCATAGACTGCCATCTCCGCTAAAAAAATTGTGTTTTCTATTACCTTGTCTTGACAATGGCTATCATAGATTGATCTTTTAGTTCATTCACTGTATTATATGCTCATGTTCACAATTGCCTTTGATTGCATGGAATGTTTATTGCTTAGGACAATTGATCATTGCTCTGTTATGGTCTATGTAGTGTCATATTTCCTTTCTTTTTCTCTTTGAAATGATTTGGTCATATTCACTGCAACTATCATTTACTGTCTAAGGCACTGTTTTGGATCTTAATGAGTATGATCTCTTGGGGCCACTCTGATCATCTGTTGTCTACTACACATTGAATATCTTCATACTTTGCAAAAAAAACAAAAAAACTTCATTATATCATGATCTTATGAATACACTATTGCTCTTTAGGTGTTGTTCTTGATGCCTAGTAGACTGCTATTACTGACATCTTTAGCTTGATAGAGATTTCTCACATGTGATTGATATCTTTGAGCACTGAGATGATTATATATCTATTTTTGGAGCGATCAACACACTTTTCCACTTTGCTACTGTTACTTACTCATCTCTGTGTAACTGTAATCCTAATCCATACCGCTATTGTAGGTCTTAATGGCTGATATGAAACTTTAGATTGTTCATTGACCTTTAAGTTGTCTGCAACTTTATTACAGTCACTATCTATTGATTGTGCATTAAATGCTTTCATTATTGATATGATTGCACTTTTGTCAAACTTCAAAAGACTGATTGTCTATCAAATGGGGTTGCTATCTTTGTTGTTTTCTCATTGTATTTCTCTGTAAAAAAATAACAGTTGTGTTACTCACTGGACATATTAACTGTGACATTATCTGTAACCACTATTTAGTGATCTATGATCTCTCATATGACTTATGCTCGAGGTTATAACTATCCTATAGCTTTTCCTATCATTAGATTGTTCAAAACTCATATGCTCTATCTCTGGAAATAACTGATCATTTATTGAACATTGTGATTATCAATATTGAGGAACATGCTTCTAACTTCATCTTATCACTAGCTCAAAGATGCTCCTAAAATTATCCTTCATGGTTATAACTGTATCATGTTGTATGAGTAACCTCGTACTTGATGTGTTAAAATCACCATATTGACTGAAAACAAAACTCTTTTCTCTGTCATCACCATAGGCCTTCCTTTTGAACACTGGACTCTGTTAGTGATCCATAGTATCTCCTTTTACCTGTTTTGATAGTGGCTACCATAGATAACCATTAACAATACTTTTCTTTTTTTATCTTGAGACTGTTAAAGTTGATAAAACTATGACTTTAATGTTATACTCATCTAAGATACTATGAACTTTTTACCGTGTTTTCATATGTTGAAGCTCTTTGATTGCATTTTATGACTGTTATATGCTATTTGAGATCCTACCAGGGTTTTCCAACACTTTAGCCTTCTAGTATGGCTCCATTGAACACTAGCATGTCATTTATGATAGTAATCTTGAGAGGTTTACTGGTGTGGATGACACGCCTCTATTCTTTGAAGCCTTATTGACACTCTAACATGTTGGGCTCATTTGTAGTAGATGTATACATGTAAAGTAGAATATATTAGAGATAAGGATCCTAAGCTCTAACACATCTCTTTCCATCTTTGTAGGTACTGCCAGAGTCACTTATGTTCGAGAGCAGAAGATGCAGCCTCATCAACTTTTTTATGCTCATTTGCAAGGCAATGATGGATCCCTCTCTCATATATATTCTATTTTACAAGTGTTTCTTTCTTCTTCTGAAATTGTTCAGTTATACCCACAGCTTGTGTGGGCCCTTACACAATTATGCTATGAAAAAACATTTCTTATGCAATCCTTGTATATATTCTTTGAAATACTTTGCACAATGAATAAAAATTTCATAATTTTTTGCCAAACTTATGAAACGAAGAAAGTTTGAATTTTTTTATTTTTTATTTTGTGTACCTTCCTTCAGTTTCATGTGTAAGGCCTGTATTAGGCCGCTAAATTTAGTTTGTGCAAAATTTAGATAACAAGTACAACTATATGCTCTTTTGTTAAGAGACTTTATTGTTAACTGGTAACATAAAAAACATAATAGGCAATACTTTTGGAATCTCTTTATAGCCAAGTCAATTGCTCAAAACCATTTGTAAAACAACTCTTGGCAGATTAGGGAGGATGGCCTTTCTATGAACTTTCTTAGGCAAAAAGTAGAGGTAATGAAGGAGCTAGCTGAATGGGAACCATGAGAAGAATTTTGTTGGAAACAAAAGTCTCATATTGATTGGCTTCAAGAAGGGGATATAAATATTACATTCTTTTATAAATTTGTCAAGGCCACAAGTCATGGGAATTCACTCTTGTCTATTGTTTCTTCTTGAGAAGTTTAGTTATCTTCTTCTCCTGAAATCTCTAGGGATTCAATACTTTTCTTTTTTGTTTTCAGAGGACTCCCCTCTTGTGGTGGATGACGAAAACTAGATTTTGGATTGCGTTCCAAATCTTATTTCTAGGGAAATGAACAAGATGCTCATTTTCCCTATTTTACTAGACAAGGTTGATGAAATTATTTTTCAAAGGAAGAAAGGAAAAGCCCTTGGGTTGGATGGCAATCTAATTGAATTTTTCCAAGAGTTTTGAGAGATTGTGAAAGATGATTTATTGGTTGTAGTGTAGGAATATCTTAGTGGTAAACATATGTTGAGGGTAATGAATTCTATATTTTTTTAGTGCTTATTCCCCCAAAAGAGGGAGCCAACTGATTGGATCAATTTAGACCGATTTCTCTCTACAATGTAGTTTATAAGATCATTTCTAAGTTGATTACAAAAAGGCTCAAGAAAGGAATTGACATACTCATTTCATAGGAGCGAGGTGGGTTTGTGTCAAGTAGGCAAATCTTGGATAAGGAAAAGGGTATGTTTATCAAACTTGGCATGGCCAAGGCTTATGATAAGGTTCAATGGTCTTTTCTTCACAATATTCTTAGGGCCTTTGTGTTTAGACAAGATTGGATTAGCTGGTTATGAGTTGTGTTACCTCTCTTTCTTTTATGTTCTCATCAATAGTTAGCCTACTAATTTGTTTGGTGCCTCAAGGGGTCTTCAACCAGGGGACCCTCTCTCACCTTACTTATTCATTCTGATGGTTGAAGGTTTGGGTTGTTTTCTAAAAAACCATGTGCACCAAGGGTTTATTTTAGGGTGGAGGTGCGGTAATCACCTTCCCTCTCAAACCCACTTGTAGTTTGTTGATGATACTACCCTTTTGGGAGTGACTAGGATTTATGAAGCAACCAATTTCAAGTGTGTGTTGGACATTGATCTTGCTGCTTCAGGGTAATAAGCCAATGAAGGAATTTCATCCATCTATTTTTGTAACATCCCTCCTCGAATTCAGGCCAAGATTTCTCAGATTTTCATTTTCAGAATTGGGTCCCTTCCTTTGATGTATCTAGGTATTCCTCTCTCTTTTGGTTCCCTTCCTAGGGGGTCTTGGCAAAAAATATTAGATAAGTTCTGATTAAAGGTTAACCATTGCACTCTTAAGTGGCTTTCATTCATTTGATGAGTGTTGTTTTTGAAGTATGTTGTCTAAGACCTTCCTATTGGCAAACACATGGTACTAATGACTCCTATAAATTTCATCAAGGAACTAGATGCTCTTTCTTGTCAATTTTTTATGAGCATGTACCTTGTCCAACTCAAAGTGGAGATTGGTTGAGTGGGAGACCATCAACAAACTAAACAAAATGTAATATTATTCAACATTCTATAAATTTTACTATAATATGAAGTATACAGAAAATAAAATCTATATTTTAATTATAAAATACAAAGTTAATTGTGAAATATATAATATAATTTTAATGTAAAATGTATAGTTTAATGTAAAAGTAAATTGTGAAGTGATATTTAATATCAAATATAGAAATTTGTGTAAAATAAAATAATTATAAAAATAGGGATTAGCAAATTTATTATTTTTATAAAGTTAATAGAATTAAATACAATATTGGTTAATATTGCATAAATTTTATTGTGATTAATATATATTTAATTTAAATTAAATATACAATTTTATAAATCATTAATAATTTATAGCCATTGGTTACACATTTTTTATTATATGATTACCAAATATCAAACCATTTACAATATGTAATTATATAAATCTATTATACAAATACATGAAATGATTATATACAGAAATCAATATAAACATAAATAAAATATAATGTAATTTAAAGTTGTATTTATTAATAATGTTAAAATTGGTTGTAACATATTGATTATATTTTTTACACATATTTTATTAAGATTTCAATTGTAATAAATTAAAAATATGCATTTTACCTTTTTATCTAAATATTTATTGACTTAAAGGTTTATTTTTATTAAATATGTGAATTCTTTTGAATCTTGAATCAATTGAGTTAAAACTATCAAACTATATGGGTTATTAAGTTTCCTAAATTTTATTATAATACATTTAAATAGAAATACTGAACCTATTCTCTTATCATGTCTGTCATGAACCCAATTATATTTTACTAAATTTTCTATTTTTTGCTGTTGTTGTTGTTTGTCCAATAGAGATTTGAACTTAGGTGGCGGTTTCACCAAGCAAGTGTTTTAACCGTTGTATTGCATGGGTCACCCGAACTAAAATTTCTAAATTTTATTAGAACGATTTTTAATTAATAAAATATAATATTATTCAACTTGATATAAGAATTCTAAATTGAATACATGAGAAAACTCTCTCTCTCTCTCTCTCTCTCTATATATATATATATATATATATATATATATATATATTCCCATATCTTTATATCTCCTTCTTTCTCTTTACCTCTCTCTATCTCCTATTTTTGTCTTTTTTATCTCTCAATCCATCTCTAAGTATCTATTTGGTTGTTTGTCTCTCTATTCATCCCTTTGTATCTCTTCTACATCTCCTTATATCTCTACCTCTCCATCACTTTATCTCACCATCTATATCCCTCTATATCTTTATCTCCTCCTCTCTCTATTTGTTTATATCTCGTTATATCTTCCTCTTTAACTCACTATCTATATCCTTATCTCTCTCTATCTTTATCTCTCCCTCTACCTCTCTCAAAATTTTGTTTTGTAGAAATGACAAGTCTAGTTTCTAGCAATGACATCTTCAAAAGGTTAATGTTCAGAGGTAGTCTTAAGAAGCAAAGTGCCTACTAGTTGTTCAAAACCCTCCCCTTGAGTTAAATGTTTGAAATCTACTAGCATGAATGACTCAGAGGATCATATCCTTCTGATTAAATTTTTCTCCTTCTTGTGACCATGAGAGGGGATGGAGCCCTATTGCTCAAAGAGTTTGATTTTAGTTTTTTTGACAATTTCACTATTTGAATGATAGTATTTGAACTCAACGATTTTAAGAGCCTTACCAGACCATATTGAATTTGAATTCCCTCTTCAAAAGGTCTAATTTTGACCTCATATACTGAAAGCTCTCAACAAAGAAGACTATTTCATCCCCAATACTTGTATTTTGATAAGGGGACGAATTAATTGTTGGAGGATCACTTTGTTGAGAAGTCTAGCTTGGATCTACCATAAGGTGATCTAAAATGGGATTTTGTGGATCATCATTGTTATCTTTTGTCAAGATAGGAGAAGTTTTCACATCTATCATAATATTTGAAGATTCAAGCAAGGATAGGACTTCTATATGATTAAGAGAATCTCTAGGCTTAATGATGCCATTTATAGCACTTGAGTTCTATTTTTTCTTTGAGCCATTTTGGAAATAAAGAAAACTGGAAATGTTGGGGTAAAGGCTTATGGACTAGTGGTAGGTTAGTCCCATCTTTTTCCCGTGGCTTTTGATCATGGATGGGTAATCAAGGCCCATGCCTTGACTGATCTAGAATAGTAGTAGAACCATTCAAGTCTTGCAATTTGGAAATAAGATCATCTAGAGGTGGTTTCAACATTTTTGCTTAATATTCCTTAGTATAGAACATGGACTAGGAATTTGAGTTATGAGCTCTTCCAAAAGACTCTTGCCTAGTGAAGTTGGGGATTTGAAACATATTACTTGTTTGACTGATTGGGATCAATAAATATTGTGTGATCATTTATATCAGAGAATCAAACAATGTCAATATCTAACTCTAGAGGAGGATCATTTCTTAGAGGATTTGTATAACCTTTGTTTGATTGATATTTCTCCATTTTCTCCCGAATACAATCTCTCCTAGAATGACCAAAGTTGTGACAAAAAAACACATTAACCTATGGTCTTCAATGATGATGGTTTGGTCATGACCCCCAAACTTGGACTAAATGAAAAAAAAAATAGGGAAGGGCTTGGAGATCTCCAAAAGGACGAGAGGTTAACATCAAGAAAAGACCTTAGATCATGATCTAAGAAGATCCCCATCTAATTTGTTGGGTTTCAAGGGTCCCTATTTCTCTAAAATCCAAAACCAGGGAAGGGAGTTGGATCCAAAATGGGACAAAGTTTATTCTAGCTAAGGATGGGTTAAAATTTGGGTACTAGATATGTGTACAAAGACCAATCCCATCTAGAAACCAAGACTTTAATCTATGGGTTGCATCTATAGCTTCTTTGGAGGATAAAATATCTACAAAAAACCCCTTACCATGATCTATGAAAAATACCTGAGTAACTTCTTTCCATGAATTAAAAAACCATTCTAAAAGATTTTCTAAATCAAGGGAAAAGTATTAGAACTTTCCAATTCGATATTTATGTCTTAGATCTTTTGTTTAAGCCTTTATAATATCTTTTGGGAGCATTATTGAGAAACTTCCTTCTAGGTCCTATCTTCCTATATTTGGTGGAGGAGGTGTTGTCTTTATTTCTATGGAAAAATTACTCATGATTAATCAGAATAAACGAATAAACCATCAATATTCAATTATAATTAAGTAATTCCATAAATGACAAAAGAATATTGGATAAAAATAAATGAATCATAAAATATAATTTAAAAACTCCCTCAAATGATTCCATCCATGGCTTCCATTTCTCTTCTTCATCATTGTGTTGTGTGGCTCTCAGTGTCTGTGTGCTAGGATTCCTGCATAAAGATGCCACAATAATTATGAAGATAGTGGTTCAAGAAAATTGAGGAGAAATGGGCTGAATTTTAGATTCTGGAGGATGAGAATGGGTGGTTGAGATTCATTCCGGAATAGAATTGATCAATGGTGGAGATTGCTTGAGACAAAGTTGATTGAGATTTTAACTCATTTGATTGATGAGTCAACTGGATTGATTGATCAGTGAACTGAATAGATTAGTTAGTGAACTGAGTTGATTGATTTGTTAACTAAATTGATTGCTCTATTCCAAAAAGCTAATTGAGAGTTGAAAAAGGTGATTGGGGAGTTAACTAAGTTAACTGGGGAGATGATTAAATAGATTTCTCAAATGACTGAATTGATTGATCAGTTATGATTGAAAGTGAGTGGGAGTTAGAAATTCAACATGTGCTATATGATTTTGAGATGAAACTCACATTTCATTTTTATTTCAATTTGAATTTGGATTTTTGAAAAGTGAAATGCACATGTTGTTGGTATTTTGGTATGGTTTTGTCATTGATGTCAAGACCTACTGAATACAAGCACTTTGAAGATCTAGCAACATTCACCGGCAAGCAAGTAAACAGTGCAACAGTTACTGGTATATGGTTCACTGGCAGGATATATTGTTCACCGGTACCTGGAATGATATGGAAGACACTTGGTAATGTTGAAGACATCATGTGGACACTTTTTTTTGAAGAATTAATCATTGGTATATTCATATTTGCATATTTGCTTTTACCGGCAAATAGGTCTAGGTTATCTAGGATTACACCGACAGGTTTCTCTTTTCTAGATCAGAATGGCACGCTATGGAGATGATTTATTATTGTTGTAAATGCATTTAGCCGACATGTTTAATTAGTTATTGCATTGGATATTATATTGTATAAAATGTTTTATTGTAATATCTTGTAGAGCCGACCTACTAAAATTGGTCTTAGGGTATATAAATGTAAGATCTTATTTGTAAGATCAAGTGTGGAATGCGAAAAAGAATTGAGTGAAGTTATATGTGAGATCAAGCAGGGATATACACGAAGACATCATTTGAAGGTGAAGTTAGGTTTTTGTAGAAGCATATCAGCATTACACCGGTACTGAATCCAACATATGAAGATGCTATTTTGTGCAGTACATTCTTATTGGATTTAACCATCCAACTGTAGTTAGTGTGACTCCCATTTTGTGATTGAGCAGTGAGCTCTAGGCTATTGACCTTTCTGCATGTGCAGACCCCATTTATGTACACTTACTATCTGCAGTAGTATCATCTGATTGTGGGTAAGGTTTCCCATTGTGGTTTTTCCCCTTACAGGGTTTCCATGTACAAATATTGGTGTTATGTGTTGTGGATGACTTTATGTTTATGTTTCATGCATTAATCCTTACCGGTATAGCAATTTACTGTTAACACTGTCTACCGACATACTTAACTAGTTTACCGATATTAAGCATTAAGTTGGTTAATTAGTTTTTGGTTTGAATTTATTAGACAACTAATTCACCCCCCCCCTCTCAATTGTCTCCGGGACCTAACAATTGGTATCAGAGCTTAGTCCTCTTTTGCAAAAGTTTAACAACTTGAGGAGATCCAATGTCTACTAATTATTTCAGGAAGGACAGTCCTAAACTTGATGGAACCAACTATGGAATATGGAAGATTAGAATGGAGACACATCTGAATTGCATTGGCAAAGACATCTGGGAAGTTACTAAGAATGGTTATACTGCTACTGTAGCTGGTCAAACTGCTCCAACTACCTTAGTTAAATATGAAGAGAATGATTGCAAAGCAAGAGAAGCACTTTTGAGCGCATTATCAGATCAACAAATCATGGGATTATCAAATAGGTCTATTGCTAAAGCTATTTGGGATCACTTGGAAACATTGAATGAAGGAGATTCCACAGTCAAAATTGCAAAACTGGAAAGCTTCTGAGTCAGGTATGAACATCTAAAAATGGAAGAAGATGAAAGGATTTATGCTTTTATGGAAAGAGTAAATGAATTTTTTTTGGGTATTAAATGTTGTGGAGGAACTCTAAGTGAGGATGAAATTGTTTCAAAAAATTTAAGAGGTTTTCTATCGGCATATAAAATGAAGGCTACTGCTATAAATGAGTTGAGAACAATGGCTAATACATCAGTAACTAGGGATACATTGATTGGAAAACTTTCAGCCTTTGAAATTGAGGAATTTGGTCCTGTTGCTACTATAAAAACTAATTTGGCCTTTAAAGCATCAACATCATCCGCTCCATCATTTTACAAATCAGACCAGAGAGCCTTCTATGCAAGAGAACTTGAAGAATCCAGAAAGGAGAATGAAGAGCTTGAAGAACTTGAAGCACTATTTGCAAGGAAAATGCCAAAAGGTCCAATTGGAAGTAAGTATGAAGGTAAAACACCCTTTAAATGTTTTAACTGCAATAAGATTGGTCATATGGCTTCAAGATGCCCTGATAGACATGCTAGACTAAGAGAAGAAGCTAGAAGAACATACAAGCCTAATCCTGAATATCAGAGATACAAATTTAAAAAGAACAAAGATAAATCTTGTTACATTGTTGCTGAAGGTGTGACTGATGATTTTGATGAGGATCCAGCAGACAACGGATGGGTTTTTTTTTCTATAACAGAAGATCAACTGGCACCTATTGCTCAACCGGTAGAACAAGCCCTAGCAGCTAAATTTGAAGCAAAGGATGAATGGATCATTGACTCAGGATGCTCACATCATATGACTGGAGACAAAGGTAAATTCTTGAACTTTCAAGAATACAATGGAGGTTTAGTAAGATTTGGAGATGACAAAGCCTGTTCAATCAAAGGTAAGGGTTCAATATCTCTTGATGGTAAGCATAACACTGACAATGTCTACTATGTTGAAGGATTAAAGCATAATCTTTTAAGTGTTGGTCAATTAGTTGAGAAGGGATTTCAGTTACAATTTAAAAATGGAAAATGTAAAATCATGAATAGAACTGGTTTGGAAATTGCAACTGGTAATCAGACTAGAGGCAATATCTTTCATTTGAATAACAGTGAAAAGGCATGCTTAATTGCACATATAGATGAAAGTTGGTTATGGCATAAGAGATTTTGTCATGTAAACTTTGATTGCATGGTAAAAATCAGCACTTCTAAGGCAGTTAGAGATCTACCTAAAATTGTGAAACCTCATAATAAAATTTGTAAGGAATGTCAATTTGGAAAACAAGTTAGAGCTAGTTTCAAAAGTATTCCAGAAAAATCCAATAATGCTCTTGATTTAATTCACACTAATTTATGTGGTCCAACTAGAACTAGAAGCTTACAAGGTGATAGATATTTCATGCTAATTATTGATGATTATTCTAGAATGTGTTGGGTTACTTTTCTCAGAGAGAAATCAGAAGCACTTGGAAAGTTCAAACTATTCAAAGCAATGGTTGAAAATGAAACCGGTAAGAAAATCAAATGTTTAAGATCAGATCAAGGAGGAGAATTCACATCTAAGGACTTTAATACATTCTGTGAAATGAATCGAATTAGAAGACAATTAGCAGCACCTCAGACACCACAACAGAATGGAGTTGTTGAAAGGAAAAATAAAACTATCTTGGATGCAGCTAGAAGTATGTTATCAGAAGAAAATCTACCACATGTGTATTGGAGAGAGGTAGTTAGCACTGCTGTCTATACATTCAATAAAGTTCACATCAAAGGTGAAACCGGTAAGACCCCTCATGAACTATGGTTTGGTAATACTCCTACTCTTAAGTATTTCAGAATTTTTGGAAGTAAATGTTATATTAGAAGAGATGAGTGTATTGGCAAATTTGATCCTAGAAGTGATGAAGGAATATTTCTTGGTTATTCATCTAAGAGCAAGGCATATAGATGTTTTAATAAAAGATTGCAGAAAGTTGTTGAGAGTACAAATGTAAAGATTGATAAACAATTCAGAGGAACTTCAGGATATATAGACTCTGAACCAGCAACAGAAGTTGTGACAAATGAACCTATACTGAATCCACCGGTATAGAATGAAGATCCAGTTACCCCAGTATCATCAGAAGATTCCACAATAATTGAAGAACAACAACAAACTAAGACACCCCGGTATGTAAGATTGAATCATTCTGAAGATCAGATAATTGGAAACAAATTTAAGGGAGTTATGACAAGAGGAAGATTGGCAAATGAAGATGTATGTCTTATTTCTCAAATTGAACCATCATCTATCAATGAGGCATGTGAAGATAAATTTTGGATTGAAACTATGGAAGAAGAATCAAGACAAATTGAGAAAAATAATACTTGGACATTAGTTCCCCGACCTAAAGATAAAAATGTAATTGGAACTAAATGGGTATTTAGAAACAAACTTAATGAAGATGGTAAGGTTGTCAGAAATAAAGCAAGACTAGTGTGTAAGAGATATTCTCAGAAAGAAGGAGTTGATTACAATGAAACCTTTGCACCGGTAGCCAAAATTGAGGCAGTTAGATTATTCTTGGCTTTTGCAGCTCACAAGGACTACAAAGTTTATCAAATGGATATTAAATGTACATTTTTGAATGGAGATCTTGAAGAAGAAGTATATATTGAACAACCTGATGGATTTTCTTTGATAGATGACAATGATATGGTTTGCACGTTAAGAAAAGCTCTGTATGGATTGAAACAAGCCCCAAGAGCTTGGTATGCAAGGTTGGATAAGTATCTTTTGAAGATTGGTTTTACTAAAGGAAATGCAGATAGCAATTTATATTACAAAATAACTAATGATGACATCTTGATTATTGAAGTATTTGTTGATGATATAATCTTTGGAGGAGAAGATGGATTATGTAAGGAATTTTCTCTTGAAATGCAGCAAGAATTTGAAATGTCTATGATTGGAGAAATAAAATTCTTTTTAGGTTTGCAGATTTCTCAGACTGATAAAGGTACATTTTTGAGTCAATCCAAGTACTTGAAAGCATTACTAAAGAAATTTGGGATGGAGAACTCTAAACTGGTAAGCACACCTATGACTACAAATGACAAATTATCTCAAAGGGATGAATCTACACCTGTTAATCCAACTAGATACAAATATATGATAGTAGGTTTATTGTATTTGACACAAACCAGGCCTGATATTATGAATGTAGTATGTATTGTTTCTAGATTTCAGAGTAATCCTAGGGAAAATCATGAATCAGCAGTAAAAAGGATTTTCTGGTACTTACAAGGCACAACAAATCTTGGATTATGGTATCCTAAAGATGAAAATTTTGACCTATGTGCATACACAGATGCAAATTGGGTAGGAGATGTAGATGATAGACAAAGCACCACTAGAGGAGCATTCTTTCTTGGAAAGAGATTAGTTTCTTGGCTGAGTAAGAAACAAAGTTGTACATCTTTATCAACAACAAAATCAGAATATGTTGTAACAACAACTAACTGTACACAGGTATTATGGCTTAAACAAATGTTGAAAGACATAAAGGTAAAATGCAAGGAACCCATTACTATATACTGTAATAACACTGCAACAATTGATATATCTAATAATCTGGTATTACATTCTAAAACAAAACATGTTTCTATCAAACTGAATTTTCTAAGGGAAAAAGTTGAAGAAAAGGAGATAAAACTAGTTTATGTGAATACTAAAGAACAACTTGTAGATATTTTCACAAAACCTTTGCCTAAGGAGACTTTTGAATATCTCAGAGATCATCTTGGAGTCATACCACCACCGGTAGAGACTTAGAAATTTGAGGATTGTCATCAACTGGTAGAATTAAAAAGACAAATCTTTTATTCTGGTATTTGATGAGGAAGCTACTTCTCAGGGGGAGTGGTTGGTATTTTGTATGAACTTGACTTTGGCATCTGATGTCAAAGGGGGAGAGATGTCTATGGAAAAACACATTATCATTTAAAGGAGAGATTGGTATGAGAGATTGGTATTGAAAATAATCTTTGGATAAACACATGTTACTCCCAGGGGGAGAAATGGAGATTGTTGGTTTTTGTATTTGGCATTTCTGTTTTGGCACTTTGATGGTTTTTCCATCTTGTGTTGCCATCAATGCCAAAGGGGGAGATTGTTGGTATTTTGGTATGGTTTTGTCATTGATGTCAACACCTACTGAATACAAGCACTTTGAAGATCCAACAACATTCACCGACAAGCAAGTAAACTGTGCAACAGTTACTGGTATATGGTTCACCAACAGGATATATTGTTCACCGGTACCTGGAATGATATGGAAGACACTTGGTAATGTCAAAGACATCATGTCGACACTTTGTTTTGAAGAATTAATTATTGGTATATTCATATTTGCATATTTGCTTTTACCGACAAATAGGTCCAGGTTATCTAGGGTTACACCGGCAGGTTTCTCTTTTCCAGATCAGCATGGCACGCTATGGAGATGATTTATTATTGTTGTAAATGCATTTAGCCGACATGTTTAATCGGTTATTGCATCGGATATTATATTGTATAAAATGTTTTATTGTAATATCTTGTAGAGCCGACCTACTAAAATTGGTCTTAGGGTATGGTATAAATGTAAGATCTTATTTGTAAGATCAAGTGTGGAATGCGAAAAAGAATTGAGTGAAGGTATATGCGAGATCAAGCAGGGATATACACGAAGACATCATTTGAAGGTGAAGTTAGGTTTTTGTAGAAGCATATCAGCATTACACCAGTACTGAATCCAGCATATGAAGATGCTATTTTATGCAGTACATTCTTATTGGATTTAACCATCCAACTGTAGTCAGCGTGACTCTCATTTTGTGATTGAGCAGTGAGCTCTAGGCTGTTTGCCTTTCTGCATGTGCAGACCCCATTTATGTACACTTACTATCTGCAGTAGTATCATCTGATTGTGGGTAAGGTTTCCCACTGTGGTTTTTCCCCTTACAGAGTTTCCACGTACAAATATTGGTGTTATGTGTTGTGGATGACTTTATGTTTATGTTTCATGCATTAATCCTTACCGGCATAGCAATTTACTGTTAACACTGTCTACCAACATACTTAACTGGTTTACCGGTATTAAGCATTAAGTTGGTTAATTATTTTTGTTTTGAATTTATTAGACAACTGATTCACCCCACCCCCCCCCCCCTCTCAGTTGTCTCCGGGACCTAACACATGTAATTAATTGAAATTTGATGAAATTAGATTTGGGGCGAGGGGATTTGAAATTTTGAATTTGAAAAAGAATGAGTTAGTTAATTAAATAATTTGAAGAAATTATTTAATTATTAGAAATTGAATTTTTTTTTAAATAAAAGATTATTTAATTAAATTATTAAATCGTAATCAATTAAATAACAAATATTTAATTAATTACATAGAAAGAGTTAAATGATTAATTGATTAAGGTGATAGAAATAGAATAATTAGTGATGTTGAAATGATGATTAAAATAAATTTACAAGAATTTAATTAGTTTAATTAAACAATTAAATAATTAATAAGATGAATAAATAGTGTAGATTAATGACATATTTTTAAGTGTCTACAGTCTCAATCACCATATGATCGTGAGGAACTTTTCGAACCCATCTCTTTCTAATTGTTCTTTACTCTTGGGGTTTTATTTTATGGAATCTGAATCTATGTTGAGTTTTCATAGGTTTCTTGAACTTTTTATTTCACCTTTGACTCGACTCAATAGAGCTTTGTCCCTTTTCAAGCTATCTCTCATAATATTGTGATGATGATAGTATGGATTGAAGGGAGTCCAATGAAGAGAAATTTTATTTGGGAAGGTAGGTTCCTGAAGAGGAACATTGTTTGGGAATGAAGACTCAAAAGACCCCTTATTAAGCATATCTTTGAAAGTGACATCGGGAGAGAAGTAAAATCCTCGACTGCATCCTTGACACTTCTTTGAAAAGGGCTCCTACTTGAAAAATCCTTCTGGCCTCTGAACCCTGTCTGAATAGTCGGTTCCCTATAAGCTGGTTGGAATCTGCCCACCCAATTCTTGTGATAGCTAGGAACCCTTACTGATTCAAAATCTTTGCCTCCTGCACGATAAATTTTTTGAAAATTTCCCATCAACGACCATCTAGAAAAAACCACTAACCATCGCACCCAACCATATTGTGTTTTTTTTTTAATCGATAAAAGGCCGAGGCCAAAGAATTTTATTAATTTAAAAATAGATAGATTTACATTTACACCTCCATTCGATGTGGGCACCGGTAGGAAAGAATGGAGGGAAGAAAACCTCCAGTCTAGCCCAGATCCTTCAAGGATCAGAAAAATTAAGAATGCAATACAGAATGGAGATGCAAGATCACAAAAGGAACTTGTCCCAAATAATGAAGATTGTGTTTAGAAATCCTCTATGTGAATTTGAGCAGCTGGTTGCCCATCTATTGGGGTGATACTGCCATTTGTGGGCGGCAATTCTTACAATTCCTGAAACCCATGGTTAAGCATGCTTTGCTCCTTATGCTGCATAAAATATTGAGAAAATCTTTCTCCAAAATGTTAGGACAAGGAAAACCAAACAGGTAAACTTATACAATATATCATACCTGCTTGGATGGTCACCCTATTAGGATACACAACTCAAAATATTAGTCTCAAAAAGAAAAAACTCTAGATACATAATGCGAGAGTGATTACCCATCGAAGAGCATAAACTCAATAAATATTTACAAGGTAGATTCCATAAATATTTCTGCAGAGGGATCACGGGGAGCTACCATCCTAAGAAAATGGTTCAAGAGTCATCAAGGTTATTGACTGTAATGGGAAAGCTTTAAGTATATCAAGCATGCCCTTAAGAATTTTGGTAAATCCTTGAAACTTCCACCGACATCAGAAACCTAAAAGTTATCACCCAAACCAAAGCCATCGGATGTACATATTAACCCCTCCCCAAAATATTTAGTTTTACTAGAATGGTACACTTGTTGAATCGAAGAGACCTGTCGATGATTCATCGATAAGATGATTTATTGGATAGACTTGGGCCTCGATGAACTTCAAAAGGGACTTATCGAAAGTGTTATTTTTCATTGATAGAAGGGATATCGAGGAAACCAAAGGAGGTTCCATCGATGAAGCAAGGCTACCGAAGAAACTACGGTATCGGTCACCGAAGAAGATAGTTCTACCGAAATGATGAGATCAAAGAAATTGGGGAAGGTTTCATAGATAGGACTATTCTAGAGAAGAAGGGTGTTGAAGAGATACTAAGCATATTGGTCGACAGTGACAGTTTCATCGAAAGGCAAAGGGTCGATAAAACATAAGGGATTTTCATTGACATGAAAAGGGTATCTAGGGAAAGGGAACATCATGAACTCTAAAGGGACTCATCGAAAGCAATGATTCCCCCAAAAGAGGATATCGAAGAAAGTAGAGACGGTTTTTGTCGATGGGAAAAGGCTTCCAAGCAAATAATACCATCGGTGCAACATGAAGGAAGATTACCGAAAGAAGCATTCTTATCGAAAGAATGATATTGATCAAACAGAAGGAGGCTACATCGATAAAAGATATCAATAAGAATATGAGTTTCAAGGAGGCTAAAAGGCAACTTACCAATGTGTGGTTTTACCGATGCAACTTTATCGAGGAGGATTACTGATGAGCTCATCGATGAAAAAATGAAATCATTAAAAGAAATATGGCCTTGATGGAACAATAGACCCATTCATCGAAGGAGTGTAGTGATGTCGATAGAAAGGTGTTTTGATGGAAGGATAAAGGAAGTTACCAGAGCCCAACGTTTCTATGACATAAAGATATCTAGAATCAAATAGTATCGATGATACCCAATGATGTCTCATCGATATAGAAGGGCCATCAAAGAAATCAAACATCGATGAACTTCAGACAAGACTCATCGAAGACGGTAATTCCATCGACAAAAGATATCGAGGAAAGCGAAGATGGTTTTCATTGTCGAGAAAAGTTGTATTGAGGAGATAATACCATCAGTAGTAAGGGAATCACTGAAAGAAACGTTCTCATTGAAAGAAAAAGGTCGATCAGACAAAAAAGAAGTTACATCGACAAAAGATATCAATGAGGAGATAGGTTTCAAGGAGGCTAAAAGGCCTGTCTCCGATATGCGTTGTTTCGCCGATACCACTTTATTGGTGGAAGACGATAGGAGAGGATGGAAAAAATTCAGTGAGACAATAAATCCATTCATCGACGGGCCTAGTGATATCAATGGAAGAGGTATTTTGGTGGAAAAGTAAAGGAGGTCACCGAAGCCCAAGGTTTCTTCGACATAAGATATTTGGATTCAAATAGTATCGATGAGACCCAACGATGTCTCATCAATATAGAAGGGCCATCGAAGAAAGGAAACACTGATGACCTTCAGAGGGGACTCATCAAAGACAGTAAATCCATCGACAAAAGATATTGAGGAAAGCAGAGATGGTTTTCATTGACGGAAAAAGGTCTTCAAGGAGATAATACCAACTGTGCAAAGGGACTTCACCGACAGAAACGTTCTCATTGAAAGGAAAAGGTCGATCAAACAAAAAGAAGTTACATCGACAAAAGATATCGATGAGAAAATAGGTTTTAAGGAGGCTAAAGGGCATGTCTCCGATATGCGTTGTTTCACCAATACGACTTTATTGGTAGAAGACGACAAGAGAGGATAAAGAAAGGATTCGGTGAGAATAGATCCATTCATCGACAGGGCATAGTAGTATCGATGGAAGAAGTATTTTGGTGGAAAACTAAAGGAGGTCGCCGAAGCCCAAGGTTTCTTCGACATGAAACCCGATGGATATCATATAGGTAACAGTGAGGAGGCAGCCCTAGTGACTGAATACAGTACTTCGATGAATGAAGGAAATGATTGATCAAAGTGATATTTGAAACAAAAGTGTTAGTTAATGGTTACGTGTTGAAAAGCCAATATTTAAACTGAATGCTTATCTGAATATCTATACAAAAATACAGGGGGCAGGAAGAGGAATAAATAATGGGGTTAAAACAGAGTCTGGGCAGGAGAAACATAAGGGGATGAAAGGAGGATTATGCTAAAGACCACTTAGGAAATGAAAACAAAAGAGTGGGTTGCCTTAAGATGGCACAGATAGGAGATTGATGCCATCGGCTCCCAAGTTGGCCAACTCATCCACTCTCTTATTGTCCTCCCTATAGATATGATTGACTGTGAACCTATCAAAATTTCTGCACAAGTCAAGAGCTTTTGATAGCAAAGTATTTAGTCTCCAATTAGGCATACTATCTTTTCTCAAAGCATTGACAATTATAGCTGAATCTCCTTCAATTTCCAAGTTCTTAGCTCCTAGTTTCCTGCATAAATGCAAACCCTCCACCAGGGCCATAAGTTCAACCCAATTGTTGGTGTTGATGCCAACCGGAGAGGCAAGGGTTGCTAGTTCCTTTCCTTCCCAATTATGCACAACACATTTGATCCCTGCTTGCCCTGGGTTGCCATGGGATGCCTAATAAAAGTTTAGCTTCAACCACCCTTCACCTGGGGGCTGCCATTTGCATGCTTCCCTTGATCGTAGACTTGCAAAAGGACCCTCTCCTAAAAAGGGAGGAAAGGATAAGCCTTCCCAGCATTTTTTCATCTTTTCATCCCAATGAGTGATAGAGGCATTCTTCAATGTGCTTGATGACAGTTGATT
Source organism: Cryptomeria japonica (assembly GCF_030272615.1). Classification (NCBI taxonomy): domain Eukaryota; kingdom Viridiplantae; phylum Streptophyta; class Pinopsida; order Cupressales; family Cupressaceae; genus Cryptomeria; species Cryptomeria japonica. The sequence goes on along the minus strand of NC_081406.1, from coordinate 569,444,997 downwards.
GTTCATGAGCTCAGTGATAGCTGACTCTATCCTGTTAATGATTTTGGGAACCTCTAGTTTTTCATTCTTAAAGAGACGTCTATTTCTCTCCTTCCATAGTTCCCACATAATGGAAGAAGGAAGAGCTGTCCATAAACCTTCAAAGAGATAGCCATGCCCGAGGAAAGGCCATGCCTTGAGCATTCCAAAGATGGTGTGGGGGAAGGTCACAGACCATTCAATTTTGTTGGTGAACCAGATCCAACATTTGTGAGCAAAGGGGCAGTTAAGGAGGATATGATTGGTGTCTTCCTCCTCTGCCTTGTAGAGAGGACATCTACTAGGGCCCTCATACCCCATCCTCCTGAATTTGTCCATAGTTAGGAGCTTATTCCAAATCACAAGCCAAGAGAAGATGCCTGCCTTTGGTAGACAATATTTATCCCAACACAGTTTCAAGGGAAGCTCAGTCGAAGGTCTTAAAAACACTTTGGAGATGTGAGAGTACCCATCCCTGGAGTTGTATTCCCCCTTTAGGGAACCATCCCATATGAGTGTATCCTCTTCATGACTAAAGACTATGTTCCTTGATTTGAGAATGGTCATAAGAATATGTTTGTCTCTTTCCGGGATAACCTCATCAACCTTCTCGATCCACTACCAACCAACCCCATCCACTGAAGGGGATATATAGTTGTTTAACAGGGGACCTCTGTCAGATTCCAGAAGGAAACGAGTAGCACCAAAGTCATGGATTTTATCAATGGCCTTATACCCACCCCATGAATCAGACTAGAAAAGGGCTTTATCCCCAGATCCCAAGTTCCAGGTAAGTTTGTCAGAGATAATCCTCCTACAGTCTAGCATGAAATTCCATAGGTAGGACCCTCTAGGGGGGTTTCTTTCTCTAAAGATTTGGATAGGATCCCCACCATTGAGGTATTTGAGGTGTAGCAGATGAGCCCATTTGAGGTGGGGGGATCTAAACAATCTCCAGATCAACTTGGAACCCAAGGCTCTACCCTGATCTTGGAGATTTTTAATGCCAAGTCCACCTTCTTCCTTGGGTCTGCATATCTTATCCCAGGATATGAGAGATATTTTCTGGTTGACATTAGTACTTTTCCAAAAGAAGGTCCTAAGATGTTTGTTGAGCTCGACAAGTTTGGAAGAAGACAAATGTTGACAGGAGAGTTAGTAGATGGGCATGACTGACAAGACCAATCTTACCAAGGTTGCCCTACCCACAAAAGAGAGCCATTTTCCTTTCCATGAGTTAATCCTAGACTTGATTTTATCCACCAAGTTGTCCCATAATTTTGAGGGTCTCCTCCCTTTGTCAAGGGGGATGCCTAGATATTTACAAGGGAGGGTACCTTGACTAATCTCCAAGACATTGTAGATCTCCTTTCCTAAAGCTGGGTCTATGTTGAACATAAAAACTGTAGATTTAGCCAGATTCACCTCTTGACCCGAACCTAACGTATAGGACTCGAGGATACCTTTGAAGGCACTTGCCTCTCTCGCACTTCCTTGCCCAAAAAGAATCATGTCGTCAACAAATTGCTGATGGGTGAAAGAAGGGAGGCCGCTGGTGATGGGGATTCCTTGGATCCCACCCTCCTCTTTGGCTTTAGAAATGGATTTGCCAAGAGCTTCAGCCATGATGATGAAGAGGAAGGGGGACATTGGATCTCCTTGCCTGAGCCCTCTCGAGCTGCTGAAGAAACCTTCCGACGAACCATTAACCATAACAGAGAATTTAGGGGTGGAAATACATTCAAAGATTAGGTTGATCCAGGATTTGGAAAATCCAAAGGCCTCCAAGCATTTACATAGGAAGCACCAATCAACTTTGTCATAAGCTTTACTAATGTATAATTTGACTAGCATGCTTGGAGCCCTGTTGAGCTGGACCGAATGAATGGCCTCTTGGGCGATAATAACCCCATCATAGATTGATCTATCCACTACGAAGCCAGTTTGTTCTTCACTCATGATAATGGGGAGCATATTTTGAAGTCTAGCTGCTAGGGTTTTGGTAGGGAGTTTATACAGAGTATTGCAAAGGGCTATTGGTTTGAAGTCATTAAAGCTTTCAGGATTTTCTCTTTTGGGAATGAGAACTAGGAAGGTGTTGTTGATTTCTTTGAGAATATTACCAGAGTTCCTAACACCTTCTAAGGCAATACTTTCTAAGGCATCCGTGATCTCTGTCCCCATAAAACCCCAACATTTTTGGAAAAAGCTGGTGGGGAAGCCATCTGGAACTGGAGTCTTGTACGAATTCATCTTCATAAGGACATATTTAACCTCCTCCACATAGAATTTTTTTAACAGGATTTTATTGTGGTCGTTGTTAATGAGTTTTGGAAGATTCTTGATGATGTTGAGTTGGCCCCTAAGGTTGGAGCCTTCAAGATTATTTAAGATTTTATCAAAGAACCTTACTGCCTCAGAGGCAACATCATCCGGTTCAAACAGGATGGAGCCCTGGCAGTTCTTGATTTTAGAAATACGATTGACCCCTCACCTCTGCTTGGTGCTATTGTGGAAGAACTTAGTATTTCGGTCCCCATCACTCAACTAGGTCTCCCTTGATTTTTGTTTCCAGAAGATATCTTCATTAGACAAAACATTTTCATACTCAGAGAGTAGAGCCTTTTCCTTAAGAAAGAGAGGTTCATCCACTCCCTTCTCAAGAACCTCCATGTTAACAATCTTAAGATCATTTTCAATTAAGAGTTTTTTTAATAAAAAATATTGCCAAAATTAATCCGTTTCCATTCTAGGAGCTTCCTTTTGATAAGCTTTAACTTACTTACAACAATAAACATCTTCGAACTAGAGAAGACAGAGCTTCACCAATTCTCAATTAAGTTTAAAAGGTTATCATCTCTGAACCACATGCTCTCAAACTTAAAGGGGCATTTATTAGGGGAGTGGTCAGATAATAATTTAAGTTGGAGTGGAAAATGATCAGAACCTGATAACAAGAGAGGCTCTATGTTCATGGAGTAATCAAGCTCCACGAGCCCCACATGGATAAAGAACCTGTCTAATTTCTCAGTGATATTACAAAAACCAAACCTTCTATTGTTCCAAATGAAGGCATTATCTGCTGTCTGGATTTCCAACATGGAATTCCTATTGATCCAATGATTGAAATATATAGCCGTAGGAGGGAGTTTGCTGCTCCCTTCCCTTTTGTCTGCAACCTTAGTGATAGCATTGAAGTCTCCACCAAAGATGAAGCTTCTAAGGAAAAGCTCAAGTTTCATCCACACCCTAGCCTTATCCCTATTCTGGATAGGGCCATAAACGTTTATCAGTTTGAACATAAGGTTATATTTATAGCTTACAACTTCTCCTCCTAACTAGTTTTTCTTAATCTCTAAAGGTGTAAACGAGATGAATCTAGAGTCCCAAATGATAGCTAAAGCCCCTGAGGCTCCTATTGCAGGGGAATGCTTTAGCTGTCTAACACCTAGCTTTTTCTAAAAAATGAGAATCTCAGAGGAGTTCATTTTAGTTTCTTGGATTAACATTATGTCTGGTCTAGAAAATCAGAGATGCAACACTTTAAGATGCGTTGTTTGTTAGGGGCATTCGGACCCCTAACATTCCATGTAATTATTTTCATGGCTCTGTGTGGAGGAACTTCCCCTTTGCTGCATTTAAAAGATTAGATATTTTAGACTGACCCCTAGCTTCTCTAGCCTTAGATCTTAGTTTAGCAAGGGATCTCCTACCCCTTTTCTTACTGATTTTAGCATAGTCAGGAGAATCTTTGCTTATATTAGAGCTGAGAATTCCTAGAATGTTTGGGCTATCATTTTCTAAGTTGTCTATTTCTACAAAAAGTTCATCTGTTTCTAAGTCGACTCTGGCAATATCCACTAGATTTTTGACATAAAGATCTCTTTGTCTTTCCAATTCTTCATCATTGCAAATTTCATCCACCAATTGATCCATAAGGTCGTTAACTACTTCTTCCCCTACAAAATTGGCAATGATGTTAACTTCCCTAGCAACTCGATCACTCTCAGATTCTGAAAATGACTCTGAAACAACATTCAGAGATGGAGGGCAGACATCTGTCACCTCTAAGGCCTCCATACTTGAGACTTGAGAGATTGGTTGACCCTGGACGGATGCCATACCTGGATTTGGGGGAAGACTCTCTTTCTTTGATTGCACAGAGGAGGAGGTGAGTACCCTTAAAGGGGAAGATCTTGAGGGGCTCACCCTTTCTGGAGGGATGAGAGAGCAAGATGAAGGCAAAATAGACAATTCAAGCTGCTCTTTCTGAGGGAGCATCTCACGAATTTCACCTTCTTCTAGGTCTCGATCCTCAAGAAATGTGGTAGCTATTTATGGATTAATAGATGGCAAAGGAGGAGGAGGGGGGCTAGATATCTTAACTGGAGAGCTGTGAGGGCATAGGTCCATGGTAAGGTGATTAGGGAAAATATTAGGCAAATAGCCTTCGAAGGTAAAACCCCCTCCTTCCACAAATTTGAATGGGGTGCTATTAGATTACAGGACTAGTTCGGGAAAAGGTTTCTCAGAGGGGATCTTCCTCGGCATAGTATCTTCGAAAGAACCATTATAAAAGGGCAGTTCTAGGGTTAAGCAGAGATTGTCGCATTTCACTATTATGGGCTCTAAAGATTTAATATTAATATTCATATATTAACAATCAAAAGCTGGTTAAAGAAGCTTAGAGATGATTTCTTAACTTCTACAAATTTGCCTATTTTGTTTCCTATTATTCTTAAAAACTCATTATTTCGCAATTCTATAGGGAAATTATGAAGTGCAATTGCTCTGTTAACCATGCAGGAATTGGATTGAGATGGCAGAAAGAGGGGTTGCCATTCTCGGTAATCAAACCCTAGGCCCTTGAATGTTAATATATCCCCATTAAGCAAACAATTTCTCAAACTCTGATTACCACATTCAATAGCTAAGAAATTTTCACTAAGGATATCAATTTTTACCTGGTTCTTGAGAGAAGTCGACACCCAGTTAGCAATTTGATCCGCCGGGATCCCCCAGCCTTTCCATCGAGCAAAGATCATTTGGTCGTTGCAATGCATTTGATATCTTACCTAAGTATGGGTGTCAATATCAGTGACCAACCTATTAGGGTTAACTAGAGGCTTTGAGGGTAAAATCGACTTATGATGCTTAACCTCTTCTGAAATGTGATGATTCATGGAAGGGTGACGGTGCGGGGAGATCATGATCTTTGATAATTTACCCATGGATCTTCGAGGAGTAGAGAAAATCTTTGACTGGCTAGGTTTTACAAAACCCTCCTCCTGATAGTGATTGGGATTTAGCTTAAGGTAGTTTGTCTGCCTCGATGCTCTGTTGTTTCTGTGGCTCACCAAATGCCAATCCCGATCCCAGCCCTTACAAAGAGGAGGGGGAGCCCTAACCATATCAGCCATAGAGTATTTAGTTTTTGCAAAGAAGGCTTCTTGAATGCGGGTCCAAGATATAACCCTGCTAGAACCCTCAGTCCTAGGACCCCTTGGAACCCAAGCCACCTCCTTGCATCTTTGATTCAGAGAAACCAGTATGGAATTTTCTCTCGTGGCGCAGGTATTTAGGGCCTCAAATCTATTTGCACAACCCACCTTGTTACTGTGGGTAAATTTTTGAGGTTTCCCTTCTTGCCATGGGGAATGCTTGGTGATTCCAATAATTTTCTTCTGCCTTGATCCTTTTGAATTTGCAGTTGCATTTTTCTGTAATCCACTTTTCATGGATCTGAAAATTTACAGAGCCATTATTTTTAATTTTAATTGGACCAACCATATTGTTATTGGAACCTCATGAAAGAGTAATTTTCTCAAAATATGATCTCTACTTGAAGAGATAATATCTACCCACAACCAAATCTAATACAAATGTACAAATAATAATATTAAATACCATCTCCCCTATCCTGTTTACCATTCTTGCTGAATGCCTGGGTAGATTCATCCTTAAAAATGTGGAAGAAGGCAATCTTAAGGGTCTGAAACCTTCTTCATCCAATGTTGTTTTCTCCCATGAACAATTCGTTGATGACTCTATCACCATGGGGGAAGCCACCATCTTGGAAGCCAAAAACATGAAGATCATTCTGAATACCTATGAATCTGCCTCTGGTCAAAAAATCAACTGGGATAAAAGCTCTCTATTTTTCATCAACACCCCGGCCCAAAGGCAAATTAGGATTGGTAGGATTCTTGGTTGTAACATATCTGAGTTTCCTTCTACCTATTTGGGGCTTCCTCTTTGTCTCAAGCCTGAGGATTCCTTCTGGAATAAGTTAATTGATAGACTCAACCTGAAACTCGCTGGCTGGAAAGGGGTTGTTCTTAGTCAAGCTGGTAAAGTCACTCTGCTCAAAGCCACTCTCCAAAATCTTCCTGTGTATGCTCTTAGCTTGTTCAAAATCCCCTCAAAGTTTGCAGAAGCTATTGAAAGAATCCAAAAAAAGTTCCTTTGGTCAGGTGTGGAAGTTAAAAATAGAATCCCCCTTATTGCCTGGAATAACATTTGTTCCCCTAAGGCCTCCGGTGGGTTGGGCTTAAGGAACATTAGTTCTATGAATAAAGCTTTATTAGCCAAGAATGGAACTCTATTTGGAAAAACAAATATCTCTATATGCAACCTTCTGAGGAAGAATTCTTTGACAACTCTTTCTTTGTTGATGGATTTGCCATTCGGAATGCAGTGCAATCTGCTAAAGGCTGGGCTGCTGGTGGCAGAACCTGGAACCTTGGGGATGGGAGGAAAATAAGATTTTGGGAAGATAGATGGATCTTGGATAAACCTCTGGAGGAAATCCCTATCCTCAAAGATTGGAAAGGTAGTTTCAAATGCAAGTATGGTGAAATGGTAAGAGATTACTAGAGAAATGGGGACTGGATTGACTTTAGCCAGCAGTGCCTGGATCTCAAGTTCCTTTAGATTGCTCTTTCTGCTAAAATCCCTAGAGACAAAAAAGATGACATTCTGATATGGGGGAAAACTCTGGATGGGAAATACTCTGTTTCCTCTGCTGTGGCTATTCACAATGTCCTGGTGGAAGCTACTCCCATCTGGGCTAAAGTCTGGAATAAGAACTTAGTTCTCAAAGTCAACATCTTCTTTTGTATTTTCATCCAAAATAAGATATTAACCTTGGATAATCTTCATAAAAGAGGCATTATTTTTCCTAATAGGTGTTCTCTTTGTTGCAGGGAAGAAGAGACAGCTTGCCATATTCTCAATCAATGCTCTTTTAGCCAGGACATCTGGAAAATCATCCTTTCTAGGTGGAACCTGAGCCGGGTCTTCCCGAACTCTCTTAGTGACACTTGGCTTCAATGGCATTGTCCTAACTCTATTCCTAAAATTGTGGAGACCTGGAGACTTACTCTGCCGATTGTTATTTGGAATATATGGAAAGAGCACAACAACAAGATTTTCAGAGATAAAAGGGCTATTCCTGAAGTGGTTGCAGATAAAATATTTAGGAGTATTTTTGAATGCCTCTATGGTACTGATCAGGGACTTGCTGCTAAAGATGATTTCAAAGACAGATGGAATCTTTCTATTACCACTACTAGCAAGGAGAAAGGCAGAGAAGGTCTTGTTTGGTGTTTCCCCCCACAAGGATGGATTAAGGCTAACTTCGATGGGGCTTCTAAAGGAAATCCGGGTAAAGCTAGATATGGGGGCATTATCAGGAATTTTGCTGGAAGTTGTCTTAAGGTGGTGGCTGGTCCTCTGGGGAATCAAACTAGCCATTTTGCTGAAGCCTCCGCTAACTTGAATACTTTAATTATAGCCAAAAATATCAATTATGATAAAATATGGCTTGAGGGGGATTCACTTAATATTATTAAGTGCTTAAAGGGGGAATCCGAGCCTTCTTGGTCTATTGAGAATATCATCATGAAAGCTAGAGAGATCATCGCTAGTTTCAAAGAAATTATTATACAACATGCCTTCAGAGAGCAAAACAATGTTACTGACTGTTTAGTGAATACTGGAGTTAACTCTAACTCTCAAATGATTTGGCACGAGGATGATCTCAATTTAAATATTAAAGTGATACTCATAAAGGACCGCTATACGGGGAGAGAAGGACAATTAAATCATGACAAGTAAAACGCATCATTTACGCCTTGCTAGAAAGGCCATCATTACCTGGCACTATGGTATATCTCCTACTATCTCCAATAAATCACCACACACTTTGTGGGTTACTCAGTGCAAAAAATTGAGTAGCATCGAGAAAGAAGGTCTGAATTTGCAGAGAAACAGAGCAGATAGCCTGCATTCAAAAATGGGAGGAGATCTAAGACGCGAAGAACCTGACAACACGTCGACCTAGAAAGCAATGCCTAAAGTCTGGGCGAAGATGGAGAAGGGATCTCTCACCAGCTTCATGGAAAAGCTTGAGGACTATGACAAAGGTAGGGTTAACTTAGCCGTTTCCAAGATTTTTGAAAACTGGTCTAATGGCTCTTTTAAACTTTACAGAGTTAAATTTAAGCTGGATGCTGGGCTTATTTCAACTATGACTGGAATGCCCCACACCAAGCTTAACTTCTTTTGAGACCTCAAGGTCTCCAACAATGCGGTTACCCTGTTCCCATGGAAAGAGAAAGAGCGGGCCAAAATAGGCAAGGCTACCAGGGGCTACTACGATGCTGCAAACATCAAGAAGTTGTGGGGCTGGGTCGTGAACGCAATCATGGAGTATATTACGGTTGAAGGCCATTTCTCCAGGGCCCACACCTACCACTTCGTGCTCTTAAACCATTTCAAACATGACAAAAAAGTGTCTCTGCCCTACTACCTTTTTTGATCCCTCTCCAGGTCCCTGAACAAACACAGGAATAACCCTTCCAGCCCAATTCTCCACTGCATGCTCCTGCTGCTCATCTATGAGCATTGCAAAACCCTCGCTCTGCAGGAAAATAAGTGGATTTTCGCTTCCTCGGGTAAAAGGAGGATGGAAGAGGGAGATACTAGCAAGGAGAAGGCATCATCCAACAAGAAAAGGAAAAGTGCCCCCGGGTTGGAAACTGAGGACATTGTCAAGGAAAGCAGTGGTATGGAGACGGACGACTCTAACGATGAAGATAGCTAGAAAGAAGAGGAGCTGGGCAACGAGGAAGAAAGTGGAGATTTCGATCCTGGTCAAGATAGCCCTATTCTAAGTGATCACCTTGGTAAGGACAATAGCCATTTGATGGAAGAAACGACTCCCAAGGATAATGAGGAAACCAAAGTTAATTCTGAGAAGGAAACAAACAAAGGCTCTGAGAAGAACCTGACTGAGGAAAGGGATAGCAAGGACAAGGAAAGTGCTGGTGAGGGGCTTGTCCTGGATAATCTCAAGAAGCTCTCGGAGGCCAGAATGGATTTCAACAGATGGACCTACGAAACCTTGAAAAACCTGGAGAAGAAAGGGATAAATTCGGATAAAAAGAGGGAGGATGAAAACATAGAGCATATTAATTGGAAGCAGGAAATGGAGAACAAGGTAAAATCACTGGAAGAGGGAAAAGAAGCGATGAAAAATCTAATGGGAGTTATCCCAAGTATCCTCTCTGTTGTCACCAAAAACCTGGAGGACATTGCCAAGGTCTTTGACCATACTCCTAAACCGATTGTGGATCTTGACCTGGAGGAGGAGACCATCCAGACTGGAAGTGGTGATGCTACCCCGACGGGCGGGACTGCAAAGAGAACCAGGGCCAGTATCAAGAAAGCTGTGGCTGCTGCTGCTAAGGACCCACCCAACTTCAAAGACAACATCAAAGAGCTGCAAGAAATTAGCAGCACCCTGGCTAAAGCCCTAGAAAAAACCTGATTCCTGGATGGCCTGCTGGCTTTTCTGGGCTTTTGTGGGTTTTCTTCAGTTTTCCGCTGGTTTTTTCTTTTTAGTTATGTTTCTCTCTATTTCTCGTGGCTTTGTTGTTTAAGTCTTGCTTGTAAAGGGTTTCAGGGCCCCTTCAAAACCTTCTTTTTCTTTAATCAAAAAATAATATTAAATACCAAATGAAGTACCAATTATAATACCACAATAATTATAATCTCACAATAAATATGATCACAATACTCATCTAATAGATTGTTGCAAGGTGTGTGCCCTTGGTCTCCTTGTGTTGTGCAGCGCAACTCTCGGGTTTGTGACATGGCTTAACTGCCTCCTATGGATTCTATAAGTCTAGTGGTTGTATCGGGCATCAACAGGTCAATATTTTGGTGCAACGACAACCACACTTGTAATAAGTGGTATTAGAGCTTGGTCACATGTTCAAACCCCTCGCTTGTGCTGGGGGGATTGTTGCAAGGTGTGTGCCCATGGTCTCCTTGTGTTGTGCAACACAACGCTCGGGTTTGTGACATGGCTTAACTACCTCCTATGGATTCTATAAGTCTAGTGGTTGTATTGGGCATTAACAAGTCAATCTTTTGGTGCAACGACAATCGCACTTGTAACATAGATTACTTCAAAACACTACTAAATTTCTATCTACAATGTTAGATCATAAATAGGAACTATTCATCATGATTTAAGCTAAATATAGCCAAAAGAAGATAATACATAAACAAAAAACATATTTTCCCTCAACATAAATTTATCATTCTTACATAATAATTGGGAATTATCTAGAGTCTACTATAAAATATAAAATATAATTTTTTTTGTAAAATAAAAAATTATAAATATAGCGATTAGTGATTGTTTTTATTTTTATAAAGTTAATAGAATTAAATACAATATGGATTAATATTGCATAGGTTTTAATTGTGAATAATATACATTTAATTTAAATTAAATTTTGAATTCACAAATCATTAATAATATGTAGTCATTGATTACATAATTTTGATAATATAGTTATCAAAAATAAAAAACATTTACATTATGTAATTATATAAATCTATTTTAGAAATATATAAAATGATTATGTATTCAATAAAAAAAAAATATAATTACAATGGGAAGCTTCAACTGGCGAGGTCAGAGTGGCAATGGGAGAAACAATAACAGGGGGAAGCTGTCGGGCATCTCCGTTACTGCTAACCGATCTTTTGCTGAAGTGGTGGCTGAGAGAGTTAAAGTTGCTTCTAGGGCATTCGGGTATGTCAAACAGGTGGATGTCGCTGGTATCTCTGGCAAAGACGCGGGAAGCTCAAGTAGTAAAGCTCATCTGGAAAAAGGTAACATGGTTGATACAGTCCCAACGAAAGAGGTATGGTTCCCGCAGCTGTTTTTTGATTTCACTGGTTCTATTGTGGCAGAAAGGGCCTCCAAGTTACATTTTGTGGCTCTCTTAGGGGAATTATGGGGTCCTCCGACCAATTTATCTAAATTGCACTCTAAATTGCGTAAACATTGGCCTACATTAATTTGTTTTCAGTTGTTATCATCAAATTCCTGTGTTTTGGTTTTTGAATCCCCCCGTTTTAAGGATGATGTTCTTGCGAATTCATATAATTGGTTTGGTAATATTTTATTTAGGGTTTCCGCTTGGATACCTTTTTTGTCCCAGATTGGATCAAACCTAAAACTCTACCGGTTTGGCTTGGATTACCTCAAATTCCCTTTGAATTCATGGATCCCGAGGTGCTAAAATCCATAGGGGATAACTTTGGGAATTTTTTGACATCTAAATCTATTTTTGAGGAAGGGAAGGTTCTAGTAAAAATATGAGTGCTGGTTTCGCCTACTTCTGTATGCCCGATTTCATGTAATCTTAAATCAAATGAGGGCATTTGGAAACAACCTATTGTTAAGATGAATGATGATCTTTGTCAAAATTTGATTGTTGTGGATGCTCCCTTGTTCTTGGATTTTCGTAATGCAAAAGCTGGTATAAATAATAAGGAAGATCTGACTGTTCCTTTCAATCCCGCCCCTGCTAAAGAATCCATTCAGGTCTTGGTTGAGTCTGATTGCCAGTCCAAGGAGGGTCTCAACAATGCCTTCCAATTTAAACATAAAAACTCCACTGATAAACTAGAAAGTGATGTGAACACTTTAAATCAGGTCGAGTTGGAAGGCTTCATTAATCCCAAGTCTCCCGGTCAGGTTAAAGATGGCATTGCTAATCTAGATAGCCATACATGTCTTCCTCCTTTACAAGGCTCCAATCATTGCCATGTTCAAAAGGAGGGGCTTGGTGTCAATCTAGGTGATGAGGCCCCTTGTTCTTTAGAAAGGTTGGCTGGTCATATGGATATTCCGCATCATATTGCAGATACCGGGGTGATTGCTCTGGCTATGTCTACCCCCTTTAGTCTTGATGATGATGCTCTAATTCAACAAGTAAAAGAGTTACTGCATAGTGAGCCTATCAGGGAGTGTGGTATGCCTCAGGTGTCTTTACATATTTCTCCAGATGAACACACGGTTCAACAAGTTGAGCATTTGCTTAAATCTAACAAGGATATTTTGGAAGAAGAGGTCTTGGATAAGATTATGTGTTGTATTGGAAATGACTTGGATTTAAGTCATAAGAGTTTGCCAATATCCCCTTCTTCAAACCCCTCTGAGGTTCCTATCAATGTCTCCCAGGATGCTTCAAAACGAGTGGCTCTTCAGGAATTGGTCCAGTCCCATCAGTCAACTTCAGTTAAAATGCCTATTAGTTCTTCTATTGCCCAAGTTGAGCTGAATTTCCCTAACTCTGTAGTGTCCCCGGGCAGGGGCAGACCTCCAAAGAACCGTAAAAATCAGTTGGAAATTGATGCAGGTATTCAACAAGTTTTGTCTGCTTCCCCTGGGTTTAAGAAGGCTTCAACATTGTCTTTAGGTAATGGGAAAAGTAGTGGGCATGACTCGTGCTCCATTAAAAAGAAAAAAAAGTATGTTCTCAATCCTTTGGTTACTAGATCTGTGGCAGTCAAGAGAAGCTTACATAAAAGTTTTGGGGAGAACTATTCTTCTCCCATTAGTGAAAAGAGGGGAGTGTCGACCTCCCCTCAAGACCAATGAGGATTATCTCATGGAATGTTAGGGGCTTAAATGCCCTTAACAAGAGACGCTTGATCAAGTCTCAGTTAGACTTGGTTAACTGGGATCTAGGTATGCTTCAGGAGACTAAACTCTCTTTGGAGAATTCTGAGTTCGTATTTTCTTCTTGGAAGAGGTGGAAGTTTTTATCTTACCTGGTCTCTGGGGCATTGGGAGGCCTAGCATTATTATGGAATGATTATGTAGTTGATGTGAAATTGGTCACTTCTACGCCAAATTGGATGTTATCATTAGTATCATACAAAGATTCTAGATTAAAAGTATGGGTGTTTAACATTTATGCCCCCTCAGGTATCTTGGCTAAATACAATATTTGGCAAGAACTCATTAGGGTTTGATCCCCCCTTAGTAATCATTCCTTTATTATTTTTGGGGGAGATTTTAATGAAATTTTGGATTTAGGAGAAAAATCAGTGGGTATTTGTCCAAATAAGAAGTCTATGGATGACTTTAATGCATTCACTTCTGACATGTCTCTTTTTGATTGCAAGCCAAATAATGGTCTTTTCACATGGACAAACATGAGAAAGAATTTATCTCAAATTGCAGAAAGATTGGATAGATTTTTACTTTCCTCTAATTGGTTCGAATCAGATATTGAGTTTTTCTCTTCCATCCTTCCCCTGTCTGGGTCTAATCATTTCTCGGTTTCCCTGTCTGTTGTGAGAGACAAACCTTCTCACAAACTACCTTTTAAGTTCAAACCCATGTGGTTTAGGGATCCTTCTTTTCTTCCCTTCCCGCGACAATGGTGGGGAGAGGCTCCATTCATTAGAGGTTCTAGAATGTTCCAGATTGTCAAGAAGATCAATTTTAAAAAAAAAAAATATTAGGGGGTGGAACTCCCTACATTTCAAGAATATTTTCGAAGAAAAAAAAGGATCTTAGATATGTTAGAGGTTTTGAATAGGCATGTGAGCTTCATGGTATGGGCTCTAAGGTGTTGGATGAAATCAGGTCTCTCAGGAGTGAATTAGAAGAAATCTTGGCAAGGGAGGAGGTTTATTGGAGAAAAAAATCCTGAGAGCTTTGGCTAGCTGATGGAGATACGAATACAAAATTTTTTCATGCTACCACTAAAATGAAAAGGGTCAGGAGTAGGATCTCTTGTATTCAGGATTGTCAGGGGAATATTCTCTCAAAGGAGGGAAGCGGTAAAGTTTTTTAAGAACCTTCTTTCATCTGAGAATATCGATGACTCTAACTATATCTCTTCTCACATTCCCTCTCTTGTCTCTCCTGACGACAATAGAATGTTAATGTCTCCTTTCTCAATAGATGAGGTTAAGGGGGCCATTTTTTCTATGAATCTGGATAAGGCACCCGGGCCTGATGGTTTCACTCCATTATTTTTCTAGAAATGTTGGGATTTTGTGGGTCTCGATGTCCTTTTGGTTCTAGAGGAAGCTAGGCGAAATAGGTCTATCCTTAAAGAGATGAACACTACCTTAATTTTTATTTTACCTAAGAAGGACCCTAAAATCTTTGTAGATTTTCGTCCTATAGCTTTATGTAACACCATTTATAAGATATTTGCCAAAGTGATTGCTATGAGATTGGCCAAACTTTTAACAAGAATAATTTCCCTTGAGCAAGGAGATTTTTTTCCACAAAGGGAAACTTCTGAAGGGGCTATAGTTGCTCACGAGGTTTTACATTCGATTTCAGCCCAAAAATACCCTGTCATGATCCTTAAGTTAGATATGATGAAAGCCTATGACAGGGTTGAATGGAATGCATTAAAAGTTGTCCTGCTAAGGTTGGGTTTCTCTATGGCTTGGATAAAATGGATCATGTCTTGTATTTCCTCGGCAAGATTCTCGGTTCTTGTCAATGGGTCCCCTTGTGGTTTCTTCCACTCTTCTAGGGGGTTGAGGCAAAGGGATCCACTGTCTCCTTTTGTATTTATATTATTAGCCGAAGCTCTGAGTTGGGCAATCTTCTCAGCTCGTGCTAACGGTTTATGGAAGGGTATCAAAATTCAGAACTTTGATCAGAGGATTTCCCATTGCCTTTTTGCTGATGACACCCTATTGTTTGGTTGTGCAACCTTGAAGGAGGCTAGAGCTATAGATCAAGTGGTTAGGACTTATGTAGCATTTTCAGGTCAAAAGGTCAACAAGGAAAAATCTAAGATCTTCTTCTTAAACACTCACTCCCTGATCTAGGATAAGCTGCAGAAGTTTTGGGGTTTCCAACTTGGGGATTTCTCTTGTAGCTACCTAGGAATCCCCTTTTTTGTTAAAAAGGATAAGGTAAGTTTATGGGATAAAGTAGTTTCAAGGGTGTCAAAGAAAATCTTGTCATGGAACCACAAATGGCTCACCATGGCTGGGAAAATTGTGTTGATTAAGTCTGTGTTGAATGCGGTGCCAATTTATTTAATGTCAATTCTAAAAGCTCCAAAGGCTGTTATTTCCAGTTTAAAGGATATTCTAAGATCTTTCCTTTGGAATAATAATAAGGATGGGAAATCTAGGATCCCCTTGTTAGCCTGGGATAAGATTTCTCTTCCTAAAGAGCTTGGGGGGTCTAGAATTTGCAGTTTGGAAAATCAGAATATGGCGGGGCCAAGCTGGTGTGGAAATTGTATGATAAACCAGATTCCCTTTGGGCTAGGATCATGTTCGCCAAGTATCTTTATAATGCAGCTAGGGAGTCTATTTTTTCATGCCTCGATTCTGCCTCAGGGGTTGGCTATTTGGAATTTCATGGGGAAATGTACAAGTGTCTTGCTGCCACATCTTTCTTGGGTTGTGCATAATGGTAGTAAAATTAGATTTTGGGATGATGCTTGGAATGGTCATTGTCCTATGAATTCTATTAGGGATTGGTCACCTTTGAAATCAATTCTTTTGGATAAATGGGGGGTCTTTTTATCTGATTATTTTAATGTAGTACATAATGGACATGTGAAGATGACTAAATGGAAATTGATTGATTTTCTCTCTGTTAGCCCTAGCCTGAAAGCAGATTTTTGTTCTATTCTCAAAGATAGAATTATCATCTTGTCTGAGAAGGAAGATGAGCTTATTTGGACCAAGAACACATCTACAAAATACTCAGTGAAAGATGGATATAATTCTCTTATGCCGGCTAAGGATCTTTCTTCTTGGCCTTATAAATTATTCTAGCATCCAGCATGCCTCCCGAAGGCTGGAGCATTTGCTTGGCTCGTTGTTCAAGACAGGGTTCTTACTGGGATGAGACTAGATAGGATGGGTTTGTCTGTTGTTTTCCCTTGTGTTTTATGAAATAATAAATTGGAATCGTCCTCTCATCTATTCCTTCATTTTGACTTTGCTTTTGATTGTTGGCAATGGCAATTTGAGAAACTAGGTCTGTCTTTTGTTATTGGCAATGACCTTCTCTCCCACTTCAGAGCATGGCCTATTTCGTTCTCCTCTTCCTTTTATGCCTGCCTTTGGCTCATATCTCCATCGATTATTATTTGGAACTTATGGTTAGAAAGAAACAATAGGATCTTTAAAAAGTTATTCGCTTCGCTTTCTGATATCTTAGTCAAGATAGAGGCTTCTATTTCGGAGGTGGCCTTGTCATATATTCATAGGAATTTAGAAAATCTGACATCTTTTTCTCATTGGGATGGCATGATTACAAGGACATGGAAATCTCTTTCTATCATCCCTTCTCATGGGTCTGTTGCAAGGGGTCTGGCTACTAGGAATAAGAGAATTGCTGCTAGATGGGCTCCTCCTCCTCTGGGTCATTTTAAGCTTCACTTTGATGGTGCTTCTAGGGGAAATCCGGGTTTGGCTGGGGCCGGTATGGCCATTTTTGACCATAATGCAGTCCTAATAGCTGCTCAATGTCATGCCCTTGGGTCTCAGTCAAACAATTTTGCTAAATGTCAAGCTTTGTCACTTGGGATTGATTTGGCTATTTCCTTAGGGATCAAAGATCTTTCAATCCAGGGGGATTCAATGGTAGTCATTCAAAGTGTTTTGAGCTGCAAGAGTAATTGTTGGCACTTGAAGTGCATAATTGATCATATTTTGGAGAAATTATCCTTCTTTGATACTTTTGTATTATCTCATTATTTTTTAGAGTTAAATAAACTGGCAGATTTTCTGGCTAATTTGGCTATTGACTCTGGTGCACACCATAAGAGTGTAGCAGTATGTGACATTCCTCAAGACATCCTCCTCGGGTATATGACCCATCCCAAAGATTAAGCTACTTATCTTGAGATATTTTTCCATTTCCTATTGAGATATACATATTATCCTCTCCTCTGATCAGATTGTATTTGTACTTCAAGTGTTGATAGGAGGTTTTTATGTTTCTATTTGCATATGGTGTATTCTTACAACTCTGCATCTGGGCTAGATGTTAATGTGTGGATTTCATGAGGTATGGACACGTAAATTAAAGTTGGCATTTCATCCTAAGAGCTATTTGTTATCTGATGTGGTTGCCCTCTATGCTGAATGGTTTAACTATGTGGCCATGGAATTTATGTTACATCATCTATCTCTTTTACTGCTTGAGGTATGCATGCCATCCTCCTCTCGGTTCAGATTATATTTGCATCACATGTGTAAATAATTGGTTTATTTCATTATTTACATATGGTGTGTACTAAAATTTTATTTGAGCAGAAGGATGGGGTGTATATCCCGGGTGCTATGGGTAAAAGGGATTTTTGTAGACTATTGAAGCATGCACGTTAATATTAAAGCTTTAATTGTTTCTATATCACAAGTCGAGGAGAGATTTCCTTAAGATTATGTTATTTGATATTGATACGGCTTTTTGTCTTTGAAGTAATAACGACATTTATAAGATTTATAGGTTGTGGCATGTGTGATCTGTGCAGTCCTTATCTTCAGTCCTTCAATAAGATTTCACATGCTTATAACTTCTTAAGCAGTTGGTACGCTCTTGAGGTATTATTCTTTGATGTAAGTACCATATTGTTGGCCGCCTTGTGTATGTTTGATCCTGACAGAATTGTCTTATGGGATAATCATTTTTGTAGTTGGCGCCCTTACTTGCAGGAGAGCCACTTGTGGGTTTTAGTGGAAGGCTATTAATTCATGTGAATTAATTTATTCAAGCATGCTGGAAATGGATTTTTTGCAGTGTCTTTATGGGAAATTTAGGATAGTTTCTCTTTCAAATACGTTACTTTATATTATTATCAAAGCAGTTTATGTTTTTTGTGGTTTTTTCGGAGCCCTTCCTACTGCAAATGTCTTCTTCTCTGCCAATTGGAGTTTACAGAGTGATTTTAGAAGCCCGATCATTGGGGGAAGAAAATGAAAATGAGGACAATTTCTGTCAAACTTGGTAAGGTTTTCAATTTGTTTACTCCTGCGGTGGATTTTGAATTTCGTAGGCTTTTGGGATGTCGGTGGTTGTAGGTTTGTCCTCAAGTTTCCTATGCTGAGCTTCTCTCTCGCTTTGTTACTATTTTTTTTGATGTTTTACTTGATATGGACTTGGTCTGCCTCTTGGTGTCCACGTTTGTTTTTCCGACAGTGTGCAATTGGGCTTTGGTTTCTCCTGCATTGGCTGGTTATCAGTTTGATATGGGTTCTTTTTATTATGATGGTTTTCTTCCTTGCCATGAGCTTTTGGCTAATGGTTGGTCTGGCCATTTACTTCATGAATTACGAATGGGATTGATATGCGATTCCATGGAAAACACTCGGGCCTCTATGGATTTTTTGTTGTATTTGGTTCATGATCAGTATGTGGATAAAGCTTGGGTTGTCTTCCAGGCATTACATTCATTAATCTCTTTGGGTTTTTTGTACTCTGCTCTTGCTTGTGTGGCATTCCCTCTGAGGGTGATTCCACCTCCGGCCTCATCTCATGAACCTCCAGAAGAGAGCTCTAGCTCCTGGTTTTTGGATAACTAATAAAGTTCTTTTTTGTAGCTGCTGGTATGGTGTTTTGTAGGCTTGAAGGCTATACGACTTCATTTTTGCTCAGTTGATTAACTATGGTCTTGACAGAGAATTTTATCTCATTTATCTGCTTCGCGGTTCTCCATATTCATCTATTCTTCTAATGGGGTTACTCTAGTTTTTTTGAATTGTCCTATGGGACTCTTGTAAAAATGGTAGAAATAGGAGGGTGGGGGGTATGGTTGGTCAACATATATGTTGTAAGGGTAGTGTATACTTGTATCTATTTTAAAAGGCCACAACCGAAGGTTTTCTTGCAGGTTCTTTCCTTCCGGTATGCCTTGTCTGAACCTGATGTAAACTCTTTATCATTAATATATAAGTTTAGTGGATATTCTACTTTTATAAAAAATAATATATATATATATATATATATATAATATAATTATAAGTTGTATATATTAATAATGTTAATATTATTTATAATATGGCTTGTCAATGGGATGTGCCGAGTGGATCCGAAAAAGGAGATTCAGAAGGGGGAAATAAGGGGAAAAATTGAATGGTAGAAACTAGAGGAAGGTTGGGTTAAGGTGAACTTTGATGGGTGTCTAGGGGTAATCTAAGGCCACTTGGGGCTAGATCCGTTGCTCGGGTTCAAAAAGGTGACATCTTGTCTATTGGTGCAAGGAGGTTAGTTGATGGCACCAATAATGAAATAGAAGTGCAGGCAACGTTTTGGGGGGTGAGGATGGCACATCGTTTGTCGATTCCTTGTCTACATTTGGAGGGTGATTCCCAAATTACTGTCTTGATGCTATTATAAAAGGGGAGGTGATATCTGTGGAAAACTAAAAAATGTATCCAATTAATTGGAATTGGTAAATTTTCAATCATTTCAGATATCTCACATGTTAAGAGAAGGCAATAACTTGGCCGATATTCTTTCTAAATCGACAACATTATTTCTTGAGGTGGGTAGTGATTGTTTATGGGAGGATTTTCAAAATGTTGAGTTGATCAAAGTATGATTTGTACTACATCGAAGGGAGGGAGGATTGATGATCATTTATTACAAATTTGACAAGGAATGAGGTGGTGTCATTTATACGCAAAGGTGGTGAGTGTTTGTTACTCCCTAGGTTAAGGTGTGCAGAGGAAGCTTTAGAAATAGCGACAAAAGGGTGATTAAGAATTTAACAACTAGTGAGCATGGAGGAAAACTTTTTGTTGCATTCTATTAAACAAAAACTTGCCTTTTCCATAAAATTTCAAAGAAGAGGCTCAAGGGTCTGTTCAAATTTGATGATCCCATGTTCTTGCAAATTTTGGAAGTGTTGTTAGGCGAGAAGTATTTGAGGTTGAAATTTCATTATAGAATGAATGCTGACATAATTTCCATGGTGGTTGCATACAGATTGGTGTTTGGTCCGAAGCAGGAAGTGGTTTGGGTAGCTCGAGTGTGTGTTCCAGACCACTCATTGTGCGGGTTGACTTCATTAATGGTGCGACCAGTGGTGGGAAGAGGACTACAATGATAGTTTGAAGATGGTATTCTACAATATGGAGATGATGCAGAGTTTAAACCTTTCATCCTTTGGAATGATGGAACTGGCCGAGAAGCTCAGACAGAGGAGGTGCGGGTGGGATGGGAAGCATTGAAAGTCTTTGTCTGTGAGAAGGAGGTGGATTTGTAGATGGCAAAGTAAGCTAACCAAAAGGATGCAAAAAAGAAGGCCAAATTCAATCCTAAATATTATTGGGTTAATGGCTTGGGTAAAAAGAAGAAAAAAGTGTTTTGAGTTTTTGTCTCGTCCTGTGGGAGATAAGTGTAGGGTTTGTTTTTGTTTAATTCAGTATATTGGAATAGTGGTTGTAATGCCACATTTTTTGATGGTCAGATAGAAAAATGTATGTAGGAAAGGTGTTAAAATGGGCTATTTTTTGGGTATAGTTATAATTTTTATGTCTTAGGAGATGTAAGTGTTAGTTGTTTATCTGGTTTAGAGACTAAGTGGTGCAGGAGCACCTAGTTTTGCTTATACTCTCCATTTTTCGTATTTTTCATGCTTAAGTGTCTTGTTAGTTTTGAAATGTTGTCATAGGTTTTTTTGAGTCTTTTCATAGATTTTTGATCTTATTTTGTGCTTGAGAGATCAAGTTTTGTTTTCTTAAGGTTTGAGTTGTCAGTTTTGTGCTCCTAGGCCAAATAAGGCTAAAAAGTGGGAAATTGCCTTATAGGCTTAGCCATGCTTTGGAAAGCATTGAAACATGTTTAGAAAGTGATTTTAATCATTCCTAGGTGATTTTGGAAGGTTGGTTGAGTTAGGTTGCTCAAATTGCCACTTGGAGCAATAAAAGTTGTCATTTTGCTTGTAAAGTTGTCATTTTGAACACTTTTTGTAAAAAAAGAAGATGAAAATGCCTTATGTCCATACACAACTTGATAAATACCTCCAAATTATATTTAAATTCCTCCTTCTTCTTGGTATAGGGTTGTATTTTGTACTTTCTATCATAATCAATTGAAAGAGCAAGCATTTTTATGACTTTTCTCATGTTTTGCACTCCATTTGTATAGCAGTCAGTATTGGGGCTTTTCCTTTCCATACTGTACCTTTTGGAAAGTGTATTTATTTTATATTCGATGCTCTATATGTAATTAGTTTGCAGGTTGTGCATTTGGAAGTTGGTTCTATAAAATAGTTTCATTTTCTGCTCCTTGACTGCCTTGTCAAGGGTTTTGGACTCCAAAATGTATAAACTTGTCTAAATTCGGGGTTGGGGTCCCATGGATGGACTTAGACAAGTTATATTTCACATGCACAGTGTAAATATTTCATATTTTGGCCAGGGTTGTGCAAAAGAAGTGCTTTTGAGTTCATGCTAGGCAAGTTGGAGATGGACTTGGCTAGTAAATTTGAACAAAGACTCAAACAAGTTTGTCCTCAAAGGCCATTTGAGTGAGAAAACTTAAGGTAGAGGTCTGAACTATTCTCCTTGGAGTTTTAGATGTATTTGGAGCTCCAAACAATGTGTATTTCACTTGCAAAAGTGTTGAGTTGTGGCTAGCAACGAGTACCCAATTTTGGGAATTTAATGTCTTTTGAATCCAAAAATTGCTTTATGGATGTGTTCATGCTTTATAATCTTGTGAAAAGTTTCAAAAATGTGTTTGGAGGTTGCTACATGCTTGGGTGAAGGTCTCTTTGAAGTTACAACCCTTCAAAGTGCAGGAAAAATAGTGAATTAGCAGTGAAAGTGCTCATAATAGTCATTTTACTACCTTTTTCAGTTTGCATAGCAAGTGTTTGAGATAATGTCATGCAGGTCAGAGTTGGATAATTGTTAAAAATGATGTGGCAGAGGTTCCATGATAGTTTGGAAGCTTTACTTGAGGTTTAGGAGAGAATTCCTATGTTTCATGAGCTAAACCCTCTCAAAACCCTATTTCCTTGCCTAAAAATGTGGGCAGTCACTATGCTACCTTCAAAGGGGCTAAGACCATAAAAATATTTGATCTTGGACCTTGTAGACACATTCCAAATCATGTTCCAAGGTTTTCTTGGTCATCTTTGCACTACACAAGCAAATATCACTCCAATTAGGCCTCCACGGGTTAGTAGCCTTTTAGCCCTGTTTTAACTAAAAAGTGAACCCGATTGCCCCAAGGGAGTTAGAACCTTCCAAAATTGTGTAAAACAGTTGAAAGACACTCAAGGAGCCTAATTCAATCAAAATTAACCATTTAGATACCATTTTGAAATTTGGACCTATGGTGGAGGGTTTGAGTAACATCGAGGAAGCAAACTAGAACAAGGGAGTCTAACACATAATGGGGTGGTTGATTGAGAAGAGGTGTGGATGTTGAAGTTTTTTATTGCAAACACTAATTGAACACAAAGAAAAGCATATCCTTTGGTTCCTTTTTATTGATTAACCCAATTTAGGCTTATTGAACATCTTCTCACTCAATCTCCCTATCACTAAGACAGGGGATAATCCCTAATTTTAAATTTGACTTTGTTATATTTATTGTACGAACCTCTTTTGAATTAATAATTTAATATAATCTACATTATTGATCAAAAAAATAAATTGTTTGTAATATATTAAATTTTATTAATATTTCAATTGTAAAAAAGTCAAAAAATATATTACCTTTTTATTTAAATATTTATTGACCTAAAAGTTTATTTTTTATCAAATATGTGAGTTCTTTTGAATCTTTCATCTATTGTGTTAAATCTATCAAATCATATGGGTAATTAAATTACTAAATTTTATTATAATACATTGAAATATAAATACTAAACTTACTGTTTTATCATGATTCTCATGAGCCCAATTATATTTTACTAAATTTCTTAAATTTAATTATAATAATTTTTAATTTCTAAAATATAATATTATTCAATTTAATATAATAATTTTAAATTGAATACATGAGAATTCTATTGAGCCATTCTCTCTATTCCTTTATCTCTCTTATTCACTCCATCTCTTGCATGCACTCTCTCATCTCTCTATCCCTTTCTATCCATATCTTTCTCTACCTATATCTTCCTCTTTCCCTCCTCTCTCTCCCTGTCCCCCCCCCCCTCTCTCTCTCTCTCTATCTCCCTCTCTCTATCTCCTATTTATGTATTCCTTTATCTCTCAACCCATCTCTACTTCTATGTGTTTGTTTGTCTCTCTATTTGTCTCTTTATATCTCTTATATATCTCCTTTTATCTCCACTTCTCCGTCACTTTATCTCACCATCTATATCTATATCTATCTTTATTTTTTCCTCTCTCTCTATCTATATATCTCTATATCTTTCTCTATCTCTAACTCTCTATATCCCTATGATTCATCTCTATCTATATCTCTTCCTCTATCTTTCTAAAAAAAATGTTTTGTAGAGATGACCTCTAATTTATGTCGACATTGTCTTTAAAAGGTCAACACATACATCATCTATAAAGAAGACATCAACAAGTAGCATAAACTACAAAAAAAAGAGACACTAATCCTCATGATAATTGTGTTTACTTCAATCAATTTTCATTACATAACACCCTCAAGATTTCCTTTTGCGGGAATCAATGCCAAATCATGACAAGGTCATCTTCAAAAGGTGAACGTCAACAACAAAGAAGACATATTAATGATCAAAATCAGTTCTATTCAATGTAATTTATTTCATAAGTTAATTGTTTCCTTATGTTTTAAAAAATCTATTAAATTAAGTTCTCACATTCATCAATTTGCACCATCCTGTAATGCTCGCCAAAATACCCCAGATAAATATAGCTAACCAACATGCATTATGATATGATTTTTTTATTTTTTAAAAAATCTTCTAATGCAAGTTATACATCTAACTACTCATATTCATTGAACATTCATTAACAAGATAAACAAATAACCATCATGAGCATAATCATAAAACACAATATGCACGCGGAAATAAATGCAACTCAACAATTAACTTCCCTAGGGTATCTCAACACCATTACTTACAATCTCTTCGAGATCATTTTCATACAAGAATAACTTTATATTTACTACCACGATCCAATTCATTCTAACTCAACTAACATTTCTCTTTTCATACATACGTCAGATACCTCACTAGTCTATCTATCATGAATACATCCATTTATAATAAAATCCTATTAAACCCCTTAGGTTTATTTTAAGAGAACCAATACCAGATGTTCCTAATTCCCAAATACTTATTCAACATCCTAGCATCATTATTCCCATTAAAATGCTAATTACCACATTACTAATCCATTTCCTTAATTTTCATAAACATTCACATAATACTGAATACATATCCATAGAACCAATTCCATTGATGAGCATTATCCAAGATACAACATTACATTCTCTTACAAATATTATGATCATGACCTAATAAATCATCTACCATTAGACATAAATCAACCATTTTACATGAAGAACCATAGCTCTCAACTACATATAAAATTACATCATGAATTCTACACACATATATGCCATATGTATCATATACATCAATCTGTTGCAATTATCCATCCATAGCCGAAGAGAGAATAGTCTACGTCATGTACAAGAGCATCCAATGAAGAACATCCCAATGGAAGAAGGCATCAAACCACCTGACCATGTAGAACCATAAGGAACCATCCCCTGTGCTAGGAGATGACACAAGATCCCACACACACTCTAGATCTAGGTTGATACCTAACAACCAAAGAATATCACTCCAAACATCACACAACTAAATCAAGGCTAGAGAATCATAAGACCTCCAAAGGTTACTCACAAATCAAGACTCAAGTTGTTAGGACCTACATGTAGGGAAAGAGTGTCATCACATGCTATCACTATCGAGGGATATACTAGAACTTTGTCCCAACACCCATGATACACATGCGGAACCATCTCAACCTTTGAGGAAATCAATGAAGTTCGATTTATTCGGTTACCAGATCTTCCCATACCTCACTCCAGTTTACTCCAATTCATGAGATGGGGCATCACCACATATGCATTTATTATCTTATTAAGATGAGTTACTACTACCCAACCCACCTATGATTAATTTTATTATGTTATCATTTGATTATTACATAAAACCTCCAATGAGCTATCCCAATGGTCTAGACTATGACTCTATAACACAAGGAATCCTAGTAGTCTATTCCTCATGACCTCAATAGAATCATGGAACCCCACTCCCCCTAACATGCACCTAGATCTTAGGGTGTCCTCACAAACATATGCAAAATCAAAAGGGACCACAAAGCATAATCCAGATAACCAAGATTTCCAAATACATAAGAATATCATAAATGCATAACAATACCAACACCATAGCCACATAAGAAGCAAAAATGACATATCATCACAAATGACAAATTTACCAAAGAGCCCAAATATTACAGCAAGGTATTTCTCATCTTGCATAGAACATATCAATGCAAATACTTAATCGTAAGCCAAATATCTACTCTAGTTGACCTAAAGAGCACCAAGGAAACACAACACAACCTCTAGAGTGACACAAAACCCAAACTGAAAACTTTGAAACTGATCCAAAAGATAAATACATCACAGAAAGCCCAAACGGGCAAACTGGTGCATTTTCTCAATAGAGCAACACATTCATTAGCCAGAGAAACACTTTTATATGATAATGTAGTGCATATGATACACTATGCAGTGATTTCATTAGGTAGTTTAGCGCATACGACTAATTAAACAACGCTTCTAGTAAACAGATTAGTGTATTTGATCATAGAAACAACACATATACCTGATACAATAGTGCATTCATAGAAGGAATTAGCGCATATAATACATTAGCGCATCTGTTAAAAAACTTAGAAAAATGGAAACAAAATTACAACAATCACCAGAAATATTCACAAGTCTTTCAATCAAGGCTAAAATCACCCTTAAGAAGGATGCAATGCAAGTAATAGACAAGGTAAATTGAATTGAAATAGTAAGTATAGATAACCCAAGCATAGCAATCATTTTCTAGAAGACACACACACACAAACCTTAAGCAGATGTCGTTCATGGCAATACTCCATATTACAAACAAATAATAGCCCCCATATATAAATAAGTATTTTAAATCTTTACTGTGATTTTCAATCTCGCAACCCACAAACAATCTTTCCATAAGCATTGTGCAAACAATCTTTTCAAAATCAAAATGCAAGAAGAATAAAGCTCCAACCTAGAAATTGAAGAGAAGGTCTATAGACAATTGACGAAGGACAATCCAAACAGAAACTAGTCAAGCCATGCAATCCAAAAACCAAACCTTCAATCGCAAGGAATTCCCAAAAAACCACCTCGGGCAAATGCATGGGAAATCCAATATATATAAAAACATTCAAAACTATAGAAACATGTCAGCCAATAAAAATAATAGATTAAAATATATTCCTTACCAACCCCTATGCAAATACCAAGGTAAGAATATAAAATAATATTATTTAAACTTACCCAATATCCTCATCTAATAGTAAAATAAGGTAGGTAGAATAAATAATATATTAATCAACCCAAAGGAGTAAAAAGAGAAATAATAATATAATCAACCAATTAATTAAATAACCCAAGGCACAATAAAATATAAAGGCCCCCAATTTAATACTAAACCATAAAATAATATAAATAAACAATTAAATAATAATATCTTACAAGCACAACTCTCAAGAGGGTCCAATCATAACAAAGGGTAAGTAAATAAATAATAATAACAAATAAATAACCAATAAATATATAAACCAACAATAAATAAATAAATAAACACTAAAGAAATAATTAAATGTACGGATAGATATAAATACTCCAACCAATATAATAAATAAATAAATAAATAATCATTTATGCATAATTATAAATGCCAAATACTATGATCCCCAAAATGACATTAATAAATAATAAACCCAATAATAATAATCTCACATTAATATTAAATATTAATATCAATTATTAAATTAATTTATTATTATAAACTATATTAGCCAATTTAATTAATTAAATAATTAATTGACCAATAATCACAATACCTCAAGACAACCCAACATAGGGTAACATAAATTCCACAAAACAACTCTAAACACAAAACTAAGACTGTCAGGGTACCAACTTAAACCTAGAGTGTAGAATGGGATTTAAAATATGCGAAGTAAAATAAGCAATATAGTTTGAACGTAAGAAAACAATCTTATTTTCAAATATGTTTTATACATTATTATTATTATTATTATATATAAATTGTATTTCATATTAATTTAATCATAAATACAACTTAGTGAAAAAAAATTAGTATAGACCCGTTAATGGGTCTCAAAGTGTTAATCCTTTTGATCCATTAGTGAGACTTTCACATTGGAACCCTCTGGAACCGGGTTGGATAAAAATCAACTTCGATGGGGCATCTCTTGGAAATCAGGGACACTCTAGTGCAGGTTGTATAGCCAAGGACTGTAATGGAACTGTCATTGCTAGATGCAAACAACGATTGGCCCCAGGTACTAATAATGAAGTCGAGGGAAAAGCAACTTTTTTGGCGGTTCAAGTGGCAAAGAGGATAGGTGTGGAAAAACTCCATTCGGAAGGAGACTCCCAAATCATAATGCAAGTCATAATCAAGGGTGAAGCACAAAACTGTAAGATTGATAGAGAGATTCAGTGGATTAAAAATCATCTCAACTCTTTCCACGATTTCAAAGTGTCTCATGTCCTTAGAGAAGGAAATAATGAAGTTGATTTGTGTGCCAACCAAGCCTTTGACATACAAGTTGGCAAATTAACTTTAGACACTTTCTTCCCCAATGGCTAGATCATGGAGTGTTTTGAGTTTGTATAGTAGGCAATGTGTAAGGTGGCGAATTTGTCAATGTAATAGAGTTGCTCAAAGGCAATAAATGCAGGTTAGACATAGCACGAAAACTACATACTTCGGACGCGCCAAGAGATGAAATATTTCCAAATCTTGGGTAGGTTGGTTTAATTGAATGTGGCGTCCACAATGGACCAAGATGGTGGCGCATCTTTGTACCACCTACGTGCAATCTCCTTGCAGTGTCATATCTAATAAACACTGCCAACTTCGAAAGCTTGACTACAAATTAATGACCCCCCTACCAATGACAATGATATTGTAAATGCTTGGCTTCCCATACAAGACATAGTTATATGAACTTGACTGCTTCGCAAATGGATACATTTCTACAGAAGCCTTTGATGGTTTTCACTTTGATTCAAAGTTATTTTGGTGCAAGAGAGAATGGAGGCTAACTTTTCATTTCAAGCATCGAGACCAATGATGATGTTTTGGAGGCAAATCTCTGATGAAAGGCTGGCGAACATTTTCCATTTTGAGGAGAAAGAATTCCTTACCCGAGTTAAGCTTATCCTTGGGGAGGAATACCTGTGAGTGCAATTGAAGTGCCATACCAATGCTGAAATAGCATCCATGTTTGCGACTTGGTGCTTTGAACTTGAAGATAAGGAGCATGTTGAATGGATTGTGCAAGGTTGTATCTGCGAGGATTGGTGTGGATGATTCGATAGTTTTTTGAGGATGATGTGTGATGGTGCGGGCTTTGTTTGCTTGAATGGGTCTCGGCTCCATGTAAGTGAATTTCAGACTCCCCTTCGCCCATATCTCCCATGGAGCGCAAACTGCGCCAAGGAGGTCCATCGTGCATCTATGTAGATTGGTATGCATGGGGTCAAAGAGTATCTGAATATGTGGGAGAGGCAGGAGCTGAGATTGGAGCTGGAGAAAAGGGGTCTAAATGAGGTGAAATCTTTACACTTTGGTGGGTCTACATCTTCCAAACACAAGCACGGGCGCTCGAGGGGTTCAAAGAAGAAGCAATGCTAACAAACTCTGTGGATTAGCTTTCCACTAAAAGACAATGATGAAATTGAATTTTCAGAGGAGGAGATGGAGTTGGGTGGGGGTACCAGTGGGAAAGGCAAGGAAATTATCGCTATAGAATAGACTAACATGTTAATTATTTTGTTATATACTGCATTGTAAAGACATACCATATGCTTATAGGGGATGGGGAATCTTTAGCTTTTTGATATAGTATGTATAGTGAGGGGGAGCCTGATATAGTCTTCGTCGATATCTTTGTATGGATGTTTTAAACTAGTTTTTTGGATGCGCTGAAGATGTTATTTTTTGATATTAGCAATAACATACAATTAACCGGAAAAAAAAATGTTTTTAGTATAAAATGATAAAGTTGGTTACAATTCTATTGTTTAAAATGGATAAAAGGGAATGACATGTACATATAAATATATGTTATAAAACTAGTTTTTAACTATTCTTATTTCATTTTTGTCAGGTATTTTTATTTTTCTATGAGTAAGGCTTGATCATTATGATTCTATGAACAAGGTTGTACCATGATTTAATCTTCGATATAGTATTTTTTATACTTCTTTCTATTTTTAATAGCATGATAGTATAATATTTTATTTATCTTGAGAGAAGTACAACATCACATTACTCCAACATAAGTGGTACAAAGGAAAACATCTTCTCCTCAAGGAGTCAAGTTGCTCATTATCATTATCTTTATCTAGAAAAATAAGACCAATACATGGAATACATATTTCATTTTCTCTACCAATTGAACAAATTCAATAGTGAGGATGTATAATAAACAAGTGCCATGTAGTGGGATTACTTGCCTTTTTTGTATTACAATAATTAAATAAAGTTTATTAATTAATAGATGAGTTACAACGTATCAATTTAGACATAGGTTTCAATAATAGTTTGAGATAATATTTTTTTTCAAGGCATATGCATTTCATCTATGTAGTGGAGGGTGCCCACAATTGTAGTATGTAATGAACAAATTGAAATTCAAAGTTGAAGGCAATAATGATATTTGTTTTATTGATTGAAACATTATAGTTAATGCATACTTATTTTAATTTTTAAAATGTCAGTTAATATGTTTCAACTTTTAAATTATATAATTAGAGAATTACAATAATCTCTATAACTTTAATTCCAACTTTAACAATAACCCGAACTCTAACATTAACCCTAACCTTAATTTTACTCTTATGTCCAGCCTAGTTCAAATTCTAGTTTTTACCATAACCCTAAATCTAACGTTAACATTGATTTTCACCATAGCCCTATTTCTTAACCTAATTCCAACCCTAAATCTAACATTGAATACAACCAGGTAATCCTGATTTTTCCTTGACTCTAGTCCTAATCCTTAATCTAGTCTAATCCTAACTCTAACTTTAATTTTAGAAATAATTTAAACCCTATTTGTTACCCTGACATTAACTCTTATATTCTAACACTAACTCTTGTTATAAGCTTAATTTTAATTTTATTCCTAATCCTAATTATAATTATAATAATTAATAAGAATTGAGATCAGAGCTATAATATAATTAACAATAATAAATTAAGTTATAATCATTTATCTTAATTGTAACCTTAAAATTACTAATTATAATCCTAATCTTGATTAATAATTATTTACTTAATATATTAAAATAATTATTAATTAGCATTATAATTATAGTATAATTAATGAAAATATTTATACTTATTTTATAATAATTTTAATTTTTAAAATAATCATTAATATGCTCTAACTTTAAAATTGTATAATTATAAAAATTACAATAATTTATATAATTCTAATTCCACCTTAAAACTATAAATATTTCAACTTTATTTTAATCGTAATTTTAGAAAGTAAATATTATAATTCAAATTAATTAAATATATTCTAATTAGTTGTAATCTTAATTCTAATTTAATTAAAACATCTTATGAACATTTATCCATCAACAAGTTTAAAATTTATTGCTTCTTTGGCCTTATATAGAGATATTATTTGCATTGTTACAAGTTTAAAATATTATCATCTTATCACAATTCCTGTTTTGAAAATGTTCTTTGTTGGCATTATACATAGAGAAGGAATTTTCATCAAATAGCACTATATTTTATATAGAGATCATTTTTTCATAAAAAAATATGAAATTATTTGATGCTTGCAGTGTGTCAAGTGATGTGGAGATAGAGACGAAGTGGAAGGAGTTCTATTTATCTTAAATTTTGCCCAATGGCTAAAGAAACTACAAAAAAAATTGTTCACGTTTTAGATTCCAAAAATTTCTTGTATAAGACTCAAATTAATTTAGCTAATCATATGATCAAAAACTATTTTTTACAATTTATAAACTTAAAAAAAACTACATTTAGACTATAGAAAATATGAATTTATAACAGAATAAGAAATATACTAAATTGTAATTGGTTGAAACAATTTGTTCTAATCACTAATCAACATAACAAATTGTTAGATTATTGCAATAGTACTAGCCTTAAAACAACAAGTACTAATAATATTATAATTTTATAAATTAAAAATTAAAAAATATATATCGAGATTTATAATAAAAGGTAGTTAGTTCAAAAGTACAATTTAAATACTCACAACATATAATAATAATAAAGTTATTAAATTTCAAAGATACACACATATTAAGCACACTTTACTACATTAGAAAAAGGAAGGGACAAATCATTCTAAGGTCAATGAACAACCCAAGAAAAGGCTCACTCAAATGAGGATCTAGAGCCATATAGCCACCTCGAGCATCCTAAATAACAAGAGGAATTATCACTCCCTAACGAGATGGTAGGTTGTAAGAGTGCAAAAAGGTCGATCATTTTGTTCGATGATCCATCATAATTAAATAAAATCCTCTATTGACCCAATAATACTTTCAAATTTATAAAACATTTTATATAAATTACAATCAATGTAACCATTGCACCTCTTTTCGATGTAAGTGCTAGTATATAATTGTCATTAAAATTTGCATACAAGATTACTTTTGCACATTAAATATATTTAGATCTATAACATTTCTTTGATGCTTAGTGTATCCTTTAGAATTATTATTTTTGGTGCTTGCACCTTCTGGTTTTGACTATGTCATTCCATTATGTGTGTTGGTATGAGTGATAATGTTGCATGTTGTATATACTATTAGACTTTCAAAATGTGGCAACACATATCCCAAGTGCCATGGTGTTCTACAATACCCATATTTTGAATTTTCTATTACTAGAAAGCTCCCAAGTTGGTAATTTTGAGGTGTGTACATGAAGGTCTTAGACACCCATCACTAAGTGTGTGTTGATTTTGTCAATACCAATGTGTGTGCACACAATGTAGTCCTAGTATGAGGGCATTAAACTTATAATATTTGTGAAAAACATACTTATCTAAATTATTAAACATCTAATAAATATTGAATGATTGTTTTGCAATAAATATCTTCAAGTGTAATTAAATATCTTAAATAATAAATAGATATAATATTTATTATTTAATTGATTGCGATTTAATAATCACTTTACAATTTACTTTTACATTAAACTATACATTTTACATTAAAATTATATTATATATTTCACAATTAACTTCGTATTTTATAATTAATTCTATATTTTCAATTAGATTTTTTTATATATATACTTCATATTATAGTAAAATTTATGGAATGTTGAATTATAATATTTTGTTTATATTAAATTCTTGTTGATTTTATTTTTTTGAAAAAGGGGTAAAAATTTATTGAACAAGAGAAAACACCATTATAAAGAAGTGCTATCCTCTAAACACCCAGGGATCCTATAGAACAAACAACATCCATAAATCACAAAAGAACTAACCACTAGCACAAGGAAGAGAGCTATCATCCATTATAGAGTAAAACTTCACATCACCCTTGCATATCCTCTAAAACTATTCTCTACAGTTGCTAGGAACACTCAAGTGGAAGTTGCTCCCAGCTATCAACACACCAACCATCTATATGTCCTAATGCCCATTTGGCCAAACAATCTGCAACATTTTTCCATTCCCTTGGGATGTGAACAAAGGAAATAGATGCCAAAGAACTACTCAACTGAAGAATATGCCTAGCCACCGAAACCAACTACCAATTTACATCATCAAAGTGTTACTCATTCAACATATTGACAAGAATTTGCGAGTCAGACTCACAAATAATCTTGCGCCATCCAAGCGCATGACTTCTTTCGAGAGAAATAAGAAGAGCTAAGGCTTCCATAGGATTATTGGATTTTTGTCCTTTATAGATAGAGAAAAGGAAGAGAACATTTCCATACCTATATATTCCAACACCCACAACTCCAACATGGCCAAGATTCCCCCTGGAAGATCCAACATGTTAATTTTGTAAGCTCCATTAGGAGGCAACGATTAGTAGCGGGCATACTTGAGTCTTCTAGCTATGGCATGACCTCCTCCTCAAAGATGGAAGTCTCGATCCATTTCTAGATAAAACCAACCTGGTCATTATATCCACCTCCTGACAATGCAAGGAAACATCCATCTCACTTTTATCCTGGATAGTTTCTTGGATCATACCAGTAATTCTTTGTTAGATCTATTGAATTGCCAACTTCTTATCCTGAAGAATCTTGCAATTCCTCTCAAGCCATATCTTCTAGATGATTCATGTTGATCCAATACTCTGGGCCACTTAAAGAGAAAATGTTTTAGCAGGGGGTCTCCCCATGACCCTCCAAAAGTCAATAGAGAAGAAGCATGAATAAATGATTTCCCCCAAATGCAACATCAATAGTGTCAGATATATCTAGCAAAAGATCACTAGAGAAATATATAAGGGTTACATTATTCATCTCTACAAAAAAGGATACAAATATATGGCCCCTGAAAGCCTCACTTCTAGAGGTTCTCCCAAGTAAGGCACCTGTAGCGAGTAGCAATCCAAAGGAAAAAGTTGCACTTTGGCCAAGAAAACTTATTCTAAGCATATTTCCACCAAGGAACTTCAGTCTTGCCATATTTTTGTTTGTTCAAGTCATTATAACCCATGGCACAAAATAGACCCCTTGTTGTTCAAGACTCCAAGCAAGTAAATCGTTCTTTGTAAGAGAGTTGCAGGCTCATCCATTCAGAATTTGAGAAATCTCAACCTGATCCTCTATAGAGCCTCCTAGAGGCCACTCACTTGGGTCTTTCCATTTGTACACCTCTACCTGCCCCAAGTTCTAAACTGCTTAAAAATATTCAACTTTATTCCAACCAACTTCCAAGAAGATATTATAGAGAGACTATAGATGCAGGTATGTGGCCATGATAGAGAGAAACCATCCCAATAATCAAACCAAAAGAGAGCCACAAACCCTCAATTGCAAATCCATAAAATACCTTCTTTAATTAAATTCGACACCCTCATAATAGTGTCTCAAATTAGAGATCCTTTTCCATATAGGCTAAACTTCAGCACATCCTCACTTGCCTCTCTTCTTGAATACTGAAACAGGAAAGGATCTTAGCTCATACTTGATCTTGATTAGTGCACCAATTCGAAGAAAAATTAACAGCCAAAGCATGCTCGGTAAAGAGAAATTGCCTCAATCTAAGACCCCCTTCTTGCTTTAGCTTGTTGATGGTCTCCCACTCAACCAATATCCACTTTGAGGTGGACAAGGTACATGCCCATAAAAGTTGACAAGAAAGAGCATCTAGTTCCTTGATGAAATTTATAGGAGTCATTAGTACCATGTGTTTGCCAATAGGAAGGGCTTAGACAACATACTTCAAAAAAAACACTCATCCAATGAATGAAAGCCACATAAGAGTGCAATGGTTAACCTTTACTCAAAACTTATCTAATATATTTTTCCAAGACCCCCTAGGAAGGGAACCAAAAGAGAGAGGAATACCTAGATACATCAAAGGAAGGGACCCAATTCTGAAAATGAAAATTTGAGCAATCTTGGCCTGAATTCGAGGAGGGATGTTAAAGAAATAGATGGATGAAATTCCTTCATTGGTTTATTACCCTGAAGCAGCAAGATCAATGTCCAACACACACTTGAAATTGGTTGCTTTGTAAATCTTGGTCACTCCCAAAAGGGAAGTATCATCAACAAACTACGAGTGGGTTTGTGAGGGAAGGTGATTACCGCACCTCCACCCTAAAATAAACCCTTGAAGCACATGGTTTTTTAGCAAACAACCCAAACCTTCAACCATCAGAATGAATAAGTAAGGTGAGAGAGGGTCCCCTGGTTGAAGACCCCTTGAGGCACCAAACAAATGAGTAGGCTAACTATTGACGAGAACATAAAGGAAGAGGAGGTAACACAACTCATAACTAGCTGATCTAATCTTCTCTAAACACAAAGGCCCTAAGAAGATTGTGAAGAAAAGACCATTGAACTTGATCATAAGCCTTGGCCATGCCAAGTTTGATAAACATACTCTTTTCCTTAAAAGGATTCCATGGAGTGAATGGCCTCTGCAACAATGATCACTCCATCCAAGCTTTTCCTACTTGACACAAACCCACCTCGCTCCTATGAAATGAGTATGTCAATTCCTTTCTTGAGCTTTTTTGTAATCAACTTAGAAATGATCTTATAAACCACATTGTAGAGAGAAATCTGTCTAAATTGATCCAATCAGTTGGCTCCCTCTTTTTTGGGAATAAGCACTAGAAAAATATAGAATTCATTACCCTCAACTTATGTTTACCACTAAGAGATTCCTACACTACAACCAATAAATCATCTTTCACAATCTCTCAAAAGAAAAATTCAATTAGGTTGCCATCTGATCCAAGGTCTTTTCCTTTCTTCCTTTGAAAAATAATTACATCAACCTCATCTAGTAAAATAGGGCAAATGAGAATCTTGTTCATTTCCCTAGAAATAAGAGAGGGAATGCAATCCAAAATCTAGTTTTCATCATCCACCACAAGAGGATAGTTCTCTAAAAACAAAAATTAAAAGTATTGAATCCCTAGAGATTTCAGGACAAGAAGATAACTAAACTTCTTAAGAAGAAACAATAGACAAGCGTGAATTCTCAAGATTTATGGCCTTGACAAATTTATAAAAGAATGTAATATTTCTATCCCCCTCTTTAAGCCAGGCAATATGAGACTTTTGTTTCCAACAAAATTCTTCTCATAGCTCCCATTCGACTAGCTCCTTCATTACCTCTGCTTTTTGCCTAAGAAAGTTCATAGAAAGGCCATCCTCCCTAATCTGCCAAGAGATGTTTTCCAAATGGTTTTGAGCCATTGACTTGGCTATAAAGAGATTCCAAAAGTATTGCCTATTATGTTTTTTATGTTACTAGTTAACAATAAAGTCTCTTAACAAAAGAGTACATAGTTGTACCTGTTATCTAAATTTTGCACCAATTAAATTTAGTGGCCTATTACAGGCCTTACACATGAAACTGAAGGAAGGTAAACAAAATAAAAAATAAAAAAATTCAAACTTTCTTCGTTTCATAAGTTTGGCAAAAAATATGAAAGTTTTATTCATTGTGCAAAGTATTTCAAAGAATATACACAAGGATTGCATTAGGAATGTTTTTCATTACATAAAGTTGTAAGGGCCCACACAAGTCATGGGTATAACTGAACAATTGTAGAAGAAGAAAGAAACACTTGTAAAATAGAATATAGATAAGAGAGGGATCCATCATTGCCTTGCAAATGAGCATACAAAAGATGATGAGGCTGCATCTTCTGCTCTCGAACATAAGTGACTCTGTCAGTACCTGCAAAGATGGCAAGAGATTTGTTAGAGCTCAGGATCCTTATCTCTAATATATTCTACTTTACAAGTATACATCTACTACAAATGAGCATCAGATCAAATGATAAATAACATCACAACATGTGGTGAAAATGAGCCTCCCAAAAGGGTTGAGCCTGGCATGCTAGCGTGTCAGTAAGGCTTCAAAGAATAGAGGCTTGTCATCCACAACAGTGAACCTCTCGAGATCACTATCATAAATGACATGCTAGAGTTCAATGGAACCATACTAGCAGACTAAAGGGCTGGACAACCCTGGTAGGATCTCAAATAGCATATAACAGTCATAAGTTGCAATCAAAGAGCTTCAACATATGAAAGCATAGTAAAAAGTTCATAGTATCTTAGATGAGTATAACATTAAAGTCATAGGTTTATCAACTTTAACAGTCTCAAGAAAGAAAAAGAAAAGTATTGTTAATGGTTATCTATGGCAGCCATTGTCAAAACAAGTTAAAGGAGATACTATGGATCACTAACAGAGTGCAGTGTTCAAAAGGAATGCCTATGGTGATGACAAAGAAAAGAGGTTTGGTTTCAGTCAATATGGTGATTTGAACACATCAAGTACAAGGTTACTCATACAACATGATACAGTTATAACCAATGAAAGGAAATAAAAGAGCAAGGAAAGGAAAATTAATCCAAGAAAGTTTATGATGAAGTAATTGTTACCAAGAGAAAAGCAATAAACTTGGAGCATCACCCAAATGAGAAGAAGGAGGCACAAGAACTTTTGAAAGGGGAAAGGCAAAGAAAAACCCCTTGTGATATTATGAATGAGGCAATGCCTAAAAATGAGAGAGAGAGAGAGAGAGAGAGAAAGAAGCTCTTTACAATATTGTCATTAAGAAGAAATGAGAGAGGAGGCATCTCTTAAATAGAGATGAGGAGAGGAGTTACAAAGTAACTCCAAATCTATGAATGCCACCATTCATAAAATGTGTGTGCCATGTGTTCACATCCTCTTATGGAGGAAATCTAATATTCCTTAATAAAGGAAAATAAAAGAAATGACTTGTCCTCACACATGTACTAGAGGACAAATTACATGTAGGAATTCCAAAGGAATATCCTAAATTAAATAAAAATAAACCTAAGCTAAGTAAAGATTAAATATTCTAACACCCCCCCTTAAGCTTTACTTGGGGAGTTTACATCAAACCCTTCAATGGGTTGTAATCCAAGATTTTTACAATGAAATTGGAATTTTTCTTTACAAAGTGGCTTGGTCAAAATATCTGCAACTTGGTCTTCCCCCTTGCAATAGAGGAGTGAAACTTGCTTGTCTTCAATTTGTTCTCTAATAAAGTGGTGTTGGAGAGCAATGTGTTTTGTCCTTGCATGGAAAACTGGATTTTTAGCCAAGGCAATTGCACTTTGGTTGTCACAATACAATGGAGTTGGTTCATGTTGAGGTAGACCCAAATCTTCAAGTAATCTTCTAAGCCACAAGACTTCTTTGGAAGCATTAGTGCATCCTTTGTACTCAGCTTCAGTGGATCCAAGAGAGGTAGATTGTTGCTTTTTACTATTCCAAGAAATTGCTCCTGAACCAACAAAGAAACAATAACCACAAGTAGATTTCCCATCATTGGGATCTCCACCTAGATCGGAATCAGTAAAACCTTTTAAAGTAAAATCAGAATTTGTATCATAAAACAAACCTACATTAATTGTTCCTTTAATATATCTTAAAATTCTTTTAGCAACTTTAAAGTGTGTTTGTTGAGGTTTAGATATAAATCTTGAAACCAAACCAACACTATAAGCAATATCAGGCCTAGTAAGAGTTAAATAATTTAAACTTCCAACTAATTGTCTATACAAAGTAGCATCAACAAGAGGAGTTTGCATATCAAGCATTAACTTAGTGCCTAATTCAATAGGAATTGAAACATGATGAGCATCATTCATTTTAAACTTATCTATGAGATCTTGAGCATATTTACTTTGAGATAGGAAAATTCCTTTAGAGGTTTGCCAAATTTGCATTCCTAAGAAATAATGTAAAAGACCTAAATCAGTCATTTGAAATTTTTGATTAAGTTGAAACTTAATATCAGAAATCAAAGTATTGGAACTTGAAGTAAGAATCAAATCATCTACATACAAGATAATAATTATAATATCATCTTCACTATGTTTAATATACAAGTTAGGATCATTTTTACTTCTAATAAAGCCTTGAGAAAGAAAGAATTCATTAATCTTTGCATACCACTCCCTAGGAGATTGCTTTAATCCATAAATTGATTTCTTTAATTTACAAACTAAGTGTGCATTACCTTCTTTAATAAAACCAGGAGGTTGAGACATATAAATTTCCTCATGTAAATCACCATTAAGAAAAGCACTTTTAACATCCATTTGGTGAATAGGCCAATTCATTCTAGAAGCTAATGCAAGCACAAGTTTAATTGTAGGCATTTTAGCAACAGGAGCAAAAGTTTCATTATAATCTAAGCCTTCAATTTGAGAAAAACCTCTAGCAACTAATCGAGCTTTAAATTTACTAACTTGATTATTAGCATTCAATTTAGTTTTATAAAGCCACTTGCAAGAAACAAGATTTTTGCCATGAGGCAAGGGAACTAAATCCCAAGTTTTGTTAGAAATTAGAGTATCATATTCTTCCTTCATTGCTTTTTGCCAATGTGGTTGATTTTTAGCTTGATCAAATGTTTTAGGATCATTAGAATTCATAATAGTAGTCATTAAAGCATAATTACAATAATTAACTCTCCTAGCTTGAAGTTTATCCATTCTAGCTAAGTATTCATCACTATCTTGAATTAAAGATTTATACCATTTAGGTATTCTTTTAGAAGTAATGGATTCATCACTAGAAGAAGAGTCATGAGGAGTAGAGTTATTATTATCATCAGCACTATCACTAGTAGGAATAGAAAGAGATGCATTAGGAGTAGGGTTAAGAGAAGGAGGTTGGTCCTCCACAAGCACAACTTTGGTTTGACCAAGTTCATCATCCTTCACTTTAGAACAATCATGAATGCCTTTTTCTGCAATACAAACATCTCTTGCAACTTTTACCTTGTTAGTAATAGGATTGTAAACTCTATATCCTTTAGTATTTTCATCATAACCAACAAAAATAAAAGGAGAAGATTTAGCATCTAATTTTTTCCTTTTCTCCTTAGGTTTGTGAACATAAGCTATGGAACCAAAAATTCTTAAATTC
Organism: Cryptomeria japonica; assembly: GCF_030272615.1. Taxonomy (NCBI): domain Eukaryota; kingdom Viridiplantae; phylum Streptophyta; class Pinopsida; order Cupressales; family Cupressaceae; genus Cryptomeria; species Cryptomeria japonica. The sequence goes on along the minus strand of NC_081406.1, from coordinate 569,404,710 downwards.
TGCAAATTAGGCTTTCTACCAGACCAAGCTTCTTCAGGAGTTTTATCCTTTAAGGCTTTGGTAGGTGTTCGATTAATTAAATATGTTGCACAAGCCATAGCTTCAGCCCAAAACTTGTAATCCATATTTTTAGCATGCAATAAACATCTAGCCATTTCAACAATTGTCCTATGCTTCCGTTCTGCCACACCATTTTGTTGTGGTGTATAAGGAACGGTAAGCTCATGTTTAATTCCAAAAGATTTTAAATAAGAATTAAATGCATTATTGACATATTCTCTTCCATTGTCAGTACGAAGAATCTTAATTTTAGAACCAGATTGCCTTTCTACAAACATATGAAATTCAGTAAAAATATCAAGCACTTGATCCTTACTATGAAGGAAATATATCCATGTTCTCCTTGAAAAATCATCAACAAAGGTAAGTGCATACCTTGAACCTTGGATGGAGGGATTCTCCATGGGACCCAAGAGATCACTATGAACGAGGTGCAATTTAGTGTATGCCCTCCAAGATTGACCATGAGGAAAGGGTTCCCTATGCATCTTACCACTCATGCAACCATTGCAAACAATTTGAGAAGGAACAATAGTAGGCAATCCATCAACCATATTTGCTTTTTGTATCAATGAAATATAATCAGAATTGAGATGGCCAAGTCTTTCATGCCATATAGTAAAATCAACAGTAGTAAGCAAAGAATACTTTGGAGGAGCAAATTCATAGAACTTGAATAAGTTATCACTATCCATTTTAGCAGTAGCAATAACATGATTAGTGTTTGGATCAATGATATAACATACGCCCCTATAAAAGTTAATCTTATAATCTTGACAAAGTTTAGGAACTGAAATCAAATTTGATTTTAATTCAGGAACATAAAGAACATCATGTAATTTCCCATTAGGAACATTCACATCACCAATAGCTTCAACTTTACAACTATGATTATTAGCTAATTGAACAGGAATATTAGAAGTATCGGGATGCAAAGATTCAAAACATTCTTTATGAGAAGTAACATGTTGAGATGCACCAGAATCAATAATCCACTCAAGTGGTTGAGAAACATTATAAGTACATGTAAAAGCATGACGAGATGAATTACCATTATTATTATTACCCTTCTTATAATGAGGTTTATGTTGATTATTTTGATTATTTTGATTCATGGGCTTTTTACCATTTTGTTTCTTAAAACAATTATTAGTAATATGTCCATCTTTCCCACAATATGTGCAATGGGGTCTTGTTTGAGAATTATTCCTTTGATTATTGTGATTATTATTATGATTATTATTATGAGAATTATTATGATAGGATTTAGAATGAGATTGATAATTAGAAGATTTGTGATTGTTATGATGATTATTATTATGATTATGATTATGTTTATTATTGTTGGATCTAAAATTATTATTATGATTTTGATTTTTAGACATAAAGGCATGTTCGCTACTTTTAAGAGTACCAAATTGAATTAATTTAGCTTCCTCTTGACGCAATAAATTACGAAAAATATCATATGTTAATTGAGTAGCTAAGCTAGGAATAGCAAGTTGAGCATGAATATTCGTAATAAATTGCTGAAATTGACGAGGAAGACATTTTTTGAGAATGAGATGAATTAAACGTAAATCAGCAAGAGTAACTCCTAAACCAGTTAATTGACTATTAACAGAATCAAACTTTAATAAGAATTCATCCATAGTTTTAAAATCTGTATATCTTAGATCTTCAAGTTGATCTTGAAGTTGAATTTTTCGGGATTCATTTGAGCTATCATAAATAGTTTTTAAAATTTCCCAAGCTTCATGCGCTTTTGTACAATGTCCAATTAAAACATACAAATCAGGAACCATTGAAATACCAATTAAACCAAGTGCTTCCTCATTTTGAGCCTTCCATCTATCTATGTCGGCTTGAGGAGCAGATGTAGCGGGTTCAAATGTCTTATCAGTCGCAACATCCAAAAGGTGTTTGAAACGAAAAATAAACGAGATATGTGTTTTCCAAGAATGATAATTGGAACTATTTAATTTAATTTCTGGAATTAATGTAGACATGATAGCAAAATAATGAACAAATTATGTTTTAAAAAAAATGCCCTCTTGGATAAAAAAAATAAAAAATTTTAACCTCCTTGATGAAAAAACTAACCAAATTTGATTAACAAAAAATTTTATTTTATTTTATTTTATTCTTTTAAAACAACAAAATATTTAAAAATATTTATGAAAGAAGAATAAAAGAAAAATTTGTAATAATAAATTTTAAAAACTTAAATTTTACTTAAACAAACTATATTAAAACAACTTTAATTTTTTAATTAAAAAAAAACTATTTATATAAACAAGGTTTATATAATTAAAAGAATTGTTTTTTTGTTTTTAAAAAACTTTTTAAAAAAAAACTTTTTATATATATTAAAGATATGTATAAACGTTTTAATATATGGATTAATAACAAAAGAACTTATTAATATGAAGAAACGCCTCAAATGACACGCAGAGGCGTTACTGGTTTGAAGAAAATGCAGAGGCGTTTTTGCAGGTTATGATAAGTTGGCAGGGAATACACAGTAGTTGCAGAGAAAATAGGGAAGCTTCTTCAGTTTTGTTGAAACAACATGACTATTACAATAAAAACGATGCAAAGTCAGTATACTACGATGAACTGCAGCAATGTTCACGGGGTTGGTATTATGCGAGGGCTCTAACAGGTGAGAGGTAGGTTGAAGAATAGCACAGGAAGGAGGAGTCGAAGGGAAGCAGAAGGTGAAACGCAGCAATGGCTCCTCCCAAAGGTGTTGCAAAGAAGGCTGATCATAAACGATCAGGCACAAAAGGCTGCTAAAGCTGTGAAGCTGTTATTTGCAGGGGAACGTAAATTTTGTGACCAAATATTTGAAGATTTAGATCCCTTGAAAGATCAGTGCTTTGCTGAAGTAACAACAAACAGTGTTAGAGCAATTACATTGAAGAAGAGAATATTACTAGAAAAATGGAGCGATATTGATTAGAGTTCGATTGTAAAGATTACTAACTGTGCAAGTACCTGAAATATTTATACAGTTTCTGGAGGGGGGTTATTTGATGTGAGTTTATTTTCCTTAAAATGGAATAGTGTCGATGATGAAACAGCCTATCTGATGTTTTTACAGAAAAATGCCTTGCGCGTTTTGGAGTTTCTTTTGAGTAGCTGTAATGTGATTCTATCAAAAAAAATCCCTCAATTCTTTATAAATTATTCCGGGTATTGCATATATATATTTGACTGTAAGGTAACTGTTAAGGGAAAAACTATGAAATCTGGAGAAGAAATGCAAATGGGTGTTTCTTCAAAGCATCCCACCTAATTTAAACAGCCTGAAAAAGAAAATCGCGATTGCAAAGCTAAGAACTGATTCACATTGAACCTAACATGGAACCACTAGGAAAACTAACTTAAAAAACACAGCTTTTGAAGTTTTTACAGAAGACTCTGTTTTATGTGCTTGTAACACCAACAGAATTGATGCTACAACAATTAACGGATCAGAAGTTCGAATAAATATATTTTCTTTTGTAATTTTTTTTAAAGTTTCCTTTATTTAAATCATTCTTTTTTTGTCAATCCTTATAAAAAATAATGAGTGGAACTATGAAAAACAAAACAGATACTAACATACAAGAAGAACAAATTTAAGTTTAAATATCCTTTTTATTTATCAATAACACCTGCAAATAAAGATGTTAGGACTGAATAGCAGATTCAAACAAATTGAATCAGAATAGTTGTAAGCAAGAAAAAGAGTTAAAATCTGCAAGTGAATCAGAAATGAAATTTAATAATAAATTAGTTTTGGTGGCAAGCCGACCAAATAAATTAAGAAGACTAAGTTTGGCGGTAAACCTTCCAAACTAAATGAATATGAAATCTAAAATATGCAGGAAAAGAAGTTAGCACCAGAGTTTTGGCAGCAAGCCTTCCAAAACTTTAAAAATAATTAAATTTGAACTAGAAAGAAGGAACTTTGGCGGCAAGCCTTCCAAAGCCCTTTTTAATAAAAAACTAACTAGAATAGGAGATTAAACCTGCAGGCAAACTTGTTAACAAGTTTGAAAAAAAAGTTAAAATTTGAAGCCAAAACCCTGCACAATAGAAAATATTAGTAAAAGAACTTCTTCTCCTCTCAAGAATGCCTCCAACAAGGTGAACTCCACTGAATGGTAACCTTCATCAATGTTAACTTAAAACAAGGATTAGAAACCTACTCTGATACCATGAAAGGAAATAAAAGAGCAAGGAAAGGAAAATTAATCCAAGAAAGTTTATGATGAAGTAATTGTTACCAAGAGAAAAGCAATAAACTTGGAGCATCACCCAAATGAGAAGAAGGAGGCACAAGAACTTTTGAAAGGGGAAAAGCAAAGAAAAACCCCTTGTGATATTATGAATGAGGCAATGCCTAAAAATGAGAGAGAGAGAGAGAGAGCAAGAAGCTCTTTACAATATTGTCATTAAGAAGAAATGAGAGAGGAGGCATCTCTTAAATAGAGATGAGGAGAGGAGTTACAAAGTAACTCCAAATCTATGAATGCCACCATTCATAAAATGTGTGTGCCATGTGTTCACATCCTCTTATGGAGGAAATCTAATATTCCTTAATAAAGGAAAATAAAAGAAATGACTTGTCCTCACACATGTACTAGAGGACAAATTACATGTAGGAATTCCAAAGGAATATCCTAAATTAAATAAAAATAAACCTAAGCTAAGTAAAGATTAAATATTCTAACAACCAAGAAGGACAATTTTATGAGCATCTTTAAGCTAGTGAAAAGATGAAGTTAGAAGCATGTTCCTCAATATTGATAATCACAATGATGAATAAATGAGCAGCTATTTCCAGAGATAGAGCATATGAGTTTTGAACAATCTAATGATAGGAAAAGCTATAGGATAGTTATAACCTCAAACATAAGCCACATGAGAGATCACATATCACTGAACAATGGTTATAGATAATGTCACAGTTAATACATCTAGTGAGCAACACAACTATTATTTTTTACAGAGAAATACAATGAGAAAACAACAAAGATAGCAGCCCAATTTGACAGACAATTAGTCTTTTGAAGTTTGACAAAAGTGAAATCATATCAACAATGAAAGCATTTAATGCACAATCAACAAATAGTGTCTGTAATAAAGTTGTTGACAACTTAAAGGTCAGTGAACAATCTAAATTTTTCATAGCAGCCATTAAGACCTATAGTAGCAGTATGGATCAGGATCACAGTTACACAGAGCTGAGTAAGTAACAGTAGCAAAGTGGAAAAAAGCGTTGATCACTCCAAACATAGATATATAATCATCTCAGTTCTCAAAGATATCAGTCACATATGAGAAATCACTATCAAGCCAAAGATGCCAGTATTAACAATCTACTAGGCATCAAGAACAACACCTAAAGAGTCATCAGTGCAAGTATAAAGCCTTTATAGTATGATGGATGAAGAACAATATACAGTTCTATGAAAATAAAGAGAGCTTCATGGTGTACATAAATTTTCCTTAGAACAACAGTCACACACAGTCATTGGTTCTAAGTGTTTACATTCTAAAGGTTAGAGCACATCCAACATAGATGCCAATATGCACAGAGATATAAAAGCAACTACTTCTATTCAAGCGTGTATAAGGGTTTCCGCAAAAATCCTAAATATAAACATGAATAGAAGCAGAGAATTCTGCAAAAGAAGACTTTTGCACAAGGAAATAAAGCATCTGAAGAAACAGAAAGGGCCTGTATGAGAAGATATGTTTAGAAGCCCTAAATGTATGCACATTCATCATTAACAAGCAAGGAGCCAAAAAATACAATGAGTTCTAATCAGAAAGTGCAGAAGAATAAAGACGTCCACAATATTAAAAAAAAAATCTATTCCGAGAAGATTGCATGAAGGGAAAAAATCATGCATACCAAGCCAAAGATCCCGAATGAAGTCAAAAGGTCATGCATAGTTAATACAAAATAGAAGACAAATATAGTCCGAATGTAGGAAGAGAAGGCAATGTTATAAAGCATAAACCCTAAACAAATGCATGTTTTAAAAGCAAAAACTCTTGAAATAAGCTTTGTATACATACAACTCCAAAGGGAGGAGAAGAGATAAAGTGCATATCGAGTTTAGAAGCAGCATAAAGAAGCCTTCAAAACCCTGCTCAAAACCCTAGTTCAAGCCCACACAACAGGTATGCATGTCGGTTACCCACAATCTTCTCCAAGAAGACAGGGAATACAAAATGAACGATGAAAGCAAATTAGGGTTCAAAATTCATTTTTTCTCTGCCTACCCTAATCTTTAAGGATTTTTATGTGTTTTATTTTTTTTACTGTTGTTCTATTAATTGTGTAGTGGTCTAGCCTAGGGCTTCCACTTAATGTTAAACCAAGTGCATCTAATATAACAAATACAAGCCTATGCTTGTAATACTATTATTTTACTATTATATTAATAATAGTATTTAAAATAAAGATAATAACACATGCATACCATTATTAATATAATAAATATAATAATAAATTATTAATTATTTATTTACATAAATAGAAGTAAAGGATAAAAAGCAGCATAAAGATTATTTTAATCTTTAATTTTATACTTCTATTTATTTAAATAAAATAATAAATTTAATAACTGCACTTAAGAGATTTTTTTCTTTCTATTCCATGCATGCAAGCATAAGTGAAGAAATGCAAAATAAATATTAAAGTGACGTTTTCTTATAAATCACTATTAATATTTATTATATAGACATAATAAGGAATGAAATCATACATATGTAATAAATATTAAAAGTGAAAGTCATGTTGACTGGACTTTAATATTTATTCTAAAATTCCCCTTATTACACATAAATGCATAAAATAGAAAGAGTGTTTTAGTGGCAGTTTGAGTGGATATGAGGCAGTTATCAGCAGTTTGGGACTTATTTTGGAGATCTTTTTGGTTACACATTCACTTGAGGGCATGCTAGCAGTGATATGGCATCTTTTCATGCAGTTTTGACACCTATTTTGGAGGCTTTTCTTTTGAGCTCGGATTTCAAACTTCAGTTGGCTTTTTGGAGAGTATAGTTCTTTCTTTTAGGATTTGTATGCCCTATTGTTGTATATAAAGGAAAACTAGTTGGTTTTTCCTCAGTTCTTGCCTTTGTTATTCTCTTTCCTTAAGAGAATTTTTAGATATTTGTAACTCATTATTCATTGATATAGAGAGTTTTACAACAGTTTTCAGTTCTATATTTTTAGCAAGGTTCCTTTTATGTTCCATGATTTCATGTTTTTGCCTTGGTAATTGTGTATGTTCATAGCAGATTTGATAGAAGTAATTTTTTGTGTTTCATTTGAAACCTTGAAGCTTCTATCTGTTTAATGTGCATGCATCATTGCTTTTCATTAGATCACAGGTTTTAGGTTGTGTAGAAAGGTTATCTGTCAAATTGGTTGTGAAACTGGTTTTCCTTCCAAGTTTACGATTTCCTTAGCCTTTCTAGGAATTACTTATGTGGTCAAAGAGTTAAATTGATTTGTATGAACAAGGTTCTGTCATATTATTGTGAGTCATTTGGCTAGTTTCATCATAGTTTTGGTGCATCACCTCCTAGAATAGTTTCATTTTTTATAATTTCCAAACCATTTCTTACTCTTTTCCATACCCATGTTTTAGTTTTAGGAGGAATTTCAAAGGGAGCTGACCCACAACCCAAAGATTCATTTCTCATTTTGAGATCACCCACAACTCGAGATTCATTTCCATGTTGCACAGGATTGCATAAGTACTGGTATTGATTTGCTTAGCAGAAGCGGGTGCATCCTTCGTGACAACAATACCATGGTCAGGCTTACGTTCTCGCCACTAGCCAATTGTAAGGTCCATAAGTGAAGGCCTACACAACTACATGAGCTGAAATTTAAAGGAAGGATTCTTGGTAGCTTTGAATTTTAAGGTAGATAGCTTAATAGGCCAATGTTCAAATCCCCTCCAATCCAAGATTTTAGAGCTAATAATCCTCCCATTTCCTAGCCAGTAACTAGAAAACGTATCCAATCTCTCAGAGAGAATCCTTACCAGATCTCTTCTTGCTCCATGTAAACTGGCCATTCCCTGGCTTAATGTCCACTAGGTTTAAGAAGAGGATATTATCGTTAAACATCAAAGAGGAGGGTTCCAACCTTCCTAGTTCCCCTCTTTTATCCTCCAAGATAGTGATTGCATTAAATTATTTAGCCAAGATGCAAGGATATGGTAGGGCAATAGATCTCACATATTGAATGTGCTCATAGAGGCTGAGCTCACCAAGAAGGTCAGTTGGATCATGAGAGTCAAGGGTTTTTACATACCCCAAATCCACTAAATCCTTGCCCACTAATTTAATTTTCTAGTGGTCATTCTTGCACCCCACCTTGTTGTCCTTCTCTAGACTACCTTTTTTGGCAATCTTCTATTGAAGTCCTAAGGTGATCAAGGTCTTATTGCCTTTCCTTGACTTAGTGTCTTCCTTCTCTAGTATTTGAACTATAATAGGAAGAAATAAATTCTCTCCCACCTCAATTTTCCTTGAAAATTCTAAAATATAGGGATCCCCATTATTTTGACCTATAATCATTAGAGATTCCTCATTATTCACCTATGACATATTATGCTAATTAGCTATTGCACCTTTGGATTCATTGCTTGTTCATCAAAATATTCCAATGCATCAAAATTGATTATATAATCCCTCAACTTGCTTGTCATTGAGTGTTCTTTTTATACCTCTACCCTTGTTACGGAGTTTTACTAGAATAAACCCATTTTTATCAACTTCCCTAGTTGACATCGGACAAAACTTAGGACATTTTCGTTGCAGGTACCCATATTCATGACAAACCTAAAATTGAAATGTAATAGCTTCATAATCAATGTGTTTCACCTATGAAGTGTAACCAACACAAATTTCCAATTAATCTAGCAAAGCATTATTCAAATCAGTTTCAATACAAATGCAAGCAAAGGAAATTACCTGTTTTTCTTACATCTACTACGAAGGTCCCACCAGCTTACCCAACAATAGAGAAATCATGTAAAAAATATCATTTCTCTAGAATTCCAACGGGAGTCAAAGAAGTCTCACCTGAACTAGGACCCTCAAAGGGAGCTCCTTTGAAGAGTTAAATTCAGCATGCCATGGTTTTATGAACATGCACACTTGATTATGAAAGTAAGGACCTCCTTCAACATAACTTCTATATCTCTCTCAAGATTCCAAGTCCTCCTGACCCTCTCCAAGAAGGGGAAAGAGGCACAAATACCTGTAAACCTATGGCTCAGCTTTTGCCTCTTCTTTGAATTCTCTAAATAGGAAGGTATCAACCATCATAGCAGTGTTAACCTTATCAAGTTCTTCGGTGGTACATCCTTTTGGATGTGAATCAGCTTGAGCAATCCTAATCATCTTCTCCATTTGAGCATAGTTGGCTTCTAAATGCGAGGTTGTGTCATGTAACCTACACCAATTGGTCATAAAATTCATGTCAACCATATTAACAATTTGCATATTGTTAGAATTATCCCTCGCATCAGGATGGTCATGGTTGACACCCCCATTATTTGGACCGATGTTTGATTGTTTATTGTAAGGTTTGGGGTTATATCTGTAGTTTTGGATCTGATTTTGACACCCACGCTGGTTTTTGTATGACTGAGATTAGTTATACCCTCCTTGAGGATTCATCTTCATTTGTCTTAAGTCACAAGTGGCTTGGTAAATCATTTTCTTCAACGCTTCCATTTTCAAGGAGAGGTGTGAGCCTTGATTGGTAGGTATTGAGGTTTCTTCTTGGTGTGTTACCATCGAATTCAGAGCATTGTATTATTGCGCCATTCCATGGGTTTGATCATTGAAGTTGACTTGGGAAGCAGTAGCATTGGGATTGGTCCATTGTAAAGGTTGAGTCACCACTTGTTGGTTTGCTTGTTTATTTTCTACCAGTTGAGGTCCGTATAATGGAATGGGATTCATTGTCGGTGCTCTGGTTGGCGTTGATGATGATACTCTTGGGAATTGATTATAATTTCCATAATTCATGTCAATAGGAATGTTATGTCTGATTCGTCTAGGTTTCTGATTCAATTCTTGGTTCTTTTTATGGCCAAAGAATAGACTTTTGCTAGAGCATCTCTTTCTACTACAACTACAATTTGTTTGATAAACATTGCATTTCAAGGGTCTATGGCCCTAAAATAGGCTTCAATGGCTATTGGTTTTGCAATTTGATAAGGGTCTTGCAACCTTTTGTATGCCCTTTGGTAGCTCATATTGAAAGTAGTCAAGGGTTCATTTGGTAACTTCCTTAATGAGGCAAATTGATGATATAGGGTTGTTGGATCTACATATATCCGAAATTAGGCAATGAAAGCTTTTTCCAAAATATCCCAGCTGGTAATAGAGTTGGAAGGTAGTGTCAAATACCAATTGTACTCATGAGTTCACCTTTTAAAAATGTTGAAGTAATATACTCTGCTCTTGAGAAACAAGCTTTCGCCCTGGTAAGAGCTGTAAAGATTTAGACATTATATCTTAAGGAGTAAGATATATGAAATTGTGTCGGTTCAAGTAAGTATGCGATGTATATTTACATATATATACATATATATGAATGGCAAGTGAATTAAACGCCAAACATAGTGGTGGATCATGCTTTAATTGCAAATAGTGAATGCATGTTAAAAACAATGCATCGTTGTCGTCATATGATGAATGCAAAGCATAGTTGTTAGAACCGAACTGTAGTCAAGTATTATGTGACAAGCTTATTGCATATTAAATGGTGTCGACAAGTGAAGTCGACTTGGAATAAAGTAAATATCACTAAGACTTGGTAGTCACAACAAAGAGAGTGGAAGTTAATGCCACTATGAATTGGAAATTACTTGCTAAGGAAATGGTATTGTGTTTCATAGGAAGCTATATATATGAATGGCAAGTGAATTAAATGCCAAATATAGTGGTGGATCATGCTTTAATTGAAAATAGTGAATGTATGTTAAAAACAATGCATCATTGTCGTCATATGATGAATGCAAAGCACAGTTGTTAGAACTAAACTGCAATCACGTATTATGTGACAAGCTTATTGCATGTTAAATGGTGTCGACAAGTGAAGTAGACTTGGAATAAAGTAAATATCACTAAGACTTGGTAGTCACAACAAAGAGAGTGGAAGTTAATGCCACTATGAATTGGAAACTAGTTGCTAAGGAAACAATATTGTGGTTCATAGGAAGCTATGAGTTAACAAGGAGTCGATAATAATTTCCACCATGCAACAAACAAACTTGTATGTTTGAAATAACCACGGACTCTCCAAGGAATAAAGCACAACATGGAGTTTAGTTTACTTAAACACTCTGCATGTAATACACCACTATGTGTGAGGAGGTATGTGGAAATTTTGGTTGAAATAAGCCCCTCGTGGCTAAGTTGACTATTAGAGATGTTGCGAGGTGGCATAAGAAACCTCAACAATATAGCTTGTCAACCAAAAAGATAGGAGACAAAATAGCTTGAGTTTAGCATAAATAAGACTATGAATTTTGTAAAACACACACAGCGACAGACTTGGAAACGTAGAGAAAGAAGAATATTGGGAACGTTAGGAAGAAATTAAAGGAAGTAATAAAGTCAAAAGAATTGGAAAGGAGATTTAGCATCGGTCATCTCAGATTTGGCTTCGAAATTCACAGGTAGGCACTTATGCGAGTAATATTTTATGGTATCAATCTGAAAGTATAGAGTCAGATTTGTTTTTAGAATAGTTTGATTTAGAATGATAATGTAGAAAAGAATTAAATTTATAGATTAGATTTCTGCATGTAAAAAAAATCATGAAGTTTTGAATAAAAAATGCAATCTTGGAAAGTCATATAGACGTAGATGCATTATGAAGATAGTTTTATTGTGCAATTTATATGGAAAACATAGAAACTAGATAATCAAAACACATGAACCACAGAACATGAACAGTTAGTTAATGAAGAATTATACTATTTGAATTTTTGAATGTGTGCTCATATTCTATTCATTTATATGTAAAAATACATACATGCGATACACCTTCTTACTTTAATACTTGTCTTTGATTTAATTTTCAAAATAGAAGTGAAAGATTATATGTATTTGTTTATTCATTGAAAGATTTCTTTCCTGACAGATATAATTGGTTGTAACGAAAGATTGATTCTTTCTATTTCTATTCAACGAAAGATTGTCTTCTTTTACATCGCATTTTTATCATGCGAGAAATAGAACGCTAGAATTTTAAAAATGAAAGATTTTCTTATATATATTTATTCTAGATTCATATGAACAAAGATAGATAGGCTTGTATTTGTGGAAAGTTACCTTCCAAGACGGGTGCCGACTGTGGGTTATAGAGAGAGATTTTGCTTTTTCCAAACTATATTTTATTGCTATGCATGGCATTATACTCGGTCGAGTAACCAATTGACCATTGAAATAGATGGATTTATTTATTTATCCACTCTACCATATCCTTGATTGATCTTGCTTGTTTATTTATTGAATTAGAAAATTGAAAATGCATGTATCATTCTAGGCACGCACCAGATTCCATCTTGTCTATCGAATTCTTTTTGCTAAGAAATTCATGCAGGGTCGGGTATTCCTAATTGACCAAGAATTTTGGGGAAGTGTAAACTTCAAGGTTGGGTGGAAAAAGAACTCGAATCTTGTTCTCGTCTTCATTCTAAAGTTTGTATTGAATATAACTTGGATTGCAGATCAATGTACGTATCTTATCCCTTACTTTATATTTCATTTTGTAATTTGAACTTAAGGCATTAGAAAGGCCTAAATATTGTATGTAGATATGAATAGGATACTACAACATTTCCTTATTGAATAAAGAATCTTAATCTCTTTATAGAAATTTCGTGATTATTATGATATCATTGGAAACATTATTTAGAGATTAGAATGAAAAAGTGTATCAAAATAGACTTATTATAGGAATTATGAGTTTATTTAAGAATAAAGAGCATTTCATTTTATTATTGAATTTAGAATGAGTTACGTCTTTACAATTTTGGGGTGGCTTTCCCCAAAATAGACATGTGTCCCCCAAGGACACATGTCATTCCTCCTTGAGCCACTTGTCCCCTTTGATGACAAGTGTGGAGTCTCTTCCACAAGGCTTGACACTTTTCCTCCCTGAAGACAAGTATCTCATGCTCACACCCCCTCTCCTTCCTCCTTTCTTCTATTTAATCCCCCCATTTTAGACCAAATGGATCCATCTTCATTCCATGCACCATTACTCTACAAAAATCGCTACTCACTCCCATCTCATCACACATCTCATCAATCAACCATTATCACCTGCATCTATCATCATGGAGTGCAATCGAGTATTCGAAGCTACGTCATGAGCACACATCCAATCGCAGAATAATCAAATTAAAGCGGGAATCATGGTTTGCATTTTTAATCATTTTGTTCTTCGTTTTAGTTTTATCATTCTAATCTTGAGGTGTTTGAGTTTAATGGATTGTTTGGTTTTTTTCTTCATTATTTCAATTGTTTAGTTTAGCTTGCACATTTTCCCTCACACAATTATTATATATTAACAATTTACAAAATATTTATAATTTGCTAATAACGAACATCCGTTATCTTTTTTCATTTTTTGGGGAAAAAACCTTTGGCATCTTCATGCTGCCTTTGGCACCAAAATTGATTAATAATGGATATTTTGTTGGCTCTGTTAGTAACGGATATCTATTTTTGGCTCCATATAAAAAGGGACAAATCGATCGTTTTGAGCATTCCAATAGTCCCCACATTCTTTTCTCTGTCGAAAAACTCGCGATCTTTGTCTGTATTAGACAAAATTCACCTTTTGGAGAACTTGTTTACATAAAAATCAAGCTTACAATCATTTTTGGAATCTTTTTGGAAAGTGTAATGGGGGCAACAATCATCAAAAATGAAAACACAAGATAAAACCTACAATAGATGAAATTGAAGCTTATAGAGAAAAAGACAGAGAAAGACATAGGAAGAAACGACAAGGTATATCAAATATTCATCAAGATGCTCAATCTTCTTCCTTACCTGTAAATATTATTTCAAGTGAAGAGGAAATTGAATTTCAAAATGTGGAGCATGATATTCAAATTGAAAATGAAAATGTTGAAATTCGTTTTTAAAATGTTGATATTGAAAATAAAAATATTGAAATTGTTAATAAAAATGTTGAAATTGAAAATGAAAATGTTGAAATTGGTTTTGGAAATGTTGATATTGAAAATGAAAATGTTGAAATTGTTAATGAACATGTTGATATTGAAAATGAAAATGTTGAGATTGATATTGGAAATGTTGATATTGAAAATGAAAATATTGAGATTGTTAATGAAAATATTGATAATGAAAATGAAAATGTTCAACGTTGTGTATCACCAAATTACACAAGAAGAGAAGATATTTGTGTATAAGAAAGAGAAATTGAAAATCTAACACATTCAAGAACCCAAAAATGGTTAGTTGAAATTTATGAGAATATAATTAAAAATATTGAAGGAAAGAGGTCAACTCGAACTATTCAGTTGTGGGCTACAAAACTTTTTTATGAACACTTTAGCAATAAGACTTTGACTAAACAATGTCAACTTTTTGTGCAATTGCTAAAGAAATGAAATATGAGACATTTTTTAGATAAGTTGAAGATTCATGTGAATAAAAAATCTGAGAAAAATGCTATTATTGTCAAAAATATTTTCAATGCACTCAATTCTATTGGAAATACTAGTAAGGTAAAAGCTAAGAGAGCTTCCCAAAGAGTAATCACAACTTCACTAGTAAGTCGTCATTTGAGGAAGGCCCATTTATTAAGGAAAACCTGTCTTGATATGAACCTAAATCATCAAAAAATGTTTAGAGCACTCAGAAGAAGAACAAGACTAGATAGTCTCTTCAAAATGATAAATGGTCTTTTGGTGGGAGGCTTATGTGTGTTGACAAGAAGCTAACTGAGAACATAAAGGATGAAATTCAACAATCTTGGCACTCTAATTCAAGAGTATCACCCAATGTGAAGGATAAAGTTGAAAATTGGAAAGAAAGACCACGCACCACATCATAAACATTTATTGGAATGTAGCCAAACAATTTTGTGAAAAACACCCAACTTTGCAAATCTCTCAAAGGGATTTCAAATCTTATAAGCCATTTTATTGTGTACCTCTTGAAATCTATAATACATGTTGTAAATACCATGTATAGATTTCAATGTATCATAATTTATTATGCTATATTTGTTCTACTTCTCATACTAACGAAATGTTGCAAGAGTGTGGTGTAATGCAACTCCCTATGTCATCCAGGGACTTGTTAGATTTATTTTTATGTGCTAGACAAAGTAAGTTATCTATATAATCATCTAGGCATACTAACTCATTTATTTGATAACATAATAAAAATTTAGAAAGAGTAAATGAAGTAGAAAATGAAATTGAATCCAATTTTGATTAATTATTATCCGTCATTTCTAAGCATCCATGTTGTGATCGATAATGTTAGAAAGATAGTCATATAAAATCTGTGAAGTTGCCCAAGGCAACCAATTTTAACACTTAAAATATATAGATGGATTACCAATTGTGATTCATAAGTCACAATTCATAAGTAGTATTCAAGTATAATATCATTAAGATTGTACAACATGCTATCGTTCATAAATAAACTATTCTAAATTGATTATACATTGAAAATATAAGTTTCAAAGTAGGAATACTTGCACACGAGAAAAAAATTAGATCGAATATCAACTTTTCATTATCAAAATGTATAATTATTGTGCATTTACATATACAAAAATGACATATATGTGCCAAATCAATAAACATTATACAAAATGTGGCATATCCCATATAGAGATCTAAATACAAAATGTGGCATATGCCATATAGATCCAAATACAATATGTGGCATATGTCATGTAGATCCAAAGTCATGCTATACATCTCTAGGAAATCTTGAGTTGCTAGTGGATCGTCAAAATGGAGCCTCTTTGAAGTACTTTGTGCCTTAGGAGATGACTGCACAATAACAATACAAACCACAAATTATATTAATTGTGTACTAGATAATTTATAATTGGACCAAATTAACATAAAAATCAATATATATGCTAAATTATAATTCTTTGTAATTAAATTTTGATTACCGCATCTATCGACCTTTTCTTTGAAAGACAACCCATAGGTGGTGGTACCCTATGACGATCAAGAGTCCTTTGATATACTATTAGCAGATGCTTCACAATAGTGTCAACTAGGGTAAAAGACTATAACATGAACAAAATAAAATTGATACAAACTAGTAAATAATTTAATTGACAATGAATCTTAAACTAAAATAGATATATAGATACTTCTATATCAACATATAGAGAATATAAAATAAACACATACCTCTTGCATTGTGAAGTCAACTGTGTCAGAAGCATTCAACATTGATGTATTTAACCAATTGGTTGTTGCATAAATATGACAAGAATGTGAGACGATAAATGTATGTGCACATGTATAATCATTTCATGCAATTGAAAAGTTAACATCTAAATTGAATTCTACAATAAGTTATGTAAATTACATGTAAGCTCTTCAAACTAATAATTCAACAAAAGTTGTATTTGAAATCACCTTCCCTCGATCAGTAGTAGTGGTGTTTGAGGCTCGGAAACATGGATGCTCACCCACACTAGGAGTTTCCTACAACACTAAATTGAGATCAACATATTTAAATCAATATATAGTTTATTCATTGACAACTTAAATGAAATATGTAAACATTTATGTGCAAAAAACAATACCAAGTAACCCTCCAGGCCAAATGAAATGTTGATATCGTGCCATGATACACCTATATCAAATCATCATCAAACATCAACTATTAAATCCCACATAAATATACGTGTTAGTACACTAACATCTCTTATAAACATTAATTTTTAGTATAGTTTAATGTACTATAAAATTACAAGTTAAGTCTTATCACTGTTTCATCTTTGGCACCCAATGACTCTCCAACATATTTCCTCACCCCTGTCGTCTCATCTCCTACATATGACATGTCATGGACCTCATGCTCAATTGTGTCTATGGGAGGTTGTAGGATTTCCAAGTGGGCCCAAACACGTGTGCTTGTAGAAACTACAAGTATGTGGCACACAAATATGTGGAGATGATGAGGGAACACCTCCATCAACTGATCCACCTAGCGTATCAAGGTCAAGTAGTTGAGATAACTGAGAGCATTGGGTGATCAAATTATGGGTTAGAGAGTGTATGTTTGTGATGCTCTCTATAGTTGCATTACCAACAATGCATGGATGTTATACAAGATGTGGGGGAGGAATAGGAGGAGGGGGGACATATAAACTTTGTACCACTCAAATTGCCCCAAGTCTATCAAATGAGGCATACCTTCACCAACACCTTGGAAACTTCTCATGTCAAAGTAGTTCACATGCTTACCCAAGACAAATTCAACATATAGTTTCCTCATAAAATATTGGGGACATCAAGATTGTTTTTTGTGGTTTATCAAAAACCATCCACCAACAGTCCCAAAAATTGTCCACTATACCCTAATGTTTGCACCATTTAATTGAATATTTGGGCTTTCAAACATCAATAATTTGTCCTATTCTAGGATTCTTAAAAAGTGTGGCTAATTCGGCTTTCCAAATTAGAAAATTGTTAACTTGGTCATATGATAAGCCATTAGCATATTGTTGCCTCATGGCATCTCGCCACTGTAGAAGTGCATCATGCTAGGATGTGAGGGTTTGTAAATTAGAAACAATGGCATCTAAGGTGTTTATCATTAGAGACAAATGAGGGTTCCTACGGTAAATTTGAGAAATATCTCTCAATTCAGTCAAATTATCATTTATAAGGTCTTTAATTGAAGGAGGTTGTTGTAGGGGAGGGTTTGCTGGTGTAGGAGGATTTGTTTGGATAGGGTTTTGATTCTCATCCATTGGTAAACCTAATTCAAGTAGAAAATTGAAAAAAATAAGAAAATTTCAACTACATACCATAATTAATACTAAAAAACCTTCTTTTTTTTTAAATACCCAAAAAAGAAGCAAAAAACAAAAAACAAAAGTCTAAAAGGTATGATATCAACATACCTTTGTTGAACTTGGCAAGAAAAATGATTTTTTGCAACGGATATCTGATTCATGCTCCTTGCTCCCACGCCTCTTTCACCATCATAACTAGTAAAAATGAGGCTCTCAGGTCTTTTTTTTTGTATAGTTGTCTTTGGTAACAGATATCCATTACTAATAGATATATATTACCTAGTGCATTTTTTTAAAAACATTCCACAGTTCATATTTCATATTATATGTCAATATAACATATTGACATTATATTATAATATATTATATATTGTGATATATAATATATATTATATATTGTGATATATTATATAATATATTTTAATATATATTTCATTATAATATATAATATATTATTAATATTTAATTTTTAATTTTTTTAAAATAGTGTACGAAATGGATATCCGTTCGTAACGGATATCCATTTAGGTTGGGGTTTTAGTATGGCAACATGTACTTTTCCCTAACCCAAGTAATAAGTCAAAGCGGATTTTCACGTTTTTGAGAAAAGGAAAAACACATGTTTTTCACATCGCCACTTAATGGACCCCTTTGATCTTGCACATACCCACTATTGATTCCAATATCATTCTAGTGAAAGGTGACAATGAATGGAATCTTTATCACAACCATTCTAAATAACATTCATGACCTATTATGTTGCTCCTTACTATGTGAGATGAGAAGCTTACCTTTTGGAGTCTCATTGTCAATCATGGTGGTGCAATTTCAAGTGCAATCATACTTGGTGAGCAACATAATAACCTATTTATCCTTGTCTCCATGCTTGGGGGGCAATAATAGTTTTCAATCATTCCTTCGTTCTAAAGGATCAACTTTTCCTTTGACAACTTGCATCTTTCATAAGTTGATGTCCTTTCTTGCAAATAATTATCCTTGATGTGAGTACATGTCCCTTTCTTGAAATGGTACATATTTTATGAATAATCTCTCCTTAGTGATTGTGTGTAATCCTTCACTAGGAATCCACTTTTCCTAGCAATAAGGAAGGTGCACATTCTTATTCTCCTCGCCTTTTTTAAAGATGTCATCTTTATTAAAGATCTCCTCTATTTTTGGAGGTAGATATCTTTGGATAAAGATCTCTTCTTCATTGCATCCCTCAAAAGGACCCCTTTACATTTGTTGCTAGATATCTCTTTTACAACTATCTCTTGCTTGCCCGTAAGAGTTATGCCTTTGGTTTGGATTGCATGGACATTGTTTCTTAATGGATAGCTCCTTGGTGATAAAGGCATGTATTCTTATTCCTTGTTCTTTCCACATTAAGATATCAACATAAGGCTATGTGGCCTCCTTATTCAATTTTGTGGATTTCCTTACATACAATGCTTTGTTTGGTTATCCTTTTGTGTTGAATTTTAGGACAAGTTGACCAAGACTCTTCTTTTTTAATCACATTTTAGGATGATTCAACCAAGACTCTCCTTTTTTAATCATATTATAGGATGAGCCAACCACAACTCTCCTTTTTCAATCATATTTTACAACGAGTCCACCAGGATTCTCCTTTTTAAATCATATTTTAGCACAAGTCAACCATGACTCTCCTTTTTCAATTTGCACTGAGTTTTAGGATGAGTTGACTAGCACGACACAAGTTGCTTTTAACTCTTATGGCTCTTTCCCATATTCATTTCTATAACTCCCATGACCCCATAGCATAACACACTTTTTCTAGTGTTGGATCATGGTTTCTTCTCCTTTCAATTTGTGTACACCCTTGTTCTTTCTATAAGTCCTTGTGCTCTTGCAATAACATGTCGAGAATGGCATTAGCATTTGAGACATTTTGATTATCAATGTCTCTTCAAATAGTTGACTTAGAACTTTTTGTTTTGTGTATATTTGAAGGTTACTCACATAGATTGATAGGATCCTATTCTTGGGGGCTTGATCAACCCTCAAATTTAGTATTCTCTTATCCCTAGCTTGTCTTCCTCTTAGATGCTCTATCTCTTCATTTATACTTTATTGTGACTATGACCGTAAGATCATACTCCGCTAAAATGGGGGATAAATGTAGCGTCATAAATTGTATGCCTTTAATTAGGGTGTCCAATTTCACACTCTCCTAACACCCATTTAAGTATTTCACATTCCTCTATGCATTATAGGACCGTTATTGATTTAAATCAATATTTAATTTCATATTATGAGTCTTATGTCACTTAAATACATCAACACTTTATTATTTGGGCCCTTAATTCTAAGGGTACCCTTTATCTGTTATTATCCTGATTTATTATAAATATTGCCCCATTTCAAATCTCAAGACATGTTTCCCTCATCTAAACATTATATATTTTTCATACAAATTTATTTTTGACATTCAAACTATATTATCTCGCATCCCTAAAAAGTTAGTAAAATTGTTAAGACTGGGACATCCTAGGCATATTGGTTTGACGCTTTTTAAACTGATTTGCGAGAGGATAATAAGGCGGTCCTATCCTATTCAAATATAGATCCTTGCAAAAAATTGATAATTATAAGTCGGTCTAAAGGTGATTTTATTATGAAATCCCTATATAAGGCATACCTCTCAATTCATTTCATCATCACATTATTATCATATTCTTGAATCTATAAGTTTTATTCAAGAACAACACTTCAAGAGAAGATTTGATTCAACGAGCAGTAAGGTACATCAAGGCATCTTCAATTTTTTAATTATTTCATGATGGATTTTATGTGATTTATCATGTTATTGCATCAACACATGAAGGACTTATCCAAAGAACATTGCATCATCAATTGAAGGTATAATCAATTCAATCAATCATTTCAATTCAATCATTTCCAATTCAATTTTAATTCAATTCAAGGGTTAATACCAAACCCAAGGGTTGAATTAGTCAAATCCCTATAAACCATCCAAACACGTTTTTTCTCCTCTTGTGTGTAGCTACATGTATTCGACAGAGATAGGAAGATTAGGAGATATTCAATAGACGTACACAAATGACCACAATAAATTTGGATAGGAAACTCCTAGACCAAGATGCTTTGAGCGACCCTATCTAGATAAGGATACCACGGGTGACCTTGTCCTCAAGAAACAATTATAGATTTGATAGGAGTGCATTTTTGGGTCTCAGGAAGTTACTTCTATGTTGGTGTGCAATAGTTAGTGTAGTGTTATAAATTGTACATCCTTAATTGGGTGGTACAATTTCATGCTTAGGTTAGCACCCGCTTTAGTGTGTTGCATTTTTTTATTTTTAAATTCCCTTTAAGCATTTAGTTAATTAATTTAATTAAATCGAAAGTCCTCTTTTATTACTCCACACATAATTAAATTGGGCCTTTAACCCTAAGTGTGCCCCTTTTTATTTTATCCTTTTAATCAATTAATTCATCAAGGCCCTAATTAAGTCTTATTTCGACCTTCAAGGCCCCATTTCACATATCTAAACACCTTGAATTGTCGCATTGATCTAGGATTGACTTTGTAATCATGATACCTTGCATCCCTAAAAATTTGGAAAAAAGTTGGTTGGACTAAAGCACGATATTCTAGTCCCAACTTTTTCTCCCTGAATTTCAAGATCATATTTTGGTGGTATTATAACGCTTAAATCCAGATTCGTGCAAAAAAATATCAATTATAGGTCGGCCTATGATCAAAAACAAGGTTAGGGCTTCATATATATAACCTTTCCTTTCCTCATTTGAGGGATCCAACAACTCTAGCAATTGAAGGAGCCCCTTGTGAAGTGAAAGTACAGGTTATGTGAAGTCTTCAATCGAAAAATCAAGAATTCATCAAGTTTATATCAACCATTTTCATCATCTATTGAAGCTTTGAAGATATTGAAGAATAATAGGAGATCATTGACTGTGATTGACTTGTACCCCTCCTTTAGGGTTTGTACTGAAAACATAGGGTAGAACTCTAATTTTGCATTCTCACTCATTTAGGATCTTGTAAACACATGAGATTCTAGCACACACACATTTCAATACATTATTGACTATTTGTGGAGGTCAAAATCACCAAAACAAGGGGTTTTACTAAGGCAAAACTCTATATAGCCACCCAAACACCATTTTCAAGTTGTAGGTGTAGGTACAGAAAACCGATGAAGTTGTGATCTTTAAAAAAGCTGGAATTTATAGGTCCAGGTCGAGATCCAGAAGGAGACCCCAAATCCCTGGGACCAGAGTGCCCAACGCCCTATTCCTTATCACTTTTGGGCATTCTTTGGTAGTTTTGCATCTAAAGGATTCAACAGGCATATTCCAGAAGTCTAGCTCATTACAACAAGGGGGACTAGAGCACCCAGAGCCCTAGTTCGACTCAATCAAGATAAAATTTTGATACCAAGTGCACAACAGAATTTCCCCTTCATCTCTTTACTTTGTGTCTCTATTTCACTTCTGTAACTTTTTGTTATTGCAGTTTACATAGTCATTTGATTCACCTTTCTAGCTTAGTTTATCATTATTGCACATTTGGCACATTCCTCTTTCATAGCAACAAAGGGATAGAAATACTAATAGTATTTCTTGACTATCTTTTACAAGAGTTAGTCAAAGTGAATCACTTCCTTACGAGCTTTTGTATTCCAATGTATCGAGGAAAGTGGTGTTAGGTCGTAACTACCCAATCCCATTTTTAACCATCATATTTTGGTGAACCCAACGTGGATCCAACCTTCTTAGATCTGCATTTTCTAATTAGATATTGTTATTGCATGTTTCTTTTTTATCAAAAACATAAAAAAACTCAAAAATATTGTTATATGCATTGTGTGTTCATTTCTTAAACATATAGCTCATGCAATTTTATGTTTGCACTTAGTTAGTCACATAACTGCTTCACTACTTAGACATTTAGTTTACTTTATTTCTTTGCATTGTTTCTTTCATTACATTTTGTAAAAATTAATAAAAGGTCATTTTCGAATATTTTCATGTCAAAAAAAAAATTTCAGGGCGCTGCCCCAACTCTCCACCCCTCTCCTAAAGATCCTACTAAGGACATTTTGAGGCAAGAGAATGATTTTAATAACACATGTATTAATTCTCTCCCTTCTAAAGATGAAGCATTAATAGATAATGTTATTCCCTATCCCAAAATTGTTTCTACCCATGAGGACACCTTAGTGAAAGAAGATGCTTCTAACTCTTCTCAATGATCTCCCTATATGGGATGAACCATTATATGATGGTGTTGATTATTCTCTTAATTTGCCCCTCCCCTATGAGAGTATCTTGGTCAAAGAAAATGATATTATGATAAAATAGGGTCATATGATTGACAATTTTCTTAATAAAACCTCACCTTCTATTCATTTCAATCATTTTCCCCCTAAAGTTGAAGCATCTCCCCCTCCCCAACTTGGCTCTACTCATGAGGATACCCTAGTTCAAGAAGAGATTGTTAATATTTCTTTCAAAGATCTCCCTCCTAAGGATGAAGCTTTGAATAGTGATGTTTATCCTTCTCCTAGAGAGTACCTCTCCCATGTAGATCATGTTGGAATCCAATAACACTGAGAGGGGGGGGTGAATCAGTGTTATACCACAAAGATTAATTTTAGCCTTATTAAAACATGCATACACCAAGCAGTTTACAGGTACATACAGAATTGAAAGAAGTAAAACAACCAATAAGCCAATCACATAAATGAGACCATAACACACATAATTTTACGTGAAAAACCTCAAAGAGGAAAAACCATGGTGGAATTTGTGACCCACAATGTCAATCCACTTGCCATATGAATAGATATTACAAAATATAGGGGGCCTGCACTTGTAGGAAGGATTACAGCCTAGAGCACACTGCTCAATCACAAAAGGAGCCTCATTGACTACATATAAATCCAGACTACAATCCGAAGAAATGAGTGAACTGTTAAAATAGTATCTTCTATGCCAGAATACAGTTCCGGTTAAGCTCTATCTATTCCGATCTGAAACCCTAAACCCTTTACCGGAATAACCCTTACATAAATATCCTCACATACATGATCTCTTTGATATATTTCACATTATATTACATCCACATATTCCATAATCTCCTATATCAAAAATGATCTGATCCAACTGACCTATATACCCTATACAACTTATCATGACTTATGTTGTCTTACAAAGATATTTACAATATCAAATTACATGTTGGCTAGATAACAGAAATACATGAATAACAAAAATAATTACCGATGTTGGATCCAAGAGATGTCGACCTCCAATACTGATAAACATATTCTAGACCATGTCGGCCTGCATTGTCGATAACCAAAGAAATCCTTCTATCCTATCGATGTTGGTGAAGTGTCTACTGGTGAAGTGCCTGTCGGCACACAACTGAACCAAAACATGAAGCCAAAACAAGATACCATGTTTCCATCAATGACAACATAGTGAAACTAACCAATTGAGTGTCAATTGCCAACAATCTCCCCCTTTGGCATTGATGGCAACACTCATGTGAAAAATGGTCAAGGTTTCATCTGTCGGTTTCATCCTGCCTACTCCCCCCGAGCTGAATATTCATCAATGAAAAATACTCCATACTCCCCCTAATGTATACAACTCCTTTTTGTTTTCACATCTATATCACTCCCCCTTTGACATCAATGCCAGAAAAATTCAAAAAAAATGTCAAAGATCCAAAATTGTACAATGAGTAACCCAAAAATATCTTACCGGAGCTTAACAAATTTGAAAATTTCTAGATATGCCCTCTCCAATAGCTCAAGATAAGTATCTCAACCAGATTTGAAAGTGCTGGAAATAGATACAAGTCCATTTAGTATATGTGCAAAGGACTCTTTCTCATTTAACTCTATCGGTGTGGGCTTTCCAACCATATCCATACACTCCTTATGTACATTGAGTGAATCCAACTGGGAACTCACCAAGCCTCTAAGACTTCTGGCTCTTCTTATTATTTTGTCTTTTTCTTTCTCAAGAATAGAAATTTGGGCCTCCAAAACCAAAATTTGACCATCAATGGATGTAGTCAACAAATTCAATCCATCAAAAGAATTAGCTATACCTACAATTTTCTCTTGAAATTCCTTAATCTTCTTATCCACATTAACTATAAGTACATCTGTGTTACAACACTTTGTAAATATTTGCACACTTCTTCAAAGAATTATCTATCAATTTCAATTTCTCATCAATCTTCTTCCTCTCAGACTAAATTACTTGATCAAATGTAGCTCTTTTAGCCTGTGTGAACCTTTCCAGTGCTTGTCAGTTTGAAATCTGTTGTAAGGATTGAAAATCCTTTGAAATATACTCAATAATTGTCTTAAGCTTGTTGAATGGGCTCGCTTCTCTGTCAATCTTGCAATCTGGGACTAGTCTGTGTAAAAAAGTGATAAACTGATCAATAATCCATTTATACGTAGATCCCTCCTTCATTAATTTTTGTGCAGCCATCATCATGAGTTCAGTAGGACTCATCTTGGTTATGTTTTTCTTTACAACCTGTGAGGTGTTAATTGACAACAATTATGGACCTACTACCAGTTCCCTATTGGATTCCTCTTTCTTCTCCTCTAATGATTTATCCTTAATAGCTTCCTCACTTGCATCGGTGGCTTTGCCACTTGGTGCAGTCTCTGTAACTGTCAGTTCCTCTATAAAAACTGTAACCTTAACTTGTACATTTGTATCTGAAGGATTTTTATCCTCAACATTAGTATCTTGTACAATATCATCCTTTTTACTCTCTGTATTTGTTGGTGTCTCAATATTTGTCTGTACATTTGTATCTGTCGGGGGCTTTATTTCCATTATCTTAATGTTTTTCAAAATTGTGGGTGAAGTACCCATAATACCTTTCCCTTTCCCTTCAACTGGGGTGTCTACAGTGTCTATTTTTTATTCCGGTGAAGTAAAGAAACCTCGGTTCTCTTCAAAGAACTTAACCCATGCCTTTTGGGTCTCCTTTATTATCTCATTTACCCTTCCTAGCATAAGACTGGTTATTCTATGTTTGTTGTTAAATATTTTTCTACCTGCAACCTCAAGTGTCTTATCCATTTCCTCTGGAGTAATAGAAACACAAATAGATAACAGCTCTTGAAACTTAATATGCTTGTCTTCTTTTATTGTCGATAGCCTCCTAGCATCTAACATATCTTATAGTTATGTCGGTATTTGGTTTTCAATTTCTATCAAGGCTTTCTTATAAATATCCAAGTATAACAAAACTGCCTCCTCTACCTCTCTTTGTTCAACATTATCTAAACGATCATAGTAAAATTGTACATTCTTTAACATTCCATCTTTAGTGATTTCATCTACTAACTCTGCACAATTTTTTGGTGGAATGATAGTTACATTACCAGATTGAATTGCCATATCAATGTCATTCTTCTTCTTCCCTTTTGCAGTACCGGATGGAGCTGGAGGTGTTACTTTTGGTGCTTGCTTATGTGTCGGTAATTTGAATGTAACTCTCCTAACTGGTTGCTTTTTATCTTCTACCTTGGTTTCCTCTATTTTCTTCCTTATAACCCTCTTGAAATCCAAGGGTGTATCATCCTCAGATTCAGACTCTGTTGTAACAAGTTCAATGTGTACTTCTGGATCCTTCCTCTTCCTGCCTTTCTCTAGAACAACATCAATCAATGCTTTGATGTCCTGTGAAACCTTCTCAACAAATTTGCTTACCTTTCCTTCTTGCTTCTCTCTCTTCTTCTGATTGAACTCTGTTTCAACCTCTTGTGTCTTTTGATTTGCAGTACCATAGGGCTTTTCATCTTCATCAACACGTGCATCAATCAACATCTTTGCACAAGCATCTAGGATCTGTGCATCAACTTCATAGCCCATTTCCTCAATCCAAATCTTTTGAGGCTTAACCGCTTCCATAAGTGTTTCATCTTTCTTCACCATGAATCATATGTCGGTTGAGTATTTTTCAAAAATATGCTTAGGAACCCTTTCTTTAGATTTCATATCCTTTTGGAATCCCTTAAAATATCCCCATACCTTATCATCTCTCTGACTACCTAAAGTAGCAATTGACTATTTAAGTTTCCTCCCTATCGCTATATCAAATACCCATTGCCTCTTCCCAAAACCGGGAGTGTCATTCATGAAAAATAGCATTAAGCAAACAATTAAGGTGCCATACTGAAAAGTTCCTTTCTTTTCACCTTTAATCTTTCCTAGGTTTATTAATAATTCATCTAACATCCAACCACATAGATCCAATTTCTTATTTTCTCTCATCATCTTGTGGACTGCGAAAATGCAAGAGCTAGAAATAGAATTCAGTCGGTTTGACTGAGTTACCTTATAGCAGATGACCATGCTACCGAATCTGATGTATGTGTCAGTAATAGTGCGTATTCTCATGGATCACCTGTCTGATGTCGCGCCAGTGATTTTGTTGACATAATCATTAGAGACCTTCTTATATGGACATTGCCCAACCTGTGGTAAACTAGTGATTGCCCTGATGGCTTCCCTGGTGATCTTGTAAGGTCTATCCAACCAGATAAACTCCCCATGTACTATGCTTAAAACATACCTAATGATTTCATCTTCGAATTCTGGAATGTCCAGAATGTCGATAAACCCTAAGTCTTCAATGTGCTTGTATGCTGATTTGACCTTTCCAAAATCTCCCATAAGCTTGCTCATGTACATTCTCTTTATATCAGATGTCCCCAAATCCTCAATGTGACAATGTATGTATGCCCTAACATCTTTGACATAAACAACTCCTTCTGGAACATAGGAAAATGCTCCAACCGAGTCTTCCAGGGTAGCCACCTGTGGATATCGCTTGAAAGTTGGCCTAGGATGGTCTTTGACCTCTACAACAGTCGGATTTGCAACAAAGATAGGAATAGATGATGATCATTATTCTATGATTAAAGAAAAATACTTGATAATCGCTTCCGGTGAAAACCCTAACAAAATCTTTCAGTTGTCGGTGAAATCGCTCAAGAAGAAATTTGATCTTTTTGAATCGCCTTTGATCGCTCTTAGACACTCTTAATCACACTGAATCGCTCTGAATGCAAGGTGATCAAAATGAAGTGAATTCGACCTTTTAACCTTCAATAAAAACCCTAATCTTTCATTGACATCAATGAATTTCGGTGAAAGATACTGAATCTCGAACAAAACATCTCCATGTTGGATAAGCATCTCCAATGTCTGGAACATCTTCCAGAACCTCTTCCCGGGGCATGTGCAACATCTTCATGAAATTTTGCCTACCCCTAAGGCATCTGCCTTAGTTACCGGTTGAGCTTCCTGTCCGTGCAGGAGTAACTTCCTTTGTTGGATAAGTAGTCGATGCATTCCCATTTGTTGTTTGTTCTTCAGTCTTCCTGACCTATCTCTGGATATGATCTTGCCGGATTTCACTAACCTTCTCTTTCCCTTTCTCATTTGATCGTCCATTACCAACCGATGGATCTTTGCTTCTACAGAATTGAACAATAGTCCAACCTCATTATATGCATAACATGTAGCATTGTTCCTTTGAATTGCTTTGCTAAAACTAGTTAAATTGCTTGACCTAGCACTAATTATCCATATGTCCAAATTTTCCACATGCATAGCATTTAACATTCATTATGCAATCTTTTGTCTTATGACCATACTTATTGCATTTAGAACATTGAACGGGAGTAGAATCAGGGTTTTGATTTGCTATGTTTCTACATTGCCTAGCCATGTGAGCAAATTTATTGCAAACAAAACATCTACCATTAAATTTATAAGCATTAAACTGGCTGACCGGTGCCTTATGGTTTTGATCTTCATTATTAGGACCGAAACTTTGTCCTTGCTCAAATCCAAGTCCACTATAATCTCCAATTTGCCTTTGTCTCTTCAATAACTCATCAGTTGTGTTGAACTAATCTTGAATTTTTCTTTATACTCACTTGCAGTAGTTAGATCTTCTCTCAGAATTAGCATTTGTCTCTCAAGCTCTTATTCATTACTCTGGGATTGTACTAAATCATTTCTCAACATATCATTCTCATGAACCAACCTACCACATTCCTCAAATTTGTTCTTTATAGATACAACAAGATTTTCTTCCTTTTTCTTTCGGTCTTCAATCTCCTTAGACATCCTCATGGTTATAGCTTGCATTTTATTTCTCATGACCATGTTCTCCTGACTCAGTTTATAACATTGTTCCTTAAGTGCATCTTTCTCTTCATCATACTGATTTTGCAAAAGTTACTTCTCCTAGCTTGAACAGATGACAACCTCTCCTGTAGGACAAGAATGAATTCCTTAGCAGAATTCAATTTATCTTGTAGCTTCAAGTTCTTCAACCTTTCAGTATCATAATCTTCAAGTTCCATCTCAAGTTGCTTCTCCAAGCCCATATCCATGGATTTGGGATTCAGGATCTCCCTCAAGTTGTTAAACTTCCTCCAAGGCACAAAGCTTTGATACCAATTGTTGGAATCCAATAAACCTGAGAGGGGGGGGTGAATCAGTGTTATACCAGAAAGATTAATTTTAGCCTTATTAAAACATTCATACACCAATTGGTATATCGGTACATACAAAATTGAAAGAAGTAAAACAACCAATAAGCCAATAACATAAATGAGAACCATAACACACAGTATTATATGTGGAATACCTCAAAGAGGAAAAACCACGGTGGGATTTGTGACCCACAATACGAATCCACTGGCCATATGAAGAGATATTACAAAATATAAGGGGCATGTGCTTGCAGGAAGGCTTATAGCCTAGAGCACACTACTCAATCACAAAAGGGGCCTCACTGACTACATATAAATCCAGACTACAATCCGAAGAAATGAGTGAACTGTTAAAATAGTATCTTCTATGCCAGAATACAGTTCCGGTTAAGCTCTATCTATTCCGATCTGAAACCCTAAACCCTTTACTGGAATAACCCTTACATAAATATCCTCACATACATGATCTCTTTGATATATTTCACATTATATTACATCCACATATTCCATAATCTCCTATATCAAAAATGATCTGATCCAACTGACCTATATACCCTATACAACTTATCATGACTTATGTTGTCTTACAAAGATATTTACAATATCAAAATACATGTCGGCTAGATAACATAAATACATGAATAACAAAAACAATTGCTGATGTCAGATCCAAGAGATGTCGATCTCCAATACCAATAACCATATTCTAAACCATGTCGGCCTGTATTGCTCGTAACCAAATAAATCCTTCTATCATGTCGGTGTCGGTGTCGGTGAAGTGTCTATCGGTGAAGTGCCCGTCGGTACACAACTAAACCAAAACATGAAGCCAGAACAAGATACCATGTTGCCATCAATGACAACATAGTGAAACCAACCAATTGAGTGTCAATTTCCAACAAATCCTTTGGTGATAGAGAATGATGTGATGCCTATCTTTCCTACTAACACTACACCTTTTAATAACCTTCCTTCTAGAGATGACACATTCATGAATAGTGGTAATCCCTCTCCCAAAATTGATCTTATTCATTATAACATTTTTGTGCAAGAAGAGACTATCAACACTTATTTCAATAATATTTATCATATGAATGATGTTGATCCTTCTTCTAAAATTCATACCCCTTGTAAGGATACTTTGGAACAAGAGAATTCTCTTAGGATACAAGGGCTCATTGTTATTAGCAATCCCCTCTACGAGGATGTCCCTTTCATTCAATCTAAAGAAAATTATATTTATGAAGAAATGTTTAAGGTTGATAATCCTCTTTATGAACCACCTATTGATTTCATCTCTACTAGACCTTCCTCACATGTTTCCAAACCATCTTTGATCAATATGATACATGTGAATGGTTATCAAACACCTAATAAACCCCTCTTCACGGTTCAAGGTGCTAGTCCTTCTCTAAATTCTCAACCTCTTAACAAGCCTCTCTTTGTGGTTCAAGGTGGTTATATTAATGATTCCTTTTGCACTCCGAACAAACCAATTATTACTATGCAAGGATGATATCCCACTAAGAGTCCTTATGAGTATGCTAAATAGATTACCTAGGAGAGATATAATTTAGTTTCCCACACATATAATACAAGTAACAATAGGCAACCTAATCCTCCTCCAGTTATTTCTTCTTCGCTTCCTACTTCTCAACCTATTCTTCCACTAGCACCTTGTATCTCGCAAACTCTTGGTAAGGAGTATGATCTTATTGAACAACTTAAAGCTACTCCTACCAAGATATCTCTTTGGGATTTGATTCAAACTTAATCCACAAATCATGAAATGTTACAAGATGCTTTAAATAACTTAGATGTCCCACCAATAGTGACACCTAATAATATGGCTTCTTTGATTGATCTTATGAACGAATCTAAAGCTCAAATTGTATTCACATGAGATGAGTTGTCATCCCATGAGAATCAACATCAATATGATCCTCTTGTGATTATTGTCCTTATCAATGGTAATGCTATAATAAGAACCCTTATTGACAATGGCTTTGGCCTTAATGTTTGTAGCGTTAGTCTTTTACATAAGATCAAGGTAGATACATCTCTCATTAAATCATTCTCTTACTATCCATGGTTTTGATAATGTTGCTAGGTCTTGTTTAGGTACTATAACCTTGCCTATTAAGGTGGAACCTATTATTTTACCTACACCTATTCATTTCATGATCAATAAGCTTACCTATAATATTCTATTAGGACTACCTTGGCTTCATTGTACGCAAGTTGTCCCTTCTACTTTGCATAAGCAACTTAAGTTCATTTACAACAATAAGATGTATACTTTGTTTGTTGATACAAAATTACAAGCTCCATTGTAAACCTCATCTTATTGTTCAACTACTTCTAATTCTTTCAAAAATACTCCTACATCTTCGAGTAGGCCTATTTCCTTGAGTACTCCTAATTATCCTTCCACTCACACTAAATCACCATCTCCTCCTAAAGATACTTTTTCACCAGAATAAGTGCTCTTGGAAGACGATTGGGGGTCCTTAGATTTTACACCTACCTTTGTAGGAGAATACAAAGTCCCTCCAATAGAACCTAATATTAAAAAGGAGAAAGATATGGATGAATCTAAAAAGCAACCCACTTTGTGTAAACAAATAAGTAACAATTTTTTGGTTGCTTCTAATCCAAAAAATTATTTACAATCTTCTTCGTATTCATCTAATTATGGTATTGAGACCTATGAGGCCCCACCATCTCTTTCCAATATGGCATCCCTTTATGGTCCAGGTTTTCACATTTTAGCTAAGAGTGGGTATAATGGAAATGGTTATGGTGCAAATAAACAAGGGATTAAGGTTCCTTTATAAAATAAAATATGTGAAGCTTCATTTGGAGCAATCCTTCAAAGCCAACCAAAGCATATAAACGACCAGATTCTCTCAATATGAATGCAATATTTAGTAGTGATGATGACTTCACCTCAATTAGATCATCATATACATCTCTCAACACTCATCCCACTGGTAAGTAAATTATGGTGATTGACAAGTCTCTTTATGAATCTCCTCAAGATATTTCCAATCCCACTTACAAGGCTTTATCTTCTATTCATTCTAATATCCCCTCTTCTAGAAACAAGGTCATAATGAGTTATACTTGTCCCTCTCCTAAGTTGTGTGCAAGAGGAACGTGACTTAGTGGCATGTTCTCCTACTAGATACTACTTTATTGATCAAGACATTTCAATACTCATCATCTTATACATGTTTTTGCTCTCATTGATTGTAGAGAATTTAACATGTCATCTTCAAATTATTTGTCCAATCTATCATAAAATTAAATAGCATTAGTGGCTATTATGTTGCTTTTTACTATGTGACATTGGTAGCTTACCTATTGGGGGCTCATTGTCATTCATGACAGTACAATTTCACATGCAATCATACTTTGGAAGCAACATGATAGCCTATTTTTGTCCCATCTCTTGTCTCTATGTATGGGGGCAAGAATCATTTAAAACATCTCTTCTTAACATTAAACTTTCCCTTTTGTGAAGTACTTCCTTCTATGAGGATCTCTTATTGGTTGTAGAGGTGTATATTCCTATTGGGAATTCCCTCTCTCATATTGGAACAAGTATCCCTAATAAGGATCTTAAGTAAATATCATTAATTATGACCTCTTCCTTGGTCTGGAAATCTATAATCATTCATCAAATTCTTTTCTGCATTGAGTGGTATCTTTTATAACGAACCCTTCTATGTTGTGGACGTGCATATTCCTAATTAGGATCTCTTCCCTTATTTTAGAAGAGTGTTTCTTTTATAAATTATCTCTCTTTGGTGTCCTTGCCTCTATACTTGGGGGGGGAAGAATGATATTTCAATCTTCTATTCTTTTCTCTAATGATTCACCTTCCTTTGTTGAGGTGTATTTTTCATTTGATGTCATTTCTTACATATAATATGCATGTTCCTTGTTTAGGACCTATTCTCTATTTGAAATAATACATATTTAATTAACAATATATTCTTAGTGAAAGTGTGCAATGCTTCTTGAAGAATCTGCTCTTTTTCTAAATATTGGAGAAGGCATGTATGTTAGGCCCAATATGGAAAGCTAATGTATTGAGAGGGGAGGGGTGAATCAGTACTTCAAAAAATTTCTTCAATAATAACTTTACTGTTATGCATAAACTGAAAAGTGCAGTAACATAATATAAAGCTAAAACAAATAGATAACAATCCTACATGATTCACTCCATGACACATATATTTTGGTTACGCAGAAACTCTTGGTTAGAGAGAAAAATTGCGGTGGGGATGGCACCCACAACTCCACTACTGCAATAATAAAGGTTGCTCGGTTAGAGCTACATGTTTAGCTATTTCTGATAGCTTACCCTATTAGGAGTATCAAGATCTATTAGATCTACCTTGCTAAAGGATTTTACAACACTTAATCTAAATGTTGCACCTGGTTAGAGGCTTTACAATTTATAGACTTGATTAGAGTCTTTTACCCTGTTAAAGGTTTCTCTTACAACTTCAAAATATTACAATAAAATCATTACAAATATCTACAACTTTACATCTGGAATGTTATAGCAGATTCTATGTACTCAGAATAAGATTACCTTGCTTATAGCATACCTCGGTAACCCATATAGTAACTCGGTAAACCCTTCTGTTTACTCTGTTCTTTGACTGTTCTTTGAAATCCTTCAAGGTGACCTCTGTGTCTCTGTAACAGTCATAACACTTAGTGCTTTCACATGTATTGCTTCATATATTTCTATATCTTCCTTTCTGTCATGCTACATGTATATTTGATCTTAATCCATGTTGTATAAATAGATCTCTTATGACGGTGATCCATTCATTGCTTCGATCTTACAAACATGATTTATCAAATGAATAACCATGCAAAATATTTCATTGGTTAGATGACCTCAAAATCATACACAATCTTTAAGTGCAATTTCCAATGTGATAATGGTTAGATGTTCCTTGATCTTGTAACACGTTTCCATATGTATGTCCAGGCTCAATGAATCTGGTAACACGTTTCACTCGGTGTATACCAACTCGGTAGACATGGAATGATACTCGGTAGACAACTCAGTGCATACTAGGCTCTGTGACTACTTTCTTCTATAACCGACTGGACTGTGCATACCGACTAAATATTTCAGTAGAAATAACCGACTAGAGTATATAGAATAACTTTGAACATAAAACTAATGGTAACTTGATAAGTAGTAACAATCTCCCCTTTTGACATTAGTTGAGATGTTTGACAAAAACTACTTTCAAAGTTATAACTCAATAATCTATATACTTGCAAAAATTGACTATACTGACAGTATATAAAATAGTCAATAAAATAATATATCCAGATATACTCCCCTTATCGATATATTGTACAAAACTTTGATTTTGCATGCTCAGTGATCAATGTTCTATGTGCTGCACTTGATCTTTGCTTACTATTTTGTTCACTACTCAGTTCACTGGTCTTGGATACTCTACTTACTCTGCTCGGTATACTCCCCCTGTATTCTACACTCCTTTTGTTTGATACTTTGATGCTTTGAATACTATATTAGCTTTGAATACTATATCATCACTCCCCCTTTTTGACAAACATCAAGACTTAGTTACCATTTGGTGGAGGCAACCGGTCAAAAATGGATTTATACTTTGTCCTTGCTTCAGTGAGAGCAACAGAGAGGGCATCCTTTACACTATCCATTAAAGAATTTTGCACTTGAATATCAGCCAATAATGATATTAAGCAATCGAGAGTGCTTCCCTCTTGTGTAGTAGATAAGTATGTGGCTCGGTTGATCTGTTCTTGGACGGATGAAAGATGAGGAAGAAATAATGTCTGAAGTCTCATTATGTCCATCCTGATCTTGTGTTCTTCATTTCTTAGGTCCAATTGTTGAGCCATGAGCTGTTGTAACTTTGTATAGAAATTCTAAACAGAATTGGGCTCTGTGGTCAACTTATTTGAGAGATCAGTGATCTCTTTCTCAATTGCTTCTGTTTTATTTTTGATGTCTTTAATGAATAAAGAAAATGTACAGAGTTTTTGAAATAAATAAAGAATGTGCTTGAGTTGAGGGGTCAACTCAACAATAAATTTGACAAGTTTAACTTTGCCAATAGCTATAGCTTTCTGTACCTCTTCTATCATTTTTGCAGTGGGCTCCTTATCTTCTAGCTTGCTCAAATATTCAGATGCATCTACTCCAGATGTCTCTATCATGGTTAGGAGTTCATCCAGTTGAATGTGGATGGCTGCATCTTTGGTTATTGTAGCTTCAGGTAGCATATCTGTTAAGAGTGCTTTTACCTTTTGAAGTACTTTATTTTTCTTTTGAATAGCCATTTGCTTCTCTTGTTCGGCCTTTTCTTTGCATAGTTTACTGAAATCAATGAGTGCTTGCCCCTTTAATTTGGATATATCAACATTGGGCAACACTATTGGTTTCGACAAATCTAATTTGAAACTATGCATTTTCATCTTCTTTTCTTTACCTTTCACTGATTGAACTAAGACAAGGGCTTGTGAGGCTTGATGACCCTTGGTAGGTTGTTCGATAGAGGCAACACTTTGGTCAATTTCTTTAGCCTCTGTAGAGTCCTTTGGTGTCTCGGTACTCGGTGTCTCAGTTGCAACATTTTCAGTGCTAGAAGGATCCTGAGACGTCTGTTCTTGAGTAGTACCTTCTCCTGCTGTAGACTTGTGACCTTCAGTGCCTTTATCTGTATCCTGAGGGGTTTCAGTTGAGACGGGTTGATTGACTAGTGGATAAGGCAAAACTTGTTCCAATACTGATTCATTGGATACAAGTTTTGCATATGCATTGCCTTCTATCATTTCCTATTTCGGTGCCTCTGTATCCATGATATCTTCATCTATTTAAATGGTATCAACAGGGTCTTGCTCGGTAACATCGAGATCTTTCTCGGTGACATCAACTATTTCAACTTTAGCTTGCTCACCGGCATCCTTGATTTTAAAAATTTCCTACCACTTTTCTTTTGTCTCATTTTCCACTTCAATATACAGCCCATTCATCAGTTTTAAGGCTCTTTGTTTGACAAAGAACTTTGTGTGGTAGGTTGTCAGATGTTCTTTTATTTCGGCTACCAACATATCAGGAAAGAGATATACCAGACTTCTTTCTCTGATCTATTTCTCTGAGTCCAGGGCATATTGCCACCTGTTATCAATATGTGCATATAATTCTTTTGGGAGAGAATTAGAGACTTCTAATGGGACTAATCGAAATTTCAGAAGTGTGCAGATGACAGCTTTTTCAATTTGTCTCTTTTCATCTTCATTTTTGGATTCATACTTAACATATCCTAATCCTCCAAATCCACTATATTCTTTCAGATTAGCACAAAAATTTTCAACACTATGTACATTTACCTTCTTGCTCTTGACAATCTGAAATTTGCTTGCATCCTCAAATTTGGTGTCACTAGACTCTTTTGCCAAAATGAGTCTCCGAGTAGATTTCTTGTAAGTTTTTGTTACCTTGGGAACAGTAACACTCTTTGTTTTCTTACTCAGTGACATTGCAGATGCTCTAGTGTTAGGTCGCTTTGCTGGAGGAGTCAGTGAGGCCTTTGATGTGTCTTGTTTCTTTCTTTTCAACACTTTTCCCTTAGGCAATTCAGTGCTCAGTGTTATAGCTTCCTCTTGGGCTTCAGATTCCTCTTCGGTAATGGCTATAGTGCCTTTGACAGGTGTGGAGGAAGAATCTTCTCCGAATTTCTCCGATAATGCCTTTATCATCTTTGTTGCCTTTCTTGTAGCTTTGGGTACTACAATTATCATTTTTACTTTTTCCTTCACTTCTTCATAGGTTCCATACCTTAGCTCAGTAGCATGCCTTAGTAATGTAAGAAATGCATCAATTTGTTGTTGTTTGATGTCAAAATCAATCTCGTAACCCATAGGTGACAAAGATTAAGTTCTTGGTTCCACAACATTCACATAACAGTAATCAGTGTCTACTTCAAAACATGTGTCATCTTTGTATTTTTTCCACTAGCTTGGGTGGAATCCGGTACCTATTATGCATTTTCTCTTGAAATTTACTGAAGTAATCATCCATAATATCATTAAAATTATCACCTAGCTTCTTAATGAAGTCATTGATCTGATGGGTGATTGGCCGGTGTAGTTCCCAAACAACTTTACCGAC
The DNA here is from genome assembly GCF_030272615.1 of Cryptomeria japonica. Lineage (NCBI taxonomy): Eukaryota > Viridiplantae > Streptophyta > Pinopsida > Cupressales > Cupressaceae > Cryptomeria > Cryptomeria japonica. The sequence continues at coordinate 569,366,798 of NC_081406.1, read as the reverse complement.
TGATGGAAAGAATTTTTCAAAATAGAAAAACATGCATACAAGTAGTGATCCAAACTTTAGTGTATTAGCCGAGTTGTTCTTCTTTGGCTTCCTGATGGTGTTCAGATTCTCAAACAGGTTTTTCAGCAACACCTCACATAGATCAATTTTCATTCCCTTTTTCACAATTTTGTATGCTAGGTCTACTGCTGCACAGGGTACACTGTTTTCCCTTGCCAATTGGAAGAAACAGTAACCTATTACTCTAATGGCAAATTTTAGTTCTGCATCAGTGACATTGTTCAATTTCAGTCCTCTGCAATCTGATTCCACTCCGGTTAAACTGATCAATTCCTTTTGTGATATCATCTTTTGAGCTCAGGCATGATCATAAATAGGGTACCGGTAATCAGATGAATGATTTCCTTGGTAATCTTAAACGGTTTCTCTTCTAGCCACATGAAATCATTGTGAACTCTGCTCAGAACAAACTTGACCCACTGGGGTTTGAACACACGGGGATAGGTTAGGGCTTCAGTTAATCCCTTGATCTTAATGTGCTCGTACTTGCTATTCAATTTACCATCGGTGCACAATTCATCATAGGTGTCTTTGATTTCAACATGACCGAGTTCTTCAACACGACATTTGGTGAAGAATCTCACATCCTCGACTAATAACACTCTATCCAGGATGAGTGAAAATGTGGTTTTGTCATCCGGTTCAGATGCAACTTTGGGAGTTAAAGAGTATTATAGTGAGGGCTTTTCAACATTCTTAACAATGATGGGATATTGGATCTTAGGTGCCATTAGTAGATTTCAGATAAAAACTAACAAAAGATCCTTAGGGTTTGAGGATTTTCAAACGGCAGATGCTTCACACTTAGCAAATAATAATTGTATATGGTGAAAATGGATAGCAAATAACAACAATATTGAAAGACTAAAATGGATTCAACCACCTAACCCTAGCCTAACAATAAACAAAGATCCACCATAACATATGAAGATAACCTAAGACAATGCAAAATAACTCAAAAATCACAAAGATTATACCATCACATGTCCACTAGGGTTTTGATCTCCATTCTTCCTATCTCCATTGATCTTGTTTGATATGCTTGCTCTCAGATTTTTGTATGCACAAGAGCTCAACAAAGAATGGAATGTGGTTGCAAGTAGAATTGTAGTGTAGCCAAGTCCTCCAAAATCAGTCATTAGCATATGTCATTAGCCATTAGGGTTTGACAATGAAGAAAGCATCTCCTTAAATAGAAGACACAATAAGAAATGGAGGGTTAAGATTGAGAGGTGTAAAAAGAGAGGTCGGCTAGGATTAGAGGGTAGGTATAAGAAATACCAAAATAATGAAAGAGGTAGGTAGTGTATGAATTAAGAGATGAATGACATGTGTCATGTGTAGAAAAAGATAATGAACTAATTAAATAAATAAAGATTTATTTAATTAATAGAAGAAATAGGACAATTAAATAAATAAAATATTTATTTAATATAGGAAAGGGATAATTTAAATAAATAAATGTATTTATTTAAATGAGAAATAAGGTTAGAAGAGGATAAATGAATTAATTAAATAAATAAAAATTTATTTAATTAATAGAAGAGTTAGGATTTAGATAATTAAATAAATAAAATATTTATTTAATTAAACATGACAATTTTGGGTGTCTACATTTTGCCCCTCTTTGAGACAATGCGGCTTGTCGCGTTGTTTCAAAGAAGATAAGATGAACTGATACAGAGTTGCCCCAGAATAAGGAAGTATATGCCCCCTCGAGAGATTGGATGAAAATGTCTGAAAAGATTGCAGACAATCTCTCGATAAGAAAGATGGGATAGAATGGGTTGAGTGGATAATGTGACAAAGTCACAGGATGAAGAATACTGACTCGGGAAATGAAGGGCAGGGCTAGGGTAGGCTATAAGATAGACCACAGGCAAAAGACATCCTCATTGTCATCCACACCCATAGAAGATCACAGTGCAGAGCGAGAAAAGAGCAGCAGCAGTCAGTAGCGATGGCATTCGTTCATAGATTCGACCGTGTCCGCCGATTCCAGCGACCAGCCGATGCAGGAGAGTCGGTAAGTACCCGAAAACCTCCTCGTACTTTCACGCATTTCGAGTTTTGTCATAAATGCATGTTTAGGAGCAATAAATGCACTAGAAATAGGATAGTTTAAAAGTGCAAAAACGCGCAACCGCGTCTGTGTCAGCGCCAGGCGCGTCTGTGTCCAACAGGCGCGTCTGTGTCGGGTCCAGGCGCGTCTGTGCCTGGAACCGCGTTTGTGTTGATTGCGGACGCGTTTGTGAAATGCAAAAGCGTCTGTAATTTTTAGTAGCGTTTATGTCATGTAGGGACGTCTGTGTTCCCTGGTCGCGTTTGTGTCTGGCATAGGCACGTTTGTGTTCAGAAAGCGCGTCTGTGTTGCAGAGGCGCGTTTAAGCAGTCTATAAGCGCGTTTATGAGTTAAAAGCGCGTGTGTGTTGTAAAAGTGCGTTTGTGCGTTTAAATGCATGGTTTTAGTCCTTTAGGTCAAATCGGCAGTTCTGTGATGAACATACACTGTCGATTGGATAAGCTGCTGAGAGGATACACTCAAGTAGGACCTCTAGGAAGATTAGGATAGATCAAGGCACTTTGTGATGAACAGGGAGCACCAGGATAGGCAGCACTTTGTGATGAACAGGGAGTGCGAATGTGAGTGACACTTTGTGATGAACAGGGAATGTCACACACGTAGTACTTTGTGATGAACAGGGAGTACTACTAGGATAGATAGCAACACTTTGTGATGAACAGTGAGTGTCACTAGGGTAGATAGCCATATGCATTTAGATAGCGAGTAGCATTTTGTGATAAATAGTGAATGCCACGATAACTGACAAGATTGATTTGCTTAACTACAGGAGTATTTGCCGATGTTGGAGTCACGGGAGAGATTCCCGTCAACTCAGAGACTGCGACCAGAGTTGTCTATCCAGGACATGATTTCCATTGAGGAGATGGGTCTCACACATATGCTCTATGTGCCCGAGTTTCGGGCAAACATAGGGTTGTTGACTGCGTTGGCCGAGAGATGGCACTCAGAGACATGCACGTTTCACCTGCCGATGGGTGAGATGACAGTGACATTGGAGGATGTATACAGGATACTACATGTTCCCATTGATGGAGAGTTGATCCCCTACGACCGTGACGGTGACAGGGAGGCCTTGAGACGGGTTTTTCAGGATCCTGAGTTGGAGATGCGAGCAGGTCACGTAGCCTGGGACACCATGACTGCCACAGGATTAGCATTGCCGGCAGTTGTTGGGGGAGTCATCAGTGGATACTTGTGTCCAGACAGGGCCACACGAGGATTGGCGGTGGGTTGGGGAGGGGCCTTGGAGACGCTGATGGCAGAGCACACTAGGTATGCATGGGGGCCATGTGTCCTAGCACATTTGTATTATGAGCTGCATCAGTTTGTATACCACGGATCAGTGGGTTTGGGCTGCGGTGTGACTCTCTTGCAGGTGTGGGCCTATGAGCACCTTCCCATCACATGGCCGATTCACTTCAGAGGCAGAGGACAAGGACAGAGTTTTGTGCACCTGTATGCCATGATTACATCCCAGCCTCGGATTGGGAGATTGGAGCACTGGAGGAGAGTCATTGATGACATTGACATGGTGATCTGGAGGCTGTACCTGGGGTGCGAGGAGTGGGAGGACGATGCATTGGAGCTGCACTACACCTTCCGGAGTAGGTACCTGATTGGGCGGACGCCCTATATATTAGAGAGACAGCTGGTGGACAGGGTATGCAAGCAGTATGGCAGGATCCAGCGGATGCCACGAGCCTCGGGCATGTATGCCCGTACTGTCAGAGATCAGGTGCAGTTTGGCCCACTGCTATCATATGATCAGGCAGTTATGCAGCTAGCGGAGATGACACCGATGCCATGGGACATGTGGCCAGAGGTAGATGATGCAGGGATGGACGCAGAGTACTCTGCGTACTGGGCAGAGCATCCATTTCCTAGATTGACAGATCCAGCAGAGCCAGTGGATGGAGAGGGTGGAGGAGAGGATGATGATGGAGGAGGGGATGGAGGTAGGGGCCGGGGGAGGCGGAGGGGAGTGGTGGGAGAGAGACGGGTAGCACCTCGGAGGGAGGGAGGTCAGGAGAGAGCAGCTCCAGTGGTGAGAGGACGGGGTGGACTGCCTCTACAGGTGCCAGCAGCACAGGGTCCTAGAGAGGGACAGAGACAGGTGCAGCCAGAGGGACAGAGACAGGTACAGCCACAGGTACCTATACAGGCACAGGGACAGGTGCAGGTAGAGGCACAGGGATAGGCACCTTTAGAGGAGGAGCCACAGGCAGGGACGGAGAGCGGAGACTCTGAGGAGGATGAGGTACTTAGGCTGCGGGAGATCTGCCAGGGCCAGGCAGATGAGATTGAGGATTTGGTTCGAGAGAGGAACCACCTCAGGATCAGGGTCCGAGATACAGAGCGGGAGAGGGATCAGGCCATCCAGAGATATACCGAGGCCGAGACAGCTCTGAGGGCAGGGAGGCGGGCAGTAGAGGATGCAGGGGCAGGCTACGCATATGTTTTGCGAGCCGGAGAGGAGATCGCCTACTGGAGGGATCTATATTATGCAGCCGTGCCAGCAGATCAGCGGGCTAGGAGCTTCCATAGATCGTCGCGCACAGCGACGGCTACGGGAGGGAGCCGCAGGAGACAGGCATCCAGCGGTGGGGTTATGGGGCCTCCACCACCACCAGAGAGACAGGGGGATCCAGGGGCGGGTCCATCTACAGCTCAGACTCCGTCGAGGCGAGGTGGCTCCGAGGGAGGGAGTTCCTCATAGCTATAGTGGGCTCCCATTGTATCAGTATATGTACCATTATTGTATTGTAGACACCTGCGGGTGATTTTTTTGTAGCCATATGATTCTTTTGACATCATTGTATTATGACACATTTGATTATATATGAGATGATTCATTTTTGCGGCAGCGATATGCATGTGTACCTTATGTGATGAAATGTTCTTATGTGATGCTTATGATATGGATGCAAATATGTATATGATGCAATGCAATATTTTTTTTGTTCTTTTATGTTGTATATGTGATGCATGATGCAAATGTGAATGTATGTAATGCAAATGAATATGATAATGCAAATGATTATTTACATAATGAAAATGTGAGATGTGCTAACATGTGTTGTATGCAGGATGTGATGCAATTGTGATATCTATATGTATGTGTGAAATGCTTATATGTGGTGATGTAGGTGTAACTATATGAAATGCAAATGTTTTTGGTGTGTCATTATACTCAGTCATGTGATAGCGGGCTACACGGACTCGAGAAGGACAATGGAAGTCAATCAAGAAAGGGGGATGGAAGACAGAAGATATGAACGTGAAAGAGCTTCTTGTGCGTTATCATCATTGAGCTTTATTATGGCAGAATAGGTTATGACAATCGAGGCATCTGTTTGGCCCAGAAAGTCATTGTACCTGTTTGCATGGAGATAAGACAGTCACAAACAAGGAATGCCCCAGTTCATACTAGACTCACAGTGTCCTCATATCCTTGGACAAGTCATAGCATTACTAAAAGACAATCCACAGACAGCAAATGCAAATAGGTGACGATACCCCATCCTCGCCTTTCTAGTCAAAGACATCCTGGAGATAGAATCTCTAGTCAAAGACATCCTGGAAAAGCTAAAAGACATGTCACCAAAAAGATAAAATCAAAAGAAAACCAAGACTCAACACCAACATCCACTGTAGTCCTCAAGTTTAGTGTCTCTTGTCACTTGTTTAAGTCTCATTCGATTGTGGTCACAATGTTCACTTTCACAAAAAGGATCGATAGCACTGAACCATATGTTGTCTGAGTCTGTTAAAAGATTTGATTTGTTGAAGCCCATTGTTGCTACTATGTCTCCTTGGAAACTGACTGAATCCATGAAACTGATACCTTATTGTGGAGAAGACGAAACTTTATTGCGGATTTGCGATGCAAATGTTGCTTTATTGCGGATTGTGCGCGGATAGACTGAAGAAAGCTGAAAGAAACTGTACTCCTCGAAACATGTGATGTTCTCAGTTCCACACCCATTACTAGACGTAGGAATTGGCCGTAGTCACAGATAGGATCTGATTTATTATGGATGGAAAAGGGAGTGAAAAGGGAGGGTTATGGATGGCTAACCAATCTTGGGTAGATCAATAACAAGCCATGATGGGAATGGGTAAGTTTATTATGGATGAATTGGTCGTGAGTGTGTGCAAAGTGCAAGGATGAAAGTGAATCCTGAAGGAGGGAGGAGCAAAGTCCCTACGCATGGCGCTGGTGACCCAGTTTTCACCATGGTACTTGCCCAGGGCGCCACCGAAGTGGTTTTCACCGTTGGACGAAATTATTTCTCTTTACTTTTTTGGATTTTTTAATTTTTTTGTTGTCACAAGGCGCCTGTTTGCCAGGTTTTCACCAAGTAACGATTTTTTTGTTTTATAATTTTTTTGTATTTTTGAATTTTTTTGGATTTTTTTTGTATTTTTGAAATTTTTTGATTTTTTTTTGTATTTTTGAAATTAGGATACTCAAAAAGAGCTTATATGTAGAACCTGCGAAGGTGCATGCTGTTGATGGGATCCTCCAAGGATTCACCTTCTGTAGTTGAGAGTTGATATGCCCCAGATCCATATACTGTTGTGATGATGTAAGGACCAAGCCAGTTGGGTTCAAATTTGCCCTTCTTTTCTCTATCTTGCTGATTCTTGGGGTTCTCTCTGAGGACTAAGTCACCTACCTCAAATGTGCGAGGCTTGACCTTGTGATTGTAACTGCGACTCATTCGTTGTTGGTAAGCCTTGAGATGATTAAAAGCAGTGTGTCGTCGTTCCTCCAGCAGTTCTAGTTCTTGTAAGCGAAAGACCCTGTAGTCTTCATCGTTGATTATGTTTCTCAAGGAGACCCGTAAAGAAGGCAACTCGACTTCAATAGGCAAGATGGCTTCAGCACCGTAGACAAGTGAGTAAGGTGTAGCTCCTGTAGGTGTGCGGACACTGGTACGATAGGCCCAAAGTGCGGGATTGAGTTGAACATGCCAGTTACGGCCAGCGTCGTCGACTATCTTTTTAAGGATTTTGAGAATTGTTTTGTTAGACGCCTCAGCTTGGCCATTACCTTGGGGGTAATATGGTGTGGAGAAACGATGATAGATATGGAAGCGCTCACAAAGTTCACGAACATCCTGGTTCTTGAAAGGATGCCCATTATCAGTAATAATGGAAGTAGGAATCCCGTATCGGCAGATGATGTAGTTCAGGATGAAAGTAGCGATTTGTTTCCCAGTAACTTGTGTGAGAGGCACAGCTTCAATCCACTTTGTGAAATACTCTGTGGCTGTGATAATGAATTTATGTCCATTGGAAGAAGGAGGGTGAATCTTGCCTATGAGATCGAGTCCCCACTGACAAAAGGGCCAAGGAGATGCAAGTGGCTGTAGTTCCTGCGCTGGTGCATGTATGAGGTCTCCATGAATTTGACACTGCTTACACTTCTTGACAAACTGATATGCATCTTTTTCCATAGTAGGCCAGTAATATCCAGTCCTGATAAGTTTCTTGGCCAAGGTAGGACCACTAGTATGCGGACCACATATCCCTTCATGTACTTCTCGTAACGCAATCTGAGCTTCGTCACTCTCTAAACATCTAAGGAGGGTGCCATCTAGACCTCGTCGGTATAGGATATCAGCTAGGATAATGTATCGGGAGGATTGGCGAATGAAAGTGCGGCGTTGGTTGTTCGATAAATCGGGAGGTAAGATATTGTCGCGAAGGTATGTGAATATGGAACCATATAACTGGGATTCAGGACCAACAACACATATCATTTCCGTAGGAGTGATGTCATATGACGGAATCAGCAGGTTGTCAACCAGGAACTCATAACAGGTCTCATTTTGCGGTAGGTCAATGAGTGAAGCAATTGTAGCCATGGCATCAGCAGCACGATTCTGTTCTCTTGGTATCTGCTCAAACTCTATCTTTGCAAAGTGCTGTTTCAGATCATCTACCAGTTGTTTGTAAGGCATTAGCTTTTCATCTTTTGTTTGATAATCATCAGTTGCTTGACGGATGACAAGTTGAGAATCGCCAAAAACACGAAGTTCCTGGATCTTCCACTGAACTGCAATTCTTAACCCAGTTGTTAATGCCTCGTATTCCGCTATATTGTTGGTGCAAGGAAATGATAAGCGGTAAGACTTTGGTATAGAATCACCTTGGGGAGTTATAAAGAGTATACCCGCTCCTGCCCCATGCTGTGTGTATGAGCCATCAAAGTATAGTTGCCATGGCTTTGCAGGTGATATTGTTAGAATGGACTCATCTGGAAATTCTGATTGTAGAGGAACATCATCTATCATGGGAGCATCTGCCAATTGATCTGCGATGGCTTGTCCTTTTATGGCTTTTCTGTCCACGTATTCAATGTCGAATTCACTCAAAATCATCACCCACTTGGCCAGTCGCCCAGTAAGTGTAGCTTTGTTGAGCAGATATTTTAGTGGATCAATTCTGGCAATCAACTTGGTCTTGTGAGTAAGCATGTAATGTCGTAATTTTTGTGAAGCGAAGACCACAGCGAGACATGCACGCTCAATTGGTGTGTAGTTCAACTCATATCCCACTAATGTGCGGCTGATATAGTAGACTGCTTTTTCCTTGCTGTCAGGTATTTGTTGTGCTAGGAGTGTCCCCAGTGCTGTTGGAGTAGCTGATATGTAAAGTAGCAATGGTTGATCCGGAATTGGTGGCATCAAAACTGGCGGGTTCAAAAGATAGTCTTTGAGTGCCTGAAAAGCCTGTTGACAGTTCTCATCCCATTTGAACTTAATGTTTTTGTGTAGCAGGTGCTGGAAAGGATTGCACTTATCTGCAAGTTGTGCTATGAATCTTCGTATGGACTGGAGTCTCCCTTGTAAAGACCGAAGTTGACTGATATTCTTGGGTGGCGGCATGTCCAAGATAGCCTTGACTTTTGCTGGATCCGCTTCTATTCCTCTTTTAGACACAATGAATCCTAGGAGCTTCCCAGAGGTTACTCCAAAGACACATTTCTTTGGATTTAATCTTACCTTGTATTTTTCCAGCCTATCGAAAGTAACTGAAAGTATATCCAAGTGTGTATTTCTGTCTATTGATTTAACCAAAAGGTCGTCAACATAATCTTCCACCGTTACATGCATGAGATCATGGAAGATAGTAGTCATGGCTCGTTGATACGTGGCACCTGCATTTTTCAGCCCAAAGGGCATGACATTCCAGCAGAAGGTTCCCCATGGACAAGTGAATGATGTTTTATGTTGATCTTCAGGTGCAATCTTGATCTGATTATATCCAGAAAATCCGTCCATTAAAGATAACATCTCATGGCCTGCTGTGAGATCAACAATTAAATCAATGTTTGGTAATGGGAAATCGTCCTTCGGACAAGCCTTGTTGATATCCCTGAAGTCTGTGCATATTCGGATGCTGCGATCTGGTTTGCTGACAGGTACTAAATTGGAAATCCATTCAGGATAATCAATTGGGCGTATGAATCCGACATCTAGTAATTTCTCCAGCTCTGCCTTGACTAGCAATGCCACCTGTGGATGCATTTTCCTTAATTTCTGCTTTACTGGTTTTGCCCCCGGTTTGACTGTTAAATGATGCATTACTAAGTCGGGGTCTAGTCCAGGCATATCAGCATAAGACCATGCGAAGTTGACTTGTCGTTCCTTAAAGAAGCTTATGAACCTTGCTTTCTCGGCCTCTGTCAATGATTGAGCCAAAAATATGTTGTGTGGAACCTCTGCTGTACCAATGTTTGTCTTTATAGTCTCCTCTACCAACATGGATGATTTTTCCTCGTATGATGCTGGGAGAATGTCAAGCCTTCCATCTTCGGGCGCCTCAGAGAGGTTTTCACCCTCAGATACGTCCTTTCTTTTTACTTTTTTAGAGTCAGATAGCGCCACAATGTGGTTTTCGCCATAAGACCCTTGTTTTGTTTTTATTTTCACATTTTTGCGACTAGAAGGCCCGACACCCTCACCAAAGTATGCCATGTTATTTAGCTCTATGGCGTATCCTGCTTTATGGTCTCCAAGAGGAAGATCTTCGCGAATGCCCAGATAATCAACAATAGCTTCGTCATTTTGAAATGTATCAAACTGTGGTGGTCCATCCTGATCCCAATCAATGAGTTGGGGGTGAACGAGGGGAAGATCTTTAGTGTTTTTAGAGTCCGCAAGGCTAATAGTGAAAATGTGGTTACATTCAGGTATGTCAAGGTAGTCATCGAGGTCGTCAATGGCACTCTCCTCATCAGTGTCGATCGTGAGTGAGTCCAAATTATCATCACTAGTAGCACCCTCAGGGACAGGTGTCCTCATCCTATGTGATCCTGACCTAGGGCCTTGAAACGAAGCTTGTGCGGGATCCTTATGGGTCGGTTCTTGACCAACTCTGAATTTCTTGTAAAACTCCTCCTCCTCTGTAGGTTCATCTGGCTCTCTAAATGTCTCATTGAGTTCATAGTCGCTGGAGGATTTGTCTGAACCCCATTCCCACTCATTGGAGTCTATGGAATAATGATCCTCTTGTTGAACTTCAGCCACTTTGACTCGCCATATCTGTTTTGTTCTCTTGTTTTGAATCTTGGGATTTAGAAAACCAAGCCCTTTAGAGCGTTCCCTTCTTGTAGTTAGCTCAGGTTGTAGAGGCTCCATGACACCTTCTTTGCGTAGTCCGAGAGGACTCTTTCCATCATACCCGAATCTCTGCAGAATTTTGAAACCTTTACCATAGTTCTCATAGGGTATTATAATTTGATCACGTGTATCATCTTCAGCGTCCTTATATAGCATTTTATATAAAGTTTCTTCCTCTAGTTCGCCCCATTTTTGAAAGATTGTAGGATCCCATTTGAGTAGCATGATGGAGATTTGCTTATTAGGATGTGGCCTCCCATATTCCTTGGGGGAGTTCATGACTTGTCGTAAGAACATTGTTTGATTCAGAGTGTATTCTCCCATGCCTTTGTCTTGAAACTTGGCTCTAAGTTCACCTTGTTTGGATGTCGAGGGCTTTAATGACTCAGGATCAATATATGCTGAAGAAGGAGTAGCCTCACGATTGCTAGGAATGATAGTCTCAGTATGTGATCTCAAATTATTGCAATATATGAATGGATTTGGATCACCATTGACTGTTACCTCGACTCCATTATGAGGAAACTTTATGCACTGATGGTACGTTGATGGGACTGCCCTCATTTCATGAATCCATGGACGTCCTAGCAATATGTTATACGTGAGGTCTAGATCCAGGACTTGACAAATCACGTTCTTTGTGACTGGCCCTATTCTTAGTGGTAAGATGACTGTGCCCTTGGACGAATGCTCTTCATCATCATAAGCCTTAATAGTGATTTGGTTCATAGCATTCACAGCTTTGTCAGAATATCCCAATTGTCTGATGGTGCTCAATGTACAAATATTAAGACCTGCTCCTCCATCTATCAGGACTCGTTTTATTCGGTGTTTATGTATGAAGGCTTCAACATGTAGGGGTGCATTATGAGGCTGACTTATGGAGGCGTCATCGGCTTCTGTGAATGTGAGGGAGTGTGGAACGGATAGATATCCCACCATGGCTTGAAACTGGTCCACGTTCAGATCAGTAGGGACGGCAGTATCTCTCAAGATTTTGTCAAGGATAGCTTTATGTGCAGGAGATATACGTAAGAGCTCAAGAATAGAGATGAGTGCAGGTGTCTTCCCTAGTTGTTCTACAAGGTCGTACTCAGGCTTGGTGGATGAAGAATTTGTATTCTTAGTGGAGCATCCTGGCAATGTGATCTTACCTCGACGGGTTGTAACATGACATTCAGAGGTAGATGCGGACGAAGATCCCACACCTTTTAGGACAATTTTGGGTCTTTGAGAAGGATTCTCAGGATTTTTATTTTTGATAGTAATGGTAGAAATATAATTGTCCATTGAGATGTGATTGATAGTAGAATCATAATTGTAAGGTGCTCTAGTATAATTGGCTTGATCATCTGTGACTTTACCTTTTCCCTTGTCATGTTTTGGGAATGGTTCCTTAAACACCTCATGCTCTTGGTTAGATGAATGTCCCTCAATCTCAATATCTCCTCTGTCAATGAGATCTTGTACAATGTTTTTCAATCGATGGCAATTACTTGTCTTATGACCCTTGCTCTTATGAAACTCGCAATATTCATCATCATTCCACCAATTCGGTTTTACCTTTGGTTCATATGGAGGAAAATCTGGGACCGTGATCACTTTGTTTGCTACAAGCTTTTTGAATACTGATTCAAGTGGTTCTCCCAATGGAGTATATTTCCTTCGTGGTTTAGCAGCCGTTTGATTGTTCACTTGATTGTTGGTAGAATTTGATCCAGAAAAGATGAACTTTGGTCTCACTGTGTTGGCATCAACAACACCATCATTAACTGTGTTCTTGTTCTTGTTCCAAAATTTTGGTTTGTCCTTTCCCTTAAAGTCCTCTTTGTTTTCTTTGAATAGTTTGATAATTCCTTGTTCAATCAAGACCTTTTCTGTTGCTAGGCCCTTTTCAATGACATCCTTAAATGTAGACAAACAAGCTTTTCTGAGATCATAGCCAATAGCCTTGTTAACATTTTGTGTGAACATTTCCACCATTTGTTTTTGCGGGATTTCACAAGAGCATCTGCTAGCTAAGTTTCTCCATCTTTGTAGAAATGACGCAAAAGATTCTCCTTCTTTTTGTTTCGTATTGCACAAGGTAGTAACTGAGATATCTGTTTCAATGTTGTAAGAAAAATGCTGAATGAATGCTTCTGCTAAGTCGCCCCATGACTTAATACCAGGAGGTAATTGAGAAAACCATTCCATCGCTTGATCTCCTAAGCTCTGTGGGAACAACCTCATTAAGTATGTTTCTTCTGCGGCTACCTCAATGCAAGCTGTGAAGAATTGTCTTATATGTGCCTTGGGGTCTCCTCTCCCTCTATATTTGTCAAATTTCGGTGTTGCAAAGTGCGGAGGAAACGGAGGCATTGGAATGCTCTTATCGAATGGATAAGGGCATATATCTCTCATAGTATATGTGGGTTTTGATGTGCCCATGTCTTCCACTTTCTTTTGTAGATCTCTAATTTGTTGCTCCAAATTATTTTTGGGAGGAGATGGATTTCTTGTAGCATATCCCATGTTTGAAACACCCATTTGAGGAGGAGCTTGTTGCATGTATGGATGATACTGATCGTAGACATGTCCATATGGAGGTCTATATTGTTGCGACATGTATGGAGCACTTGGCATAATTTCTTGTTGAGGGACCCCATATCTGTTTTGTGTATATAAACCATATTCAATGGGCCTTTCATTTTCCATTGTGTTGCCCCCAATTTTGGCATGAGGTCTCCTTGTGTCAAAATTTTGAGGAAGTCCTTGAGTATCCATTTGTCTTGGTTGACCCATATCTTGAGCATGTGTTTGAACATAAGGCCTCCATGATGGTCTTTGAGCGTAAGTATCATGCATTTGAGCTTGTGTATGTGGGATTGCTGGTTTCTGAAGCAAAACTGATGGTGACTCCGGCATCATATTATTTGGTCCTCCATTATGAGGTTGAGTTTGTTGTGAAGGTCTATTTTCCATAAGTTGAGATAAGTCAAAATCATGTGGTATTTTAGCTCCACTTTGTGCCATAATGTTTAGAAAGTATTGACGATCTCTCCTCATTATCTCTTCAACCAATCTATTGAATTGAGGATCCATTATAGATTCTTGTATGTCTGCTGATAGTATTGAAGAATTGTCCACATTATCATTGTGTGTAGCGTTGTGTATAGCGTTTGCGCTTTCCATATTTGGATTGTGTCTATAAACATTCATGTCTGGTAATGTAGTGTGCTCAGGATTGTAGAAGACATCATTGTCATACTCATAAGAACTCATGTTTACGGACCCTTGAGCTTCTTTAGCTTTTCTCCTAGATTTTTGAAGACGGGTTTCAACCATGAACTAGGTGTTTAGCAATATGTGAGAGACTTAGACGAAAATGACAAGAGTATGTAAGACCAAGAGTTGTATGGAGTGTAAATGAATCTGAAGTTTACTTGCAATGTCCAAAGTGTAAGACCAAGTATGTATGTAGTAGAGTAGGTGTGACTTCCAAAGAGAGGATAGTTTCTCTTGATGAGGTAAGCTGACCTTGACTCTAAGTAAGACCAAATGAGACCCAAAGGTAAGAAACCTTGATGAGGGACCACTTAGCAAAGTGTAGTAGTATGTAGTGTGTTGACAAAGTATGATGAGGACCAGCAAGTGACCTTTTGACTCAAGTTTAGACAAGTATGAATGTAAAATGAGATGTGAAGCAATGATGGACTATGTGAGACCTTAGAACAGGCTGAATGCTAGATGAAATCTGAAGAGACAACCTAGGAAGCTCAAGTATGCCGAAACTGATTTCTTTGTTTGCTTGACTGTTAAACTTTTCAAATCCTGACACAGACGCCTCTGTATACTTCACAGACGCGGTTTTAAGACACAGACGCTATTATGTTTGACGCAGACGTGATTCTGAGATTTCTTGTTGATGTTTGTTGGGACTGTAACATTTTTTTGCAATTGTGGACACAGACGCGCCTGTATACTTCACAGACGCGATTTCCAGACACAGACGTGTCTCTGTTCGACACAGACGCTGATAAAAACACAGACGCTATTCTGTACTTCACAGACGCGTTTATCCAACACAGACGCGATTTTAACCGACACAGACGCGTTTCTGCAACCTTAGTGCAATCTTTCCTATCTGTGAATTTGTTTTGCTGTGACCAAATCTGATTTTTCGACTGTTTTTTCGTGACAAGAGGACACAGTGTTGATGACCCAATGTTTGCAGACTGTTTAGACTCCAAAAAGTGTGTTGTTTGATGTAAAAAGTTCTTTGCATACACTTGAAGACACAAAAGACACAATGTTTTGCTGTTTTGTCTTGATTGTTTGAATGTTTATCATAAGTCAAGCACAATTCTTATGGCTGGCCAGGACAATAATTGTTGATCCCACATGGGGTTTTACCCCCGAGGCTACGCTATTCAGAGCGGATACTTAGATGCTTGACCTCACTGGCTCCACCCTCGACACTCACTTCTCGGGTCAGCCAAGCATCAGTCCCCATGAAAACTCCCCATGGTGAACTTTGTATCTCTACTAAGAATCGTATGTGTGTGGGCCGCTACCAGAGGTCCGACCTCCTGCCTCAACAACTAGAAAGATTTGGGCTTCTAAAACAAAATGGTGCTAGTAAGGGCATCCGCTCGTGTGGCCATACATGCGGCACTTTCAGCTCTGTAAATATAGAAGGCTCCCAGCCGGTAGGGGTTACGCCCTACAAATGATCAAATAAATTTGATCAAACGGGTTTATGGGGAGACATAGTGTCGGTATGAACTAATCAGCACACGTTATTCATAGTTTTCACCATGAATACATTTGATTATAGTGGCTTGGAAGAAGATGGCTTTTCTTTTGCTACCACTTGGGTCGTTCTCTTCTCACTAGTAGTCCTAATGACCACACGGGAAGACAGGCCCTCTAAAGAGTAAACAAAAAGAGCCTATTGCTCAAGACACAAAAGACAATGGTTCAATTTTAGTGCACCAATTGAAGTGTTTGCTAAGCTATGAAACAAGGCACACAATAAAAATTACAAAAACCCTAGCCAAGGCCCTGCAACAAAATTGTTAGTAGTTTGGGTTGTTTCAAGTGATAACCCCTTCCTGCAAGCACACAAGTTAGGTAAATTTTTAGAAAACCCAAAAAGACTTTGTGAAAAAGGGGCCTTCGACAAAAACGTATTTGCCTCCAAAGCAAGCTGCACAAACCAGGTTAGCTAGATCTGCAAAGGTTAGCCAAGAATAAACCAGATCTGAAACCCTAAATACAAAAATCCGAAAACCCGAATCGAAAAACTTGAAAAATTTGCAAAACAGAATGCACAGACGTTGTTATACCAGACACAGACGCGTCTGTCCGACACAGACGCGGTTCTGTTATTCACAGACGCGGTCTCAGAACACAGACGCCTCTTTATTCTGCAGACGCGATCAGATGGTGCACAGACGCGATTCGGGATCACAGACGCGACTTTCGGAAACCTGCAAAAATAGAAAATGACAGAACCACAGATGCGATCAAAGATATCACAGACGCCTCTGAAATACAAAAACGCGATCCGAACACTCACAGACGCGGAAAAAACCTAAAATGTCGTCGAAATCGTCCGATCTGCAACTTCAAAAATGCCAAATCTGCAACAAAATGTTAAATGCAAAGGGACAAGAGTCCCACCGGGCGTGCCAAAATGTATATGGTCAAAATGGATAGCAAATAACAACAATATTGAAAGACTAAAATGGATTCAACCACCTAACCCTAGCCTAACAATGAACAAAGATCCACCATAACATATGAAGATAACCTAAGACAATGCAAAATAACTCAAAAATCACAAAGATTATACCATCACATGTCCACTAGGGTTTTGATCTCCATTCTTCCTATCTCCATTGATCTTGTTTGATATGCTTGCTCTCAGATTTTTGTATGCACAAGAGCTCAACAAAGAACGGAATGTGGTTGCAAGTAGAATTGTAGTGTAGCCAAGTCCTCCAAAATCAGTCATTAGCATATGTCATTAGCCATTAGGGTTTGGCAATGAAGAAAGCATCTCCTTAAATAGAAGACACAATAAGAAATGGAGGGTTAAGATTGAGAGGTGTAAAAAGAGAGGTCGGCTAGGATTAGAGGGTAGGTATAAGAAATACCAAAATAATGAAAGAGGTAGGTAGTGTATGAATTAAGAGATGAATGACATGTGTCATGTGTAGAAAAAGATAATGAACTAATTAAATAAATAAAGATTTATTTAATTAATAGAAGAAATAGGACAATTAAATAAATAAAATATTTATTTAATATAGGAAAGGGATAATTTAAATAAATAAATGTATTTATTTAAATGAGAAATAAGGCTAGAAGAGGATAAATGAATTAATTAAATAAATAAAAATTTATTTAATTAATAGAAGAATTAGGATTTAGATAATTAAATAAATAAAATATTTATTTAATTAAACATGACAATTTTGGGTGTCTACAATAATATCTTGATAAGATTGGTAAACCAGCTTAACAATGCATTGAGATTGATGTAAATACCTTGAATTTTGCTTTGTAGGAGGTTTGATCACCTTAGATTCGCTTTGCTCTGCTCGCTTGAAAACTTGGTAAGTGAAAATGACCGCGTAAATGCTTTAAGTACACAATATACCTTATCGGGCTTCGTGCGGGTTAGGTCAAAAACATTAAATGCACTCAGTTCCACTAAACTTTCTTTCCTTTTGCGCTTTAACCGAGTAACCAAACTTCCTTCATTTACCGACTTGACAAGTTTCCTGTATTCACCGACTTGACAGGTTTCCTTTATAGTGCTCCAAAAGACTTTGATATAATTTCAAACTTACTACTACATCTTAACTATGCAGATTTTGAACTAAGTACATAATAAAATAGGAACTGTTAAGATTTAACCTTGAGAGAATGCAGTCCCTTCATACCTTTACCAATTAATTTGGAATAGGAGCACCTAACTCGGTAGGTAAGGTGCTTTCTTCATTTGACACAATTTCCTTCTTTTTCCAAATCATCTGTAATTTGTCTTCTATTTCTTCAGTGTCTTTTCTAGGTTGATCTCTGCAATCTCCAGCCAAGTGTCCAACTTTGTGACAATGAAAACAAGCCATACCAGGATTTCTCCATGATCTTCGGTTGTTCATCCCAAACCTTATAAAGCAGTTGGCACTTATATGTCCATATCTTCCACGAAATTCACACCATATCCTTGTATTGTAATCCCATGGTACTACAGAATACTGTCGGTAAGGATCTGTGTGAGCTCGGTAACCTCTAGCATTTGCTCGGTGTGCAAACCACATATAGTTCTTTTGCTTAAGCCAACACTTCTCAGTATTGTGTCCATATCTATTGCAGTTTTTACAAAACCCTTTGAATTTTGCCTTCTGATAATTGTTAATAGACTTTGTCCTTCATTGATTAGATGTGTGACCATATTTATTGCAATTGTAACAATAACCTTTGGACTTAGTGACATTTAGTTGCTTACCTTTTCTGATTTGGCACATGTTGGCAGCGTGACCTTGATTTCCACAGTAGTTGCAAATAGGATTCTTTCTTTTGATGTTCTTCTTGATTCCAGCTTGCTTTGATGATTCTCCTCTCTCGGTAGTATGGATTCCCTTCTCGATAGAGTCTTTTCCTTTATAACCGAGTCCTGCATCTTTGTTGGGTCATCTTGTATTCAGTTGCTCATCCAACATCTTTGATGCTTCATAACTCTTCTTCAATGTTTCTTTGGATTTCTTCTCTGTTTTAAGTTCATTGGTCAACCTTGATACTTCAAGTTTCAATGCTTGATTCTCACCATCTTTCAGATTTGCTTCATGATGTGCATAACCTAGTTGATCTGGCAGGTTTTATTGAATTCCAGTCATCCTTATGATTTCATCATTGTTATTAGATACTAAGGCTTCAAGTTGTTGTTTTTCTCTTTCTAGATCTCTTACTTTATCCTCGGCTGTCCTCAATGCATCAAGATTTTCAGTCATCTGTGTGCTGAAATGTTCATGTTCTCTTTTCATTGCTTTTAGTTGATTAGCCAGTGCTTTGTTCTTTTCTTTCAATACTCCAATCATTTCTTCAGTCTCTTTAGACATACTGTTCTCAGATGATGTCTCAATTTGTTCCACTAACTCTTGAGAGTCCTGTAAATCATCAGATAATCTTCTTCTCACTTTCAGAGATTTTTGCATTTGCCTTTGCATGTCTGCAATCACTTGATTAGCATGATCCAGCTCTTCTTGCAGATACACAATCCTCCGAGATTGTTTATAGCCTTCCATTGATAAGATCTTTCTCTTTAGGCAGTTAAACCCTTTTCCAAGATTGAAGCTCTGATACCAATTGTTAGGCCAATATGGAAAGCTAATGTACTGAGAGGGGAGGGGTGAATCAGTACTTCAAAACTTTTCTTCAACAATAACTTTACTGTTATGCATAAACCGAATAGTACAGTAACATAATATAAAGCTAAAACAAATAGATAACAATCATACATGATTCACTCCATGACACATATATTTTGGTTATGCAGAAACTCTTGGTTAGAGAGAAAAACTGCGGTGGGGATGGCACCCACAACTTCACTACTGCAATAATAAAGGTTGCTCGGTTAGAGCTACATGTTTAGCTATTTTTGATAGCTTACCCTATTAGGAGTATCAAGATCTGTTAGATCTACCTTGCTAAAGGATTTTACAACACTTAATCTAAATGTTGCACCTGGTTAGAGGCTTTACAATTTATAGACTTGATTAGAGTCTTTTACCCTGTTAAAGGTTTCTCTTACAACTTCAAAATATTACAATAAAATCATTACAAATATCTGCAACTTTACATCTAGAATGTTATAGCAGATTCTATGTGCTCAGAATAAGATTACCTTGCTTATAGCATACCTCGATAACCCATATAGTAACTCGGTAAACCCTTATGTTTACTCTGTTCTTTGACTGTTCTCTGAAATCCTTCTAGGTGACCTCTGTGTCTCTGTAACAGTCATAACACTTAGTGCTTTCACATGTATTGCTTCATATATTTCTATATCTTCCTTTTTGTCATGCTACATGTATATTTGATCTTAATCCATATTGTATAAATAGATCTCTTATGGCGGTGATCCATTCATTGCTTCGATCTTACAAACATGATTTATTGAATGAATAACCATGCAAAATATTTCATTGGTTAGATGACCTCAAAATCATACACAATCTTTAAGTGCAATTTCCAATGTGATAACGGTTAGATGTTCCTTGATCTTGTAACATGTTTCCATATGTATGTCTAGGTTCAATGAATCTGGTAACACATTTCACTCGATGTATACCAACTCAGTATGTCATCTTTGCTGCTCGGTAGACATGGAATGATACTCGGTAGACGGCTCAATGCATACTGGGCTCTGTGACTACTTTCTTCTATAACCGACTGGACTATGCATACCGACTGAATATTCCAGTAGAAATAACCGACTAGAGTATATAGAATAACTTTGAACATAAAACTAATGGCAACTTGATAAGTAGTAACAATGTATTCTTCTTTTCCTTCTATTTAAAGATGTCTTTATCAAAGATCCCCTCTATTCTCAAAGGTGGATGTCTTTGAATAATGATCTCTTCCTCCTATTCACAATTTAAAAGGTAATTCTTTTCCAAACACTAAATTTCTCATTTTGCACTTAATCTTTCGCATCTTGTGTTAAAGCACTTTGATTCTTGCACACTTGATTGTGTTATAATCGTGATTAGATATATTTCTTAACAAATGATTTTCTATTAGTTTTGATCTTGTATCAAACCTTATTGTGAGTATTTATCATCAATTTTACTTCACAATTTGATGTGGTAAACATGATACCCTGTTTCAACTCACTAATTAGCAAGTCAACCTTCAAGACCCAATTTCACATATCTAAACACCTTGAATTGTCGCACTAAGCTAGGATTGACTTTGTAATCACGATACCTTGCATCCCTAAAAATTTGGAAAAAAGTCAGTCGAATCAAAGCGCGACATTCTAGACCCAACTTTTTCTCTTTGAATTTTTGGATCACATTTTGGTGGTATTATAATGTTTAAATCCAACTTTGTCCAAAAAAATATCAATTCTAGGTTGCCCTATGATCAGAAAACAGAGTTAGGGTTTCATATATATAACCTTTCCTTTCCTCATTTGAGGGATCCGGCAACTCTAGGAATTGAAGGAGCCTCTTGTGAAGTGAAAGTACATGTTATGCGAAGTCTTCAATAAAAAAATCAAGCATTCATCAAGTCTATATCAACCATGTTCATCATCAATTGAAGCTTTGAAGATATTGAAGAATAATAGGAGATCACCGACTGTTGACTAGCTTGTACCTCTCCTTTAGGGTTTGGTATGATTTCATGTAATTATCATATCTTTATATGAGTTTCACAATATTAATTTTAAAATATACATTATTTCTTTAGATCCATTATTACATTTGTGATTTGAAGCATTTTCATTTATATTATGATCATTTAGGGTTTGTACTCAAAACATAGGGTAGAACTCTAATTTTGCATTCTAGCTCATTTAGGACCTTCTAAACACATGAGATTATAGAACACACACATTTCAATACATCATTGGCTATTTTTGGAGGTGGAAATCACTAAAACAAGGGGTTTTACTAAGGCAAAAACCTATATAGACACCCAAACACCATTTTCAAGTTGCAGGTGTAGTAGGTACATAAATTCAACGGAGTTGCGCTCTTCGAAAGATGGAATTTCTAAGTATAGGTCCAAATACAAAAGGAGACCCTAGAAACTTGAGACTAAAGTACCCAACGCTCTGGTCCAAGACTAGAGCGCCCAACACCCTGGTCCTCAACACTTTTGGGCATTCTTTGGTACATTTGCATCTCAAGGCTTCGACAGGCAGATTCCAGAAGTCTAGCTCAGTATAGCAAGGGGGACCAGAGTGTTGGCAAGAGACATTATTCTAGAGAAGAGTGATGCATGAGAGATGTTTAGGAGTTGTCATTGATGGCAACTCAGTTTAGAAATCATATCTGGTATACGTAGATTGGATTTACTGGAAGTTGCATTATCCATTAGTGTCCGACAAAGTATGAGTACATTGTGGAGATCTTGATTTTGGTTGCATAACTTTGGTTGTGGTATTAGAGGAAAATGATTCAATGTTAGAGGCATCTTATTATGTAATCCTAGTATCTAGTGTTGATTCATGAGCGAGATTGAAGGTCCGATATCCAATAATTCAGGTAGAACAGAGCTATTTTGATGTAACGTGTGATCCATAATCTTTGGGATGATTTGGATGGTTGTTGTTGAGTTTGAGGAGATTGAGCTGACATGTGTGAAGTTTGTTATCAATTTTTTTGGGTCCGCATATGGATTTGTGGACAAATTGAGCCAACTTATAGTTACACGTTTCATGTTGCGTGTTATGCAATTTTTGGAATCCGACATGGGAATTGATTTATTTTGTTCATGCGGATAAATAAGACCGTTTCATTTGAGAATTTTGAAATATGGTATGAATGTGAGAAGATTGTATGAGCGAATGTGCAAAGTTTTGTGAATGTGATTGAAGGTTTTAGTGCTCCGGTATATGACAAAGCAACATAACAGAGTAGAGAGACAAAACAGTGGTAGAAGAACTCTTGAGCCTAATCGAAACTGCTATTTGGCATTATTAGATGCTATTCTTCAATTCAGACACTATTTTAATCATTTCTAGGATAGTGAGTCCTCTAGGGTTGTTGCCCTCTTTTGTATTTGAGCATTGAGCTCTAGACAATGTGTCGAATGCAAGTGCATTCTCCTTTTTGTAATATTATCATACTCCTAGTCAAAATATAATAATATTGTGGGTTCAAATCCCACCATGGTTTTTCCCTTTCTAGGTTTACACATAAAAATTATGGTGTTATGGTATTATGGTTTTATGGTTGATTAGTTTATGTTTCTACACTTTACTTTCATTCTTATGCATTTGATGGTTTAAGAATCAGTTTAATAAATTTGTGAATTAAAGAACACTGATTCACCCCCCTCTTAGTGTTCATTGATTCCAACAATTTGTATTAGAGGTTAATTCCTCGGAAGGAGCCTAACAACACGAGGAAGATCTGGAAGATTGAATCAATGGACTTTGGTTTGCAGAAGCAACTTATTGTGGCACTTGAAGAACTTGATGCAGCGATGAAAGAAAAATGTAGCCTAAGGAGAAGTCTGGATGTTTCTGGAAATTTCATTGAATCTCTTAAAGAACAAGTAAACACATCCAAAGAGAAGAGAAAGTAATTTATAGATAAACTCAAGGAGAAAGAAGAACAAAGCATTGACAATCAAGCCCTACAAGACAAGACAGATGAATGTGTGAAGCTTGCTATCGATAACACAGTCCTGAAGAATGAGATGCAATTTATTGTGATGAAGCTAACAAAGGAGATTGAAGACAGGATGAAGACTGAGGAAAATCTTAGGCATTGAAGAATAAATCTAATGAATGTTGCAGATTGAATTTTGAGAATGATCAGTTAAGACTTTAATTGGTGCAATCTAAGAATGATGGGCAAGAACTTGAAAGCCATATCATAATTATGAGAGATGAACTTTCCACTTCTAATGAGTACAAATAAAAATTCAAAGCTATCTCAATTGGGCTAGATGAGGTTCTAGAAAGTTAGAGAAATGGAAAAGACATGTGAGGACTTGGATATGAGAAAGGAGAATCCTCTGGTTCTAGACAAAGTAATCATCGGAAGAAAAAGAAACCTCCAATAAGGAAACCTAATGCTTTTAAATTCAATGGTAAATGTTTTGTTTGCAATAAATTTGATCATATGGAAAGTCAATGCAGAAATAGGATGATGAATAATGGTCCTACCTTTACTAGTCAATGTTTCAAATGCAACAATTTTGATCATAAGTCAAACATGTGTAGAGCAGTGATGAACAATTTCAAAAATAAGAGATGCCATGCTTGTGGAATGTTTGGACACATTTCTAACCAATGCAGGATGAGAGCAAATCAGATGAATTTTAGACCTATGCAAGGAAATATTGTTTGCTATGCATGCAACAAATTTGGTCACATTGCAAAATATTGCAGAATCAAGAACGTGAGAAAAAATGCTCCAGTACATAAGAACGGATCAAATGAAAAGGGAAAAGTGAAGCTTGAAGAGGTCAGAGAGCAGCATAAGAAGATGTGGGTTAAGAAGGAAGATTCAAATACATAGAATGGATCCACACCCGATTCCTGTGTTGGAACCTCATCTGATAGCTAGGGCATTTGACCTTAGGGGGAAGCTTTTCATGCAAATCCTTAAAAAACCCTTTCAAAGATATGTAACTGGCTGAGGAAGGTTGCAGATGATCAAGATTAGTTGTGCAGTTGATATCCGAAAGATTACATGCCTATCTGAGAATCTGATGATGAATTCTTGAAAAGCAGGGTATCCGAAAAGCCTTTAGGGTTGTGCATTTATTACAACTTAAAGTTACATTTTTGGTGAATAAAAAAGGCATTATATCATTCATTCTTCGCATTGCAAATGAAGAGAAAGAGCATGGGAGTGAGGTGAACAAGATTAAGCAACAAAAACAGAGCTTGAAGCGATCTGATAATGATTCCTAGCATCTAGTTGAAATTGAAAAGGTATTTATCCGTGTTTGAGCTATTTTTCATACCCTATTATCGAAATGGCATCATCATTTGGTGTAGCAACTTCGTTGGTAGTAGAAATCATTGATAGGGAAAGACTAGTATTCAAGAAACATCCGTTTAAATTGATCGAAGATGATCCGAATGGAGCATCTTCTTCTATGCCATATGGAGTGTTGCATAATGAGGATATTAGGGAATACATTCACTCTAATATCGAAGAGCTTGGGAATGCAGACATGTTATCATTATACACCAAGCATATGATGGATGAGATGAGGACCCTGAAGCCCGAATTCAAATCACTGCAAGTCAAGGGTTTTATCTGATAACTCAGTGATGAACAAATAGTACCAAACCGGTACTGAGAAGGGGGGGGTGAATCAGTATAGACAAAAAACACACTCTTAAACCAGTTTTTCAGCAGACATTGTGCATTTACAGACAAACAGTAGCATTGGTCCTTAAACAGAGTACAACTGACAAAACCCAGAATGACTGAGACAAGCATAAACCAATTGACACTTATCTTCTCATACAATCTAACACTTCATTTCCATTTCACCCTAATGCATGAACAAGTAATCTACCATCAAATATATGCATATAAGCAACTAGATCAACATGATTCACCACTTGACAGAAAACAACATAGCATCACATGAAGAAGACATCACACATGACACACATATTTGTCATGTGGAAACCCAACTGGGAAAAACCACGGTGGGGATGAATACCCACAAGCTTGTTTTTGAACTCTTTAGAAGTTCACTCTGTTAGGAGCCTTGTCCAGTTAAAGACTAATACAATAGGTTCTGTTAGGAACCAATCCTGTTAGGGATCACCCGGTTAAGGGATGGCTAGAATACCTGGTGAAGGGTTAAACCCTGTTAAAGGTTACCTTGTTAGAGGATTTCAAGAACTCAATGGTTTTGAGTCACCCTATTAAAGGATTTACAACAAGCCGGTTAAAGATACCCTATTAAGGGATTTCTCAACTGTTGAGGTGGTTAGAGATCAACAGGTATTACAATAATCTGGTAACAACACTCAATGCCAATGTAGATCCACTTAAGCTCCTCTTCACCTTCTGCACTTACACTCTGCAGGTATCACTTCTCTCCTTTGGTCTGGCAAGAATCACGTATCTCTTCTCTTGGATACACACACACAAATTTTGCCAACAGCCTCAGAAAGAAACATAACATCAACCTTATAGGAAAACAGATAGGTCGGTAGCATAAAACCAAAACCATAAACCTATTAGGTTAAGGAATTCAAACGGTTCAATCCTGACCATTGAGCATATTGCATTAAATGCAACAGTCTTGATCCAATCTCAAGACATTCTCCATCGTTTGTTTTCCACCGATTTCTTAGCAGCTAATAACCCATCACACGTTATCACCGTTTACAGACTTCGCACATTCCCAAGGTAGATAGGAACAATCTCCTTCATGCACACAAGGCTTACATGGCAACACGATCTGTTCTTTGTTACCATGCTAACTCATCACACAAAGTCACCAGTTGAGCCACACAGGCTTGAAGCACTTCAACCGGAAACCCTGAAGTTGAGACTACCAACCAGTAGTCATACAAAGCTTCCATGTGTCATTTCCCATAGTCATATGCCAGTTCACTTTAAACAAACACACCGCTTCACTTTGGCACAAATGTCGTTTCACAGTGTTATATCAGTTCTCACATATGCCAGTTCTCACCTCTTCAGCATATTGACATCAATGACAATATACAATGTCATTATGTCCTCATATTGGTTCACATAATGCCAACAATCTCCCCCTTTGGCATTGATGGCAATATACAAAGATATCTCTCCACTTCACATCTTCTCCCCCAATTTCTACAGATATCTTCTCTTCTTCACATCTTCTCCCCCTTTGACAACAATGCCAAAGTGGAGGCACAAGCTTCCCTGTTCCATTATGTTGCTCCCCTTGAGAAGTAGCATCCTTCAACACATCAATCCAAAAAAAAAATTGACTATGCAATACCGAACTGATGTGGAGCATATGCCTTTAGTTTACCTCCTGAAGGGGCACCCCTAATTCAATTCTTAAGTACATAAATGTAGCCTTTGGGAGAGGCTTGGTGAATATGTCTGCTAACTGCTCCTTACTGGAAACATGTTCCAGTGCAATCTCTTTGTTCTGAACCTTTTCCCTCAAGAAATGATACTTAAGCTCAAAGTGCTTGGTTCTAGAATGTAAAACCAGATTCTTGGAGATATTAATTGCACTAGTATTGTCACAAAATATACTTACCGGTTCAGATACAGGAACTTTGAATCCATTTAATACATGCTTCATCCAAATTGTCTAAGTGTAGTTCATGAAAGCTGCAACATACTCAGCTTCCACTGTAGACTAAGAGATACAACTCTGCTTCTTACTCATCCATGAGACCAGTCTACCACCGAGAAAGAATGCACCATTGGTTGTGCTTTTCTGGTCATCTACATTACCTACCCAATCAGCATCTGTGAACACTTTCAAGTTAAAATCATTATTGTATGGATACCATAACCCATAGTCCATAGTTCCTTTCAAATATCTAAGAATCCGCTTGATTGCAACCAAGTGGGATTCTCTTGGACTTTTTTGGAACCTTGCAGTAATGCCAACTGCATGTGTAATATCTGGTCTGCTAGGCACTACATAATGCAACTTACCAATCATTGATTGGTATTCCTTCTCATCAACCAATGCTGAGTCATCCTCTTTGGATAGTTTGCAACTGGTCACCATCGGTGTACCAACCGGTTTGCTATCTTCCATGCCAAAGGTCTTCAACACCTCTTTGAAATACGAGGACTGGGTGATAAAGATTTCATCTTTCATCTGTTGGATCTGAAATACAATGAAGAACTTAACCTCCCCTATGAGTGACATCTCAAACTCTTTCTTCATCTCATCTACAAACTCATGACTCATCTTGTCATCTCCACCAAAGATAATGTCATCAACAAATACCTCACAGATCAGGATCTGATCTCCTTCAGACTTCAAGTAGATATTGCTATCTTCACTTGTTCTCTCAAATCCAATCTTCACAAGATGGGAATGTAGATGTTCATACCAAGCTCTAGGTGCCTGTTTTAGACCATATAAGGCTTTATGTAGCCTACATACCATGTCACTGTCTTCAAATAGGGCAAACCCATCTGGTTGCTCTATATACACCTCCTTTTCAAGTACACCATTTAGGAATGTAGATTTTACATCCATTTGATATGTTTTGAAACCTTTAAAAGCTGCATATGCAAGAAGCATACGAACTCCTTCTAATCTGGCTACAGGAGAAAAGGTTTCTCCATAGTCTTCTCCTTCTTCTTGGGCATATCCTTTGCACACCAATCTGGCTTTGTTCCTAATCACTGTGCCATCCTCATTCAGCTTATTTCTGAAGACCCATTTGGTACCAATAACATTTTTATGCTCTGGTCTGGGTACCAAAGACCATGTACCATTTTTCTCTATCTGGTCAAGTTCCTCTTCCATTTCCTTGATCCAGTCTTCATCTTTTTGTGCCTCTTTGAATGATTTAGGATCAAATTCAGAGATCATACGTGAGTTTTCTCTGACCTTTCTTCTTGTAAGGATTCCTACATCCTTATCTCCTATGATCTGCTTAGGATCATGATTCATCTTGATATACCGAGGAATGGTCTTGATAGATTCCTCTTGATTTTCTTCTTCATCCTCATCTCCATCAGTATCAGCATCTACATCTGTCGGTGTAGGAACACTGTTACTGGTACTTGGTTGACTGACAACCGGTTCCCAGAAGGTTACAACCAGTTCATTTATCGCTTGCTCACTATCAGTTTCCTCAATTTTCTCAGAGGTTTCATCAACTCTTACGTTGATACTTTCCATAATTCTATGAGTCCTATTATTGAAACACTTGAGAGCTTTGCTCTTGGTGGAATACCCTAGGGATATTCCCTCATCACATTTCGCATCAAATTTTCTCTGGTGTTCGCTCCTCTTGATGTAACATTTGCTACCAAACACTCTAAAGTAGCTAACCATAGGTGTCTTACCGGTCCAATACTCATAAGGAGTTTTATCCTTACCTTTCTTGATGAGTACCCAGTTCATTGTGTAGACTGCAGTGCTCACCACTTCTCTCCAAAAGGTGTGGGCTACCTTTCCTTGAATCAACATAGTTCTAGCTGCTTCGACCACAGTCCGGTTATTCCTCTCTGCCAGGACATTTTGTTGTGGAGTCCAGGAGGCACACAGTTGCCTCTTGATGCCATGTTCTTCATAGTACTTGTTGAATTCAATGGAAGTGAATTCCCCTCCTTGATCAGTTCTTAGGCACTTGATCCTTTTACTGCTTTCCTTCTCTACTAATGCTCTGAAAGATTTGAACTTTACAAAAGCTTTAGACTTATCTTTCAAGAATGTTACCCACATCATTCTTGAGCAGTCATCAGTGAGAATCATGAAGTACCTATCACCCTGCACGCTCCTAGTTTTCATAGGACCACACAAACCAGTATGCACAAGATCAAGCAAATTGTCAGCAGTGAAAGATTTACCTTTAAAGGTTGAGGAAGACATTTTCCCCAATTAACACTCTCTGCACAAGGTATTATCCGGTTTTCTTAGCACAGGCAACCCTCTAACTGCCTTGATCTTACTAGCCTTCACAATGTTATCAAAGTTTACATGGCAGAGTCTCTTATGCCATATCCAGCTATCATCAAATTTAGCCATAAGACATGTACTTATATTTGCATTTAGATGAAATAGGTTACCTTTGGTCTGCATGCCGGTGGCCACTAATTCACCACTATTTCCTTTGATTCTGCAAACTCCATTCTTGAATTCCAGAGTGAGACCACTGTCATTCAGCTGGGCAACACTCAGAAGGTTGTGTCTGAGACCATCAACCCAATACACATTGTCAGCACTACTCTTTCCATTCAGAGAGATGGACCCTCTGCCTTTGACCATACATGGTGCATCGTTACCAAAGCAAACCACACCACCATCATACTCTTCCAAGGATAGAAACTTACTCCAGTCACCAGTCATATGGTGAGAACAGCCACTGTCAATGATCCACTCATTGGAATTATCAAACCGGGAGACAAGAGCCTTCTTGTCTGACACATCTTCCTTGACAACAACAAACACAATATCTTCATTTTCTTCATCCTCTGATTCCTCATCTGTGACACCTTCATCAACTACCACAAAACAGTTTCTCTGGTTTCCTCCTTTGAATTTCTTGAACCTTTCCGGTTTGTCCTTGTTGTCACCATTAGGATAGTTTACAGCAATATGTCCTATCCGGTTACAAGAAAAGCATTTCAAAGGAAGCTTACCTCTGTATTTGCCGGTTCCTTTAGGAATTTTCCTGGCAAGGAGAGCTTCAAATGCCATCAGAATCTCCTCATCATCCATTTCTCTGCTCTTTCTTGGTTCACCACTGGTGCTAGCTTCTTTTCCTTTTCTGGATGGTACAACAAAAGCTTTAAATGTTGATTCAGTCTTTTGAACACTGCCATCAAAATTATTTAGCTCATAGGCTATCAACTTTGCAATGATGGAGTCTAGGGATACCTTAGTCTTGTCTATTGATCTCAGCTCTTGAATAGCAGCAACCCTTATTGCATAGACCGGCAATAGGGATCTCAGAACTTTGCTTACCACAGTGGAATCTTCCATTTTACCACCTGCACTCTTGATATATCCAACAACAGTTTTGATTCTTATTCCATACTGTTGAATGGTCTCACCTTCAACCATCTGCATGTCTTCAAACTTCCCTCTAAGGCTTTCTTCCTTAGCTTGCTTTACATGCTCATCACCGCCATAGATATTTTCAAGAGTATCCCATACCTCTTTGGGATTTACCTTATATTGGACATCAATAAACTCAATGTCAGATAAACTACTAATTAGGGCTTACCTAAATTGCCCATTCTCCTACATCTCTCTCTTTTGGTCATCGGTGAGAGTACCGGTAGGGGAAACATAGGCATTCTCAACATAGCTCCAGTGTTGAGCACCCATGCTTCTGATGTATATCTTCATTCTCTCTTTCCATATACTGAAATTTTCTCTATTAAACTTTGGACCTTCCCTTTTCATCATTTGACTGGGATCTTTACCTCAAGCGGTTAAGCTTATAATACAGAGGACCTGGAGGAAGCTCTGATACCAATTGATAATTCAATGATGAACGAATAGTACCAAACCGGTACTGAGAGGGGGGGGTGAATCAGTACAGACAAAAAACACACTCTTAAACCAGTTTGTCAGCAAACATTGTGCATTGACAAACAAACAGTAACACCGGTCCTTAAATAGAGTACAACCGGCAAAACCCAGAATGACTGAGACAAGCATAAACCGATTGACACTTATCTTCTCATACAATCTAACACTTAATTTCCATTTCACCCTAATGCATGAAAAAGTAATCTACCATCAAAGATATACATATAAGCAACTAGATCAACATGATTCACCGCTTGACAGAAAACAACATAACATCACATGAAGAAGACATCACACATGACACACATATTTTTCATGTAGAAACCCAACTGGGAAAAACCACGATGGGGATGAATACCCACAAGCTTGTTTTTGAACTCTTGAGAAGTCCGCTCTGTTAGGAGCCTTGTCCGGTTAAAGAGTAATACAATAGGTTCTGTTAGGAACCGATCCTGTTAGGGATCACCCAGTTAAGGGATGGCTAGAATACCTGGTTAAGGGTTAAACCCTGTTAAAGGTTACCTTGTTAGAGGATTTCAAGAACTCAATGGTTTTGAGTCACCCTATTAAAGGATTTACAGCAAGCCAGTTAAAGCTACCTTGTTAAGGGATTTCTCAATTGTTGAGGTGGTTAGAGATCAACAGGTATTACAATGATCTGGTAACAGCACTCAATGCCAATGTAGATCCGCTTAAGCTCCTCTTCACCTTCTGCACTTACACTTTGCAGGTATCACTTCTCTCCTCTGGTCTGGCAAGAATCACATATCTCTTCTCTTGGATACACACACACAACTTTTGCCAACAACCTCAGAAAGAAACATAACATCGACCTTATAGGAAAATAGATAGGTCGGTAGCATAAACCCCAAACCTGTTAGGTTAAGGAATTCAAACGGTTCAATCCTAACCGTTGAGCACATTGCATTAAATACAACAGTCTTGATCCAATCTCAAGACATTCTCCATCATTTGTTTTCCACCGATTTCTTGGCGGCTGATAACCCATCACACGTTATCGCCGTTTATAGACTTCGCACATTCTTGAGGTAGATAGGAACAATCTCCTTCATGCAATATCCTTCATGCGCACAAGGCTTATGTGGAAACACAATCTATTCTTTGTTACCATGCTAACTCATCACACAAAGTCACCAGTTGAGCCACACAGCCTTGAAGCACTTCAACCAAAAACCCAGTAGTTAAGACTACCAACCAGTAGTCATACAAAGCTTCCATGTGTCGGTTCCCATAGTCATATGCCCGTTCACTTTGAAAAAACACACCGCTTCACTTTGGCACAAATGTCGGTTCACAGTGTTATACCAGTTCTCACATATGCCGGTTCTCACTTCTTCAGCATATTGACATCAATGACAACATACAATGTCATTATGTCCTCATACCAGTTCACATAATGCCAACATTATCCAATTTATTCACTTCCTGGTTTTCGATGGACCCGAATGGGTCAGGTATGTCTTGAGACGAATCCATGATGAGTTTATATGGCTAGATAGACCTCATAAGATCATAAAGCATCCATTCAAGCAGTAACCTATTTAAATGCAACTGGTGAGATCCCTGGTCAGAGACATGTCAAGAACACAATAGTGACAGAAGTAACAGGATCCCAACATGATAACCGATCAATGACAATAAGTGATATCATTGAATATGATGTGATATTTGCTTCAATGGTGAAAGGATATAAGGTGTACTATTCCAACAGACAAAATTCAATATCGGGTACTGCAATATATGCAACGTATCAGATACTCAAGGAGGACAAGAAATATGATGTGTGGAGTGCTTCTTAGTGAATTAATAAGTAATTTAAAGAAGATTAAACATGATAAGAAACTTGTTTTCAAGTTTGGTTCTTTGATTATTTGTTTGGCACTCTACTTTTTGAATGAAATCCCCAGTGTAGGAAAAGTACAATGGGCTTATGATAAACCAGTGGTAGTTCAAATTAAAGAAGGTTTGCAAGGATTGGGTGATGTAGTAGCACAAAAATATGCCTTTTGGGGTTATTACAAATCATTTTAGGCTATGATGCAAAGCAATGAGAGGATTCCAAAGGACATTGTAGAAAAATATGAATATATTGTATGCTTTATGGTAGACAAAGATCAATGCCATATGGAGGCATCAGAACCAAGAATAGTATGGATCATGCCCATGGGGTATGAATTGGATGGAAACACTCTTGATTCTTATGCACAACATCTTCTAAATAAACCAGTAGATAAGAAGGAAGACAAGTTTGGCACTTATAAGGAGAAAAATCAAGACCTTTTCAAGAAATTCACTAAGCTCGAAAGAAAGAGGAAGGTCATAAAAGAAGTAAAAGAGCTTGCAGAACAAATGGGAATAACAAAGGAAGTCATTCAAAGGGCTAGGGAACAACATATTTTAAAGGAGGAGGACATGGTAAAACCAAAGACAAAACTAGTCTCCACTCCTCCCAATCAAAGGCAAACAAAGTTAGCACCTACCTTCGGTGCTCAGAAGCATGTCCCTCCACCCAAGTCACAAGCCAAGTCAACTAGTGGAGTAGAAAAGAGGAAGAAGGAGAAGCCTAAAAGGGAATATGTTGCAGCCATTGGTGAAGATGTAGAGAAATTTTTTAATGAAGCAGTGAGAGAGGTGAAGAAGATAACTACCTATGCTAGGGTAGTGAAAAAGCCTCAATCTGGTGAAGCCCAGTCAAGCAAGAAACAAAGAAATGAAGCTAAGGCATCCGGAAGAGCTAGATGAAGCCGAAAGCCTAAGTCTGAGCTAGATGAATCTCTGAAGTCTGGCAAGATAGAAGGTACTTATACTATTGTACCCCTAATAAGTGAAATAGTTGATGAAGTGGTAAAGGAAGTTAATTTGAAGAATGTACCTATACATTATGAGAATTGTGATGAAAATGACCAAAGAGAATTAGAGGAAGCTATTGTACAATATATGAATGTTTATAGCAAAGCCTTGATAGAGTTGTCATCTATGATTATGAAGGGAATGTATGATATTTTGGATGCTAGTCGGTATACAACCAGCTTAGAGGATGAAAGAATAAAAGAATATGTATTAGTCAATTTATCTTATGTAATTTTTAAAGCTGAAGTTGATAGGTACACAAAAAAATTCCTGAAACCCCAGATCTACTTCCAAAGCCAAAAATCTCAAAACAAGAACAGGCAGCTGCAGATCCACGCTCTGATACCATATAGGAGTTGAGAAAATACAACACCACAGGAGCCTGAAGATCTTCAGCAAGCCGAATAACCTGTTACAAGGAGAAGCAATGAAGCAAAATCTGAAGAACATACAAAACACAGAGAATATGCTCAAAAAGAGAGAGCTCAATATTCACAAAAATATGTAATGTGATTCTTACAATGAAAAGAAAGAACTCAACCTTTAATAGGTCAAGAAACCCTAAAAAGGGAAAACCTAGGTTTGCACATAATAATTAATTAAAACAATTAATTATATGCACCTAAAGTTAGCTTAAGTGTAATAGAGATAAAGGGAACTTAAATAATTAAACAAAGAATGTTTAATTAATCAAGTAAATACCCGAATACTCTAACAGTTGTGAAAGATGCAAGTGAAAAGATGGTAGAGAAGGATTATATAGGCTTCCAAACAATGATCAATGTAGCCTACTCTAGAAGAGAAGTTACAGGCATTTATAGTGATTAGTCACTGGAGTATATGCATATGTCTTAGAGAT
Organism: Cryptomeria japonica; assembly: GCF_030272615.1. Classification (NCBI taxonomy): domain Eukaryota; kingdom Viridiplantae; phylum Streptophyta; class Pinopsida; order Cupressales; family Cupressaceae; genus Cryptomeria; species Cryptomeria japonica. The sequence continues at coordinate 569,332,342 of NC_081406.1, read as the reverse complement.
ACATAGCTAGATAAAAACCATCCAAAAGGCACATAATGAAGGACAAGGTTTGTAGTACAATTTTGATGAGATAAGATTATTTCACCATAACAATGCCTTCATTGACAATGAATATGATAGTCACAACACAGTGACAATGATATTAAGAATCATAACTGCAGCCTAAAGAAGACAATCCATTGTCAATACATAGAGATGGTGACAATATGAAGGGAAAATATTATATCATCAAGGACTCCATTTATCAAAAGACTTAAAGAACAATGATTGTACCCAAGGAGCAAGCCAATGATGACAACACAACACTAATACACAGTCCAATGTGCTTTTGACATTGATAAAGGTTTTCTGAGAATTGTGAGCAGATTTGTTGACTCTCAGTGTTGATATGTACAGAGATGGTGAACAACAATGAAGGATACCCATTACAAAAAATATAAGGACAACGTCAAGATCACATCTATGTAAGATACTACAAAATATTCAATAGAGATTTGAGAAAATCCATCAAGATCAAGAAAGCATTCAAAGAGGTATTATTGCTATTGTAAAAGGCCAATGGCAAGGTTTCATGCATGCATTCGTGTTATAGTCAAAGACAAAGTTACAATGCATAGAAAGGACTCTGATGCAAGAACAGTGCTTCAGTAAGAGGACAAAAATAATCAATGTTGATGTTTGAGATCAGGACAAATACAGTGATACAGTGAGCATGAGTGATAAAATAGTGACTGGTAAAGATAAATCACAACTCACAGTTCATATGTTTATACTAGATATAGTTTTTATAAAGTGATAGCAGCCATGACAGAGATGGCAATGAATGAAATGCATAAGACATAGTAAGAGTAACAAGAAAAAATAAGGCAGTCATGTCTTTGATCTATAAACAACGATATCTTCATAACACAATCCCAAAATCGAGACCGTGAAGATATTGTTGCAGATAATGGGAATAAGTGTTGATTTCAAACCTTGGACATAGTTCTTTGAAGAACACACAAAAAGATAGTTTCATCTATGGTAACCTTTTCCATCAAAGCATAATTGACAATGGATTGTCAAAACCAATAGCACCGTGCCATAAGAGTTTTGTTTCAGTCATAGGACTAGTAAAAAGTAGTGAACTTCAAAAGTACACAAAGCCTTCATCAATAACAATGATAGAGGCAATCCAAATCAGTGAAAAGGTGTTGAATAATAGTGAAAGCACCAATAGAGAGCTCTAACTGGTATATTTCCTACACGGGACACGAAGAAACTCACAAAAATTGACCTATCTATGGTCAATTTGCAAAATCCTTCACAAAAAATCTCCATTCAAACCCTCATGGTGGTGCCACAAAGCAACAAAGAGATGACAAAAAGATGAAATGAATGACTTAGGATTTTTATTACCCTAATATGTCGATAGCATTTATAATGTTTTGTACCTTTTCTTTTTGAAATATCTTCTTCCCTAATACCCTTGTGGGTATTAGAGTAAAACATTGTTTTACTTTGCATCATATAATGAATATAAAATAATATCTATTAAGTGATTTATAATGGATCACAGTAAATATTATCAATGTACTAAATAATATTTATTAAGTGATGGATTATAAATTACTTAATAGATATTATTTAAGGAGCAAATGATGACATGTGTTGCCAAGAAGCCAAGTCAAAGTGATGTGGCTGGAAAAATAATGGCAAGTGTCAAGTATATAGGGCTCATGTACCAAAGATATAGGGAGGTTAGAAAGGTGGAAAAACATGTGGAGGGTATCTAGGAACTATTTTAGAGACAGTTTGAGAGTGTTAAGTTCTTTTTCAGGAGTCGTTATGTTTGACATGGTCAAACTTGACTTTTTCACCCTTTTGGAGCTCATTTGGAGGAAATCTAGTTGCTAGATTTTAGCTTTTTTAGTTGCATTCGACCAAGGAAGTTTGAGCACCTATTTTCTTTTAACTGCTTAGAAGAAGCATAAATATTGTACAAAGTTCATTTGTGAAGTTAGTTATTTTCATTCAGTAGCATTATTGTAACTCATTCTCAGAGTTCTTTATTGCAAAGATAGATTTGTAACTCACATTTTCCAGATTTCGTATATCAAATTACCTTTTGACATCAATATATAAGTGTTTGGCCTTCTCTTCCTTTCTATCATATTGTATGCAATTGAGTGATTTGGCATTAATATTTGTGAATTTCTGTCTTCCTTGTAGTTCTATTTAATTATTCAAGATCTTTTGCAAAGAGACTATACTTTGTTGCAGATTTTTATGAGTTGTGTTGTGTTATAGTTGTTCAAGTTGTGAAGTTTATTTCTTCCTTCTTGAATTAGGTGGAGGGAAAAACTTCTTGTGGAGTGTCTATGCAAGGTATACAGTTTGGGTTGTGCAAGTTAGTTTAACTTTTGATTGAAATTGTGTCATTAAAAAAAACCGATTCTGCAAGATTTCGATAGAATATTTTGGTGCATTGCCTGTTAGATTATAGTTTCAGTTTATGCAATCCTCCTTTCTCTTTTCTCAATGAATTTATTAGAATATTTAAATTTAGGTGAGACCCCATAAGAATCAGCTTTCTCTGGAGGTTCACTCCAAGTTTAGGCAACCCACAGGCCTAAAAGTGTTCCCATGTTTCTCCTTAAAGTTAATTTCTGCAAATTAGCAAGGGTGCATTTTTTAGAGATAACAATAACTTATATTAATTTTACTTTTTTTTAAATTTACCATTCACTATTTTCATAATTCTTATATATATTTAGTCGATAGGCTTTATTTGGTGGGAATGCTCACTGAAATCGTCTATGGTTGAATATCGCTAAAAAAAAATTCTTCTGTCAATCTTGCGATTTCATAGTTGTGTTTCCACATTTCTCACACCAAAATTATGTTGTTTTTGGTTGCCAATTTTCCCTATCACATTTTCCATTTTTGCAATCAACATTTTGTCAATTTTATTTACTTTTTTTGTTTGACTGTGGTTTTCTTTCCACATTTTGGTTTCTAACGGTGAAAAAATAGTGCATGATTTATAATGTAACATTTTACTTGTACTTTTCATCCACATCGTTTTTGGCAAGTTGCTATACATAATTTCATAAAAAAAACTTGAAAAATGTGTTTGGCATTTAAGTTTTATTGCTTACCACTTATCGTAAATGCTTATGTGGTAAGCATTTGAAAAACAAACTCATAAATTAGTAATATTTCTTGGGCTATTTATTTTCCATCTCATCTTCGAATTACCAAGGCTTTATTATGTCTTTATATTAATCTCTTTCAACGGTAAAGAGAAACATAGATTATTAGTGAAGATTGTTGAAATCCAACATGGTTTTTTTAATTAATGCATGTAGATATTTTATAGGTGAATATTTTTGTGTTATGTATTTATATTGATGGATTCTTTAAAAATGAATTTTTAAAATTGTGAAAATATATGTTATATATTTTTTTGATCTGTAATAGCGATATATTTTATTAATAATATAATAAAAAGTTTACATAAAATATCAGCCAAAAGTTGGGCCAATAACCATAAAAAAATCGCCCGCTTCCTGCAACTACCAATCATGTGTCAATTAACGACATCCCTTTCAGACACCACCCGAGACCCAAAATCGAAGTATCATTACATTAACCACCCATATATAGTAGAAAAAAACCTTCCTCCCAAACATCGACCCGCCATGACAACACAGAACATATCAACATCAAAACCATCCCAACCCTAAACCATTTACATCAAAATAAAAAAACCCTATACATGGATTGCGTAAACCCATAACATTTTCACCAAATAGGGGGATATCAGATAACTACCCTATATATGTCACATATCACATCCATTTTCCTCACGCCATCCATTGAGCCTTCCCTCGTGGCATTACCACCTTGCCACCCTGGGACCTCTACACTTGCATGGAGCACCTTCGACCGACTAAGTTTTCCTCCTCGTCCATCACCACCACCACAAGCACCCTCTGGGCTCCTTGTTCCAAATGCATGTCTTAATTATGTCCCACCTAATGAACGCCTCTACCCTCTTGTCCTTGTTACAATCTAGTGGCCACCACATGAATGGAATGGACTCATACCCAACCTCCACCTTTGAATTCTCAATGCACTCGCTCACATCAAAGCCTTGTCCTGGCACTACCCATTCTAGAAGGGAGTCCAACCCCTCCAACCAGTTCTTCTCCAAAATTGAGTTCATAACCCATTTAATGGTGTCAATGGGATCACCCAGGTCTAAACCACAAGCAATAACCATGCATACAATATCCATGTTCGTCTTATACCCATTCTTGAGCTGCATAAAGATGTCACCTACCAAAATCTCCACCGCTTGAATAAACTCTGCATCTCCAAAAAGAAATAGTCACTTCAGTCGTCTAGTTGTTACCTTCCCATGAAAGGAAACCAACAAGCGAGAGGTGATGAGAGTGAAATTTGCCTCCATCCTTCACTCCACCTCGAAAATAACTATCACACATAATTACAAATGTTGCTACCATGAACCTTTGGCTTCCTTTTAACGCCACCTCACACATTCCCTATCCCATCACTCTAACTCCCCTGCCATGCCATTAGTATTTGCATGCTTTAAAGGATAACATCATATATTATATGGCCATGTAATCTCTCTGAAATCTTTAATATGTACCTCCCACTTCAAAGAATGATGACACCCATTTTGATAGTACATCTTCCTTATTATTACCCATTCTTCTTATGTGGCTCACCTCAAATCTTAGTAAGGCCTCCAACTCGACTTTGATGGCCACAATATAATTTTGCAAGTACCACGCTTGGATATCACCGCTAATAATGGCATTAACAATAATCATTGAATCTCCTTCCAAATGTATAGTTTGCAAGCCTAATTGTTTCCCCAATTTGATCCCGAAGAGAGTCGCTTCTACTTCGGCCACATTATTTGTTCCATCGTCGATTCTTTTACCCCCAATTGGCATTATGTTACCCTCCCAATCCCTCACCACACACCCAATACTCGAGGGTCCATGGTTTCCTTTCGAAGCCCTGTCAAAATTAACTTTATACCATCCCTCATTTAGTTTTTCCCATTTCACCTCTTTTTTAGAATCCTCTCCCGAATGCACTCGGACATGCCCCTTAACAGCCCAATATATGTTATATTTTAAATAATTATTATTTTTAAATAATATTCTGATTATATTTATTATTATAGATTATGTTTTATATCAGAAATTGTAATAATTTAATAATTTGCAATTCACTTCTTTAATATGAAAATACATTATTCATCATAAAAATTAACAAAGTAAATAATTTAAAAAATTGAAATAAAAAATAAAAAAGTTAATCGAGGTGACCCATGTAGTACAACGGTTAAAACACTTGGTGAAACTGCCACCAAGGTTCAAATCCCCATTGGGCTGCTAGGCTCGCAAGGATCACAGGCTTGGTAGTTGGGTTGGTGTGCTCGCAAATTTGAACATCAATAGTGTTTGACACCTTAAAAAGTGTCACTTATTGATAAAACAATATATAGGGTTCACCTTGTAGTACAACGGTTAGTTACAAGTAGCGTTAATATTCTGATTCGGGTTTGAATCCCACCTGGTCGAGCCTTGTGGTTGGAGGACCCCTTACCGATCAAAAAAAATAAAAATAAAAATGTTAATTTATGTGATAACTTTCTAAAAGTAAAATAGAATTAAAAATTAATAAATATTTTTGCTTCTTTTTTACTTATAGCATTTTGAAATATAGAAAAAAATATATAATTCATCTTTTTTAACAAATTTTAATATAATAGAATCCAATGTTATTATTTTATCATCTTATGTTTTTGATTGAGCAAAAACAGGTTTTGAGGGGACCCAAAACCCCTTACAATCAAAGATTTAAAGATAAAGGATTATAGAATCAGAAAAGAGCCTAGGACTAGAAACAAAACTGGTTGTAAACCAAGAGCAAAACAACCCAGCAACCACAGAAAGACCAGCAAAAAGCCAGCAAGATGCTAGCAAAAACAACAAACACATACCTCCTACTTAAAAATGTCTAAAGCCTCGGAGGCCTCCTTCTCAAGCAACAACATAGACTTGGCAGCTTCCTTAAGGTCCAACAGGTCATGTGGAAGAAACTCTTCCACCGGTTTAGTGCTATGCCTTGTTCTCCTAGTAGTGTGAGGAGTCATCTTCGAGCTCGAGGCCCCAACTTCATTTTCCAGATCCACAACATTCTTCTCATTATGAATTCTCTCTACCTTCATTTTATCATCTTATGTTATACTTCAACATTAAAAACAATAAGAACTTAGGGATCATATATAAATTTTCAAAAGCAATAAAAATCTTATTCATAAATAAAATTATGAAAAATAAATAATTTGTAAATTGTAATTCATTTTTTTCAATTATGAAATTACATTATTCATCATAGAAATTAAATAAAACAAATATTATAAAAATTTGACATGAAAAGGAAAAATATTAATTAGTGTGATAATATTTTGAAAGTAAAATAGAATAACTTTTAATTAATAAATATTTTTGGTTCCTTTTTTATTAATTAATTTTTTAATTTTTTTTAATATAATTAAATTTTTTTAATAAATTTTCATAAAATAGAAGTCAATAAAAAATATTATTTTATCATCTTTTTTGGAATTTGCCTCTTGTTGCGAGAAGATTTCTAAAAGAGGAGAGTAGTGTTTTAGCTTTTCTAGCCATTGCCGCTTACAATCACATCGCAGCCTCGCAACTAGTTGAACTGGGAAATTTTTCGATGTCTGAAATCTTTTGTGACATTACTATTACTATTACTAATGTGTGTGTGTGTGTGTGTGTGTGTGTGTGTGTGTGTGTGTGTGTGTGTCACTAGTACATTCAGGGCTGATTTCTGACAGCCGATAGTCAGAATTGCGACTACTTTTCGTCGGACTGCCGACAAAAGAAACCATCGAAAACTCATCATCGTACTTTTTGACGATGCCTTTGAACATCGGCATTACGACCACACCATGGACTTTGCCAACGGCGGGCATGATCGCTCTTCTGGTCAAAAAAGTCGTCGAACATACAGCATCCTCATCGGATGTTTGTTTAGATTGCGTCGGAATTTCGACGAGAGTTTGAAACTTTTCATCGACGAGAATGTTGTTGATCCGATAATTTTGTCATCGGTCTAGTAATATGCATTGACGACCATCCGACAAGGAAGTGTCATCGGACATACAACATCCTCATCAGATGTTTGTTTAGTTGGTCTCGGAACTTCGACAGAAGCCTAAAACTTTGCACCGATGAGAATGTTGTTGGTCCGACGATTCCATCGTCGATGGAAAGTTTAGTCACCATCGTAATTCTGATGAATTTTTTATTATTATTATTATTATTATTATTATTATTATTATTATTATTATTATTATTATTATTATTATTATTATTATTATTATTATTATTATTATTATTATTATTATTATTATTATTATTATTATTATTATTATTATTATTATTATTATTATTATTATTATTATTATCTAGACGTAAAGCACACCTCATTGATATGTACGATGAATGATATTCTATCCCCATCAGCTACCAATAGGGGGCATAGGTTTCAAGCTAATATGAGGTGCACTGGTTTCAAGCTAATATGATCAGGCGCACCATGGTTGATATGGTCCAACTCCTACGAGGACTGTATGAACCACTGAGTACTGGTAAACCTATTAAAAATGGTGTTGATAGGGAATTAGCTAACCCAAATACAAGAGTGTAAAGCGGAAAATCGTGATCGAACCCTAGTTGCTCTCCCCTCTTCCAACTCCAAGGAGAGAGAAGGGAGATTCACTAGGGTTGATGGTTTTCACTTAGGGGAGAGACTTTACATTCAAAAGAGGGGTTGAAACCCACAAGATCCAATCCCACACAATGCAAGATTGGATGCTAAATGTGTTTCAAGGGTTAAGAAAGCAAGGCTACCCTCTTTTGTAAAGAATGTGCATAGAAGAATTAAGCTAGGAATGCATAGAAAGTGACAAAGATTCGCTTATAAACTGAGATAGGGATATAGGATGAAGCTGTGGACCTGGAATTAGCAGTAAAATGTCGATACGGCGTTGTCCTGCAAATTTGAGCAAAAGTTGTCGGGACGATGGCGCTCGGCGCCACGGTCCTCCGAAAAAATCCGCGAAACGAAGGGGGATCTGTTCGTCTCTGCACAAGGATTCCAGATCTTCAATTTCAGCCGCGTACCTGCAACCTACAAACAAAAAAGCGAAGACGATTGGGGGGTTAGGGATTAGGGGTTTGCCTTTAGGTCAAACCCCGGTTTTGGAATTAACCAAGAAATGAGCAAGTGCTGTAAATGTAAATGACTGTAAAACAAGTACTAATACCTTGTTGTAAGGATGTTTGTATCCTTATGTGCGAAGGTATAGATGTTGTATGTTGTATGTTGTAGTAGTATGTAGTAAGTGATCTCCTCTTCAATGGTTGAATCCTTGTCTTGAATGCAACACTTAGCCTTGAATGGAGACTTAGAAGGAATGCTTGAATGTTTGAATGCTTGAATGCTTGAGTATAGTTTCCACGCTTTGTACACATATCCTCTTCATGCCAAATGAGAGAGAAAAATGTAGTTTATATACTTTTCATTTAGGGTTGATAGACTGATTTTCCCGACCTTAGGCCGACCAGGAAAGATAATTTCCAAATTGCAAACAAAAAGACCCGAGACCCCTTAGGAGACCGGGCCCAAAATAGGCCCAGGGACCAGGGCGCTGGGCGCCATGGTCCTGGGGGACCAGGGCGCTGGGCACCATGGTCCTGGGGGACCAGGGCGCTGGGCACCATGGTCCTGGGGGACCAGGGCGCTAGGCGCCCTGGTCCTGAAGGACCAGGGCGCTGGGCGCTCTGGTCCCACCTCCCGGGACAGTAGGGTGCAAGGAGGTTCAGGCCAGGGTGCTTGAAAAATGCAGTTTTCAGTGTCGTAATCAGGTTTCGAGGTCTCCATTCAGGTTGCGTGTTGCGTCGCCATCGTGAAGACCCAAATGCAGTCGAAATTGCAAGTGTCGCAATTTTAGGATGCTACATTTAGCCCCCACTTTAGCGGGAGTATGTATGCTCATACTTCCAGTAAAGTACAAGGAAACAACATTGAAAGACTTTCACCACGTCAAGGAGGCAAGACACACCAAGCCCCCAGTGGACTAAGGATCTTATGACTTCGATTGACAAAGTAAAAGGGAAGATCACGAGGGAGAACCATGACTGTCAGTAGTAAGGTTCCCTCACTATGAGTCATGCAAGAAAGATATCAAAAATTTTCAAGGCAAGGCTAAATTTGCCAAGAAATTTTCAAGTATCTTGAAAAGATATGAACGGTATGTATGCCCCCCTACGTTAAAGCGATCGCACACGCCTCACCGGGGGTGATTGCTTTAAGGTAGTGATACATATAAGAAAATGAAAAAGCGAAAGGAGCACGTTATCACAAGGATTTAGTCCCCAAGTGTGAGATAAACCCAAGGATAATAGACACAAAACACAAAGCACGAGGTGACTTCGCTTTCCTCGGGGTCAGTATGCTGTATGATAATTCATGTATATCATATGTATGTATGCATAATTGTTCTTCATTCCCCAATCAAGGAAGGTCACCTAGAAGAAGGGAACACATGTGTCTTTTGAGTCAACATGAGAGAGATCGAGAGATCTCAATGCTTTGCATTGTCCTCAAGTAGACAACACTAAGGAAAACAAATAGAAGAATGAGAATAACACATAGAAGAAGTAACAAAAGAGAGGAGGAGAGAATCTGCTATGCTAATGTAACTAGTCTAGCACGTCATCTACCCCCCGATCTTGCTGATCAATGTTTCAGGAAGGCAGGGAACACGCTAGAGGAAGAACATCCAACACAGCAGATGGAGCTATCACAAGATCCAAACAAGGGCTATGTTCATATCCCAAGCCGCGGTGTTCTTGTCTAGGAGCTAGGATAAGTGCTTTAGAAAATTCATTAGATAAATGGTTATCAATATCAACAAGTTCATATTCACTATCAGAATGAACAGGAGAAACATTTGCATCATGAATAACATTTTCATCTATATCATCATCAAGATTTATAAAAATAGGATCTTTAATTCGCACAGGATCAAGACCATCATGCATCTTATGTTTAGGAGATTTAGGCTCAATGTCCGGCTGAGGAGAAAATGGAATAATGCTTGTTGAAGGTGTTTTTGGAGATTGTAAAGTTTGAGAAGCAACTGCTTGAGCTCTAAGACGACGCTTTCGTCGGCGTTCACATGCAGAACGATTTCGTCTAGTCTTAGTAGGAAGATTAGGAGATTGAGGGGGAGGAATGTTCTCATCCTTATCACTTGGGTGTTTAGGTTGTGGTCTCTTAGGCTGGATGATAGGAGAAGAGGAAGGTCTCTTCTCTCTATAAAAGGAAGGAGGAGGAACTACTCCATATAAAGGAGGAATATTTGGTTTAGGAAGGAGACCAAGTCCATCATGACGAGGAGGTATAGGTCTACTCTTAGGAAGTTTATTAGGCATAGACATAGTTACATCCATAGGGATGGGTTGGGAATCTTCTTGAGGAAAGACATTAGTTTTATCTTTCAAAGGAAGAACTTCCTTCTCAAGAATGATAGGAATATCAAGTTTAGGTGTTCTAGGTTCACTTAGAGATAGGATCATATCTGTTTTCCAGTTTTGATAAGATTTGAAAAGATGATCACTTCGCGGAGGAAGAGATTGGAATTGTTTAGGCCAAAAGTAATCAATAGGAATGCTAGAAGTTCTTTCAGCTGGTTTAAAGAGACTATGATTGACAGTAACAACTTCACCATTATGGGGAAATTTCAAACACTTATGAATAGGAGAAGCAATAGCTTTCATGGAAGATAGCCAAGGATAGCCAAGCTTCACACGAAATTGTTCGGAAGATGGAATAATAGCAAAGTTCACATCAAGGGATTTGTTATGGACCTCAATAGGTAATGTAATAGAACCAATTGCAGGAGAAGAAAATGCATCAAATAGTTTCACAATCACATCTGTTTTGCCATATATCAATTGATTCAATTGCAAAGTAAAAAGAAATTCTTCAGTAATAACATTAATCATGCACGAAGGATCAATAAGTACTCCACGGCAAGGTGTATTCTTGACTTTTGCAACTATGTATAAAGGACCATCAGGTGCCCTAATGGTTTCACTGGAATCAAATGTGATGGAAGGTTCTTTAGGGTTTTCTTGCTGCTCTACAAAGTTAATCACATTTGGAGTCATAGACACAAGACCATCAGATGAGAGAGAGGAATCATTAGCCTCAATTGCATTAGAGGTATGAGAAGGTAATGGATCAGTGAAAATCTGAAGATTTTGGTTAGGAGGAGCTACAGATGTGTTGCCTTTATCATTCACTCCAGAAACAGAGATAGTATTATTATCAATCAAATCTTGAATTTTACCTTTTAAAGAAAAACATTTTTCAGTATCATGCCCAGGCTGACGATGAAATTGACAAAAAGCTTTGTTATCAAAATAAGGTGAAGTAATCTTTGCAGGATCAATTTGTCTTATAGGAGGAAGAGTAAGCACATTTTGTTCCAATAATTTATTCATAATACTATGCAATGATTCATTCAAAGGAGTATACTTTCTTTCTTTCTTGAAAAATTTAGAAATAGGAGGCACACCTGATGCTTCATTCACATTGTTGTTGATGATGTTTTCATTGAATTTGATGGAATCTCTGTTCGGTTTAAACTTCCCAAATGGTTGTTGACTGCTATCACCCTTATCACTCGGAGCCATAGGATGTGATTGTTCCATTTGACTCACAGTCAGTTGATAATTGTGAAGAGTTGCGCACAACTGTTGGAAAGAAGTAAACTCAGAAAACAGGAGTTTGTCTCTAATGTCTTTTTGTAAATTAGAAATAAAGATTCTTTGAATATCATTGTCAGGCACTGGAAAAGAAATTTGAGCATACAAATGCTTATATCTACCAATGAAATCAGTCACTTTTTCTTTAACACCTTGTTTACAATGCATTAAATCAATCAAAGTAACTTTAGGACTTATATTGTTTTGAAATTGTTGAATGAAAGCATTTGCAAGTTGTTCGAAAGAAGTAATAGAATAAGAAGGCAACGAGCAATACCATTGTAGGGCTTTGTCTCTTAATGTTCTAGTGAACAGTTTTGCAAGCAACCTTTGGTCATAAGCAAAATCAGTACATATTGTTTGAAAGGTCTTAACATGTGTTAGAGGATCACCTTTACCATTATAAAGCTCCAAATGCGGGATTTCAACATGTTTAGGGGGAATAGCTCGAACAATGTCAAGAGAAAGTGGGCTCGCAACATCAAATGTGGGCACACTAAACTTAGATTGATTCATAGAGGCAATTTGTTGCTGTAAAGAAGAGACAGTTTGTGCAAGATTGTTAATGGTCACTTCAGTCGAAGAGTTCATATTAGACGTGTTAGATTGTGATGGAGGTGTTATGTTATTGAAAGAAGGTAGATAGTAAGGTGGTGGGACACTATGATAGTTAGTCATAGGAGATGATTGGACAGGAGGAACACTACAAGGAGGAATGGAATGGTTAAATGAATTGCCCCCTTGCGCCATGTTCATTTGTGGAGATATAATAGGGACACTCATTGAAGGAATGAATGAAGAAGTCGGATTAAATGAAGGAAGAGGGTTAATTGAAGAAGAAGGGTTGCTCCCATGACTGGTGATCACAGGAGGAATGTTTTGTGTAGAAGTAACCATTATGTTTGATGTAAAGGTAGGTATGCTAGCAATAGAAGTTGTCAAAGGAGTAGAATGATTGACTTGAGTAGGAGGTTGTGTATAACCTAAAGATTCAGCACAACTCTTCATAGGCATCACATTCGAATCCACAATGTGTGCAATACCACGCAAAATATCAATTCCATTCTTATCACTTTGAAGCATACGTTTTAGACCCTCAATTAAAGGAAGAGCTTGACTATCAGGGTATTCTTGAGACATCCACTGTCGAAAATCGTCAAATTGGTTATCCAATTTCGAAAGTTGTTCTACAGAAACCTCATGGAGAGCTTCTTCATCATTAGGAGGATTAGAGGAATTACCCATGTCCTCGTTAAAAAGGCTATTCAAATTAGGTTCCATCTCCTCAGTAGTTAAACCTTGGAAAGACTTAATTCTACGGCTTCGTCTAACGGGAATAGTGTAGGTAGGGCTTATTGTTGTAAAACTCATGCACTAAAGAAAGAGAGAAGATTTTGAATTTAGAGGTAGCAATTTTCAGTAAAATCAACCAATCTTCTGGATTTAAGCTGTTAAATGCAATCACGACAGTCTCCCGAAATTTCGGAAAAAATGTCCGGGACCGTGGCGCTCGGAGTGCAACACGGTCCTTGCAACTTTTTTCGAAATTTGCAGGGATGAAAGGTATGATGATTTTAGAGCTAATCTGAAAAAATTGAGTGATTTTACGATCTGTAGATAGGCCAAATTAAAGTTGCAATCTCAAAATTGAACCCTACCAAGATTGTCGAAAAATGCAAAAATTTGAATTTTGAAAAAGAGAGGGAAACTGAAATTTTGAATGTTATGAGTTTAGAGGGAATGCCAAGAGCAATGCAAATTTTGAAATTTAAAAATTGACTCAATTTCACGCAAAATTCAATTTTGAAAGCGGAAATCAAAGTTGTTGTAATTAAGCACTTAATTTCAAAAGTCACAAATTGTAAAAATTTAAATAAAGCACTGAAATTTCGAATGAATGCAAACACACTTTTCAGATTTAGGACAGTAAGAAACACAATTTTAACACAAATTTCAATTTCAACAATTTTTGAATGTTTAAAAGCCTTAATCCAAGCAATCACAAGACCAACTTTGACTGTAATTTTGAAGATGTTAAAATTGATAAAATCAGCCAAAATTTTGGATTTTAGCAGGAAAATACAGTAAGATCTCGCTCCCGAAATTTCGGAAAAAATGTCGGGGATGATGGCGCTCGGAGTGCACACGGTCCTCGCAACTTTTTCCCAAATTTTCAAGGATGAAAGATATTGTGATTTTATTGCGGAATCCAAAGTTACAGCTGATTTGGAGATGTTTTGATCAGTGAAATTGTCGGACAAAGGTTGAATCAAGAGGGTTTCAAAAATTAGGGTTTTGACACTTAACCACTTAATTTTCAAAATTAAAGCACAGACATGAATTGATAATTTGTAATAGAAGGGCAGATCTGAAACAAGAATTAATAATTAAACATTTCACAAGTTTAATTACTTAAAAAGAAAATTTAGGGTTTTTATGCCATTAACCTCTAAAATTTTGCAAAAGATCAAACATGGAAATGTAATCAAGGAATCCAATTTTCAGATCTAACCATGAATAATTAGAAAGGATGTTCACGTCGGGTTCACCAAAATGTAACGCGGAAAATCACGATCGAACCCTAGTTGCTCTCCCCTCTTCCAACTCCAAGGAGAGATAAGGGAGATTCACTAGGGTTGATGGTTTTCACTTAGGGGAGAGACTTTACATTCAAAAGAGGGGTTGAAACCCACAAGATCCAATCCCACACAATGCAAGATTGGATGCTAAATGTGTTTCAAGGGTTAAGAAAGCAAGGCTACCCTCTTTTGTAAAGAATGTGCATAGAAGAATTAAGCTAGGAATGCATAGAAAGTGACAAAGATTCGCTTATAAACTGAGATAGGGATATAGGATGAAGCTGCGGACCTAGAATTAGTAGTAAAATGTCGATACGGCGCTGTCCTGCAAATTTGAGCAAAAGTTGTCAGGACGATGGCGCCCGACGCCACGGTCCTCCGAAAAATCCGCGAAATGAAGGGGGATCTGTTCGTCTTTGCACAAGGATTCCAGATCTTCAATTTCAGCCGCGTACCTGCAACCTACACACAGAAAAGCGAAGACGATTGGGGGGTTAGGGATTAGGGGTTTGCCTTTAGGTCAAACCCCGGTTTTGGAATTAACCAAGAAATGAGCAAGTGTTGTAAATGTAAATGACTGTAAAACAAGTACTAATACCTTGTTGTAAGGATGTTTGTATCCTTATGTGCGAAGGTATAGATGTTGTATGTTGTATGTTGTAGTAGTATGTAGTAAGTGATCTCCTCTTCAATGGTTGAATCCTTGTCTTGAATGCAACACTTAGCCTTGAATGGAGACTTAGAAGGAATGCTTGAATGTTTGAATGCTTGAATGCTTGAGTATAGTTTCCACGCTTTGTACACATATCCTCTTCATGCCAAATGAGAGAGAAAAATGTAGTTTATATACTTGTCATTTAGGGTTGATAGACTGATTTTCCCGACCTTAGGCCGACCAGGAAAGATAATTTCCAAATTGCAAACAAAAAGACCCGAGACCCCTTAGGAGACCGGGCCCAAAATAGGCCCAGGGACCAGGGCGCTGGGCGCTCTGGTCCCACCTCCCGGGACAGCAGGGTGCAAGGAGGTTCAGGCCAAGGTGCTTGAAAAATGCAGTTTTCAGTGTCGTAATCAGGTTTCGGGGTCTCCATTTAGGTTGTGTGTTGCGTCGCCATCGTGAAGACCAAAATGCAGTCGAAATTGCAAGTGTCGCAATTTTAGGATGCTACAAAGAGCCTTTAAAGCCAACCAGGGAGATGAAATGACTTTATCTACCTTATCTAAGTTAGTTGTTCTTGGGAGCTACCAAAACTTATCTACTATATATATACATGGAATGAATTTATCTATTATATATACACATATTTCTTATAGGTATATCCCAAATTGATAATCTCATATAAAGTGTCATCCTATGTCAATACATGACATATACCTATTGATTGACATGTATATGTCTCATACTAAGTAATCACTCATTATTATATATTCAAAGATGATAATCATGCATTTCAAACTACATGAGTATCCTCTTTAATAAAATAAATCACATGTACAAGGTTATTGGGTTGATCGAGTCCAATAGCAAAGTACAATAGGTAAAGATGGTACTAAAAATAATGTTACTAGCATCTTAAAAGAAAACATAAATGCATTATGACCACCCACAAAACACTTGATATAAAATAGTTCCAACCTTTCTTTTGTTTAAGTAACCAGGGTATTTGAATTTAAATTTTGGTATAAGAAAATAAAATTTTAAAGGTCATCTCTCCCACTATATAGTTCAACATGCCCACATGTTTACTCCTAAAAATTTTCAACTCATTTAGATATCTTATTTTCTACTTATTAAATTGATCTTGGGACCTATGGGTTATGGGCCCATACTATACTTAAGTGAAGTTAGCATAAACCATATCAATTATGTTCAATTACATCAATCTCCACTTGGAGAATTTAATATACACATCATCAATGATTACAATGCTTATTTCAATATACATTTGAATTACAACTTGCAAGAATAGAGAAAAGAGAAAGAACATGTGTTGAGAGAGGTGGAAGTGCTCTCTGAGGTGATCACGAGTTGAGTCCATCTGTCCCCAACGGTGGTTTTCAATGCCACCCAACCATGTGGAACCCTTAGGTCCACCCCATCGTGCTTGTGGAGATAGTTCCAAATAGTCAATCAAATTATACAAGGGGGATGATAGGCTCACACATGCCATACATGATGCATACATGACACAAGTAATGGAACAATACAGTGCAACATCAATAGAGAAGGATGATACCAAGTTATGAATCCACATAGGATCACTACTTTAAAACTACACAAGGCATTAGATTCTAGAGTGCAGTGGAGGAAGTGTCATCATATGTTCTCATGGGGACGCACCATATGGAACCAAGCATTCTCTCATATGGACGAGAAGGACTATCGTGCAATCCTTGTGCTACATGAGCAGGCATGGCTCTTCTGACAAGTCCCGACGCTCCATGTGTGGCCATGCCTTTCATTGTATGTGCTCATGGGGATGCACCATATAGAACCAAGCATTTTCTCATACAGACGAGAACAATGATCACACAATCCCTGTGCTACATGAGTGGGCATGTCTCTTTGCACAAGTCCCAATGCTCCATGTGTAGGCTTTCCTTTCATTGTATGTGCTCATGGGGACGCACCATATGGAACCAAGAATTCTCTCATACGGACGAGAACGGCGATCACACAATCCATATGCTACATGAGCGGGTATGTCTCTTTGTACAAGTCCCAATGCTCCATGTGCGGGCATGCCTTTCATCGTATGTGTTCTTGGGGATGGACCATATGGAACCAAGCATTCTCTCATGTGAATGAGAACAACGATCACATAATCCTTGTGTGAGTGGGCATGCCTCTTTGCACAAGTCCCAATGCTCCATGTGCGAGCATGCCTTCCCAAAACACCCTTGGTGTTGTGATAGTGCTCAAGGCATGCTCAAGGAACCAATTATCTTGTTATTTGTTTTAACCCAAGTCTATTGTTATGTTATCACTTTATTACAAAGCTCCCCAAACACGAATGCCAAGCTTACCACTTTCAGACGAGGGACATGAGTGGGAGCCACTCCATAGACTCACTCTAGGACTAAGCTCATCCCATATCTAAATGCAAGACATCTCAAATACATCAAATTGTCTCAATTGCAAAATGCCATTTTCATACATAAGCAAGACATACTCAATTGGGCACAACACCAAGAGAACGGATCCTAATTGATACCTTATCAAAATTCACATATATGTTATCATGATTCTATAATAGAATATCATCTCAAAATCATCAAATATCACTTTTCAATAATTCCCAAGTTTGGACCAAAAACCAGTCATGAGCCCAATTACCATTGATGAATGAATGAATGAAGGATTTTAATGACATCCACGAGACTAAATAGTCTATGGGACCAAGACAAACACCCTTAACTGATGGACCTCAAAAACCTTGAAATTTCAAAGTGCATAAAATGAAAATGCAAGAATAGCCTTTTGATTCTAATCAAGTCAACAATACAATACTCCCTTGATTTGTCATTTCAACATCCCAAATAGAATTGAACAACATAACCTCATATATACTCGTAATTTCCAAATTTGGTTCATACAAATCATATAATCATCCAAATGGAGATATTTAAATTGGAAGAATACTTTAATTCACTCAACAATTCATTTGCAACAAACTAAAATCAATTCAATTGAAAAACAAAGGAGGAACTTGAGTTCCTACCTCAAACTTGACCGAATCTTCAAATTGACAATGTAATTGAGCATAATTGAGATGAGACATGAGTTTCTTAAGTGAAGTTACCCATAAACTATGTACAATTGTTTGAATTCTTTTAGCATAAACCACAATGAATCTACACCTATAGTCCAAATTAATCTAGCGAGGCATGCTATCTAAAATAAAAAATCATGAGTATTGGATCCAAGAGTATAGCACAAAAATTCGGTTATAGTAATCTGTTATACATAATATATCAAAGCAATTTGCAACCATAGAAATCTGTTATACATAATATATCAAAGCAATTTAAAAATTATGTTTTATGTTTATATGTATTTATTCAAATAACTGATCTTTTGTCATTGAAATATAAGGATATATACCAGTTTATTACTATTGAAAATTACTCACTGAGAATTAAAACAAAATAAATATAGGATATGGAACAAAATTTTCTTAAGGTTTGACAATGGATGTATCCCTCAAGTCAATCACAAAATTAACTATATAGATCAATATCTTACTTGAAATCACATGGAGAAAGGTTATTGATTGACTATGAACATGTTACCTTAGGATGAGCTTAGATATGAATATGGAGTTATCAAAGCAATGTTAACAACATGTATCGGACCTCTGGGATAATAGCATAGAGAAAGTGGAATATAAGATAGGCGAGAGTGAAGTACCTTGGATGGAATGTTGGAAGAGATGTGTGGGACCCCTGCACACCCCATAGAAGCATTTAGAAGACATAAAAAAGTGCCATAGACCAAATATTAATGACTGTCCTAAGGGTACCAATTGTGACAATCACAAGTTTACCAGTGATACTGCCTACTCAAACAAGTTGTTGTTTGGAAACCCCACTAGGTGTGTATATGTAATGGTAATGAAATATCCTAAGAGTAGCCCTTATACCAGTATGCACAAACCTTGGTGTCACAACAGTGTTGGTGTGGCCTTGGGCCAATGGTGGTTGATTGTTACAATTAGGACAATGATCTCAAACACAATTTACGATGTTTATAACTCTAATGTCCCAATCTACTCGTATATATTTGCACAAAACAATTAACAACCCAACCATAGCTATTAATAAGATTTCCCTATAAAATGCATGCAAAACATATCATCATTGATAGGATAACTAACTTGCATTTAGTAAGAGACCTTAATGAGTGGAGTTTCATGCTGAAAGGAGTACTTGCAATAAAGATATTGAAATCAACGAGACATTATGCATTCAAAAATCCACAAGGAAGATCTAATATTTATGAATGAAATTGCAAATCAATCTAAGTTACATGTTTGATATCTTACTTATATCATGGCAACATAAAATGTATATATGCACTCAACATACCTCTTTGCTTTTTTATTTGAGAATGTTGCTAGGAATTGATAGGTGAATGATACATTGATCTACACATGAATCACTTGTACTTTCCCGATACTTTCATCCCTTGGTCAAGGCCGCGTACCCCCTAACACTTGAAGATTGTTTCCACCCTCATGATTACTTGAATTTCATGCTCAAATCACACTAAATGACAATAGTTAGTACAAAATAGTGACCATATCCAAGGAAGCCCAAATTTACTCATACTCAACATAATAAGAAATAACTAAATCATCTGGACCATTATTCATAACATAACCTCTTTTTCACATCATGGAAGGCCAAAATTACAAGGATCATGCTTCTTCGAAGGAGCCATTGTTCAGAGCCACCAAACTATCAACAAGAGTAGAAGATATTAGGCTCATACAATTTTAGGACATCTAAAGAGTTGAATCAGAAGCGAGAAAAAAATAAAATGAAAAATTGTTGAAATATAATCTTCACAATTCTGTCATCACAAGTGCAAACAATCCAGTGAGGAGGACAAAGCTGAATAGTGTGATGAGGATCAGAGCCATCCAATCTAGGAGGCATAATATGAGACTCTTTCTGAACCAATGCTAAGGGCTATTATGATTTGAAGCTTCCCTTAAAGCCTCACATTTTGTTGTCACATAATGAGGTAGAAGGCAGATTCAAAGTCTTAGAATGAGGTCGATATATATATGGATGGTAATATATGAAAGGATATATGAAAGATATATGAAGGCCATGGTAGATGAGAATAATTACTTCACACTAAGTGAAGTTATGGAGGTAGTTGCCATGGATGTAAAGTGGGGAGTGTAAAGGAATCTTTGGATTCATGAAGAACATTAAGGAGAAAAGGTTAGTTATATCAAAGAGAAATAAAGAAAAAGGGAAGTGATAAAAAAGGGAGGAAGAAAATAGGGAAGAAAGTGAAGAAATAAAGAGGGAGATCTAGTTTGTTTTGGTATGTAGCCTCTACTACTCTTTCTCTTGTTGAATGATTTTGCAATATTTTAAGAAGACTGCAAGGCATTAAGTAATGTTCATAAGGCATGAAGGATCTATGTAAAGCACAAACCATACATATTAATACATGTAAGGCATGAATCATACATGTGAACCATGAAGTAATACATAAATACACATAAGGTACAAGCATATATGAGAAAGGTTATCATGGAGTGGACATGTTGAAGACACATCGATCATGAAGCATACAATAGAGAGGTATTCATGGAATAGATATCTGAAAACATCTCATTCATGAAGTAACAAAATGCTAAAGAAAATGACAAGTAATAAAAAAACTTACAAGGATGAGGCATATTCATAACTTTTGCAGTCCCACCATGGATATCAACACTAGAAGCAACTCATACTGTTAGTGTACATACATGACAATATGGGAGTTCATTATACCCAACAACTTGTGGTGTTGTTGTTCGTGTTGGCTCTATTGGACCCTGCAATTAAGATTCAATATACATTATTCAATAAGATTAACTGTGCAACATAATTAAATATTGAAAAGTCTGTTATCTTGTTGAGCTTCAGTTGGTTTCGAGAATATTTTAATATTCTCTACTTAACAGGGCCAACCGTGTGAAGGTGGAAGCTCATTTGACCCCTCCCCCCCCTATCATCACTCTAAATTCCCCATTAACATCTTATAACATTCATTCATTCTTTCTTTCTACCATTAATAAAATATAACATTCATTCATTAATATCACATAACATTCATTAACACATAACATTGATTAATATTAATTAACATGCAAAATTCATCAATATTAATTAACACATATCATTCATAACCACTAATTAGCACATAATTACATTCATTAACACATAAAAATCAATCATTATCAAATAAGGTAGATTACAATCATTTCTTTTTTTTCTTTTTTCTTTGAAGCTATGAAAAGACTAAGTGGAACATCGGTTTCTTCATCATTTCCCCCCTCTGCAGTTGTTCCGCCCTCTGCTCGTGATCTCGATGTATGCCTAGTCCGATACTGAGGATGAGGACACTAAAGTGAAGGGCGGTCCTCTGCAATAACAAAGAAATGGGTTAAATTCAAAACATTTTTTATTATTGTTACAAGTATTTCATTAATTTAGAGAGCATAATTGTTGCGCTCTTTACCTGATGGGGCCACATCATTTTGTCTAGCCTCAACCTCAACATGTTGAACACCCTCTAGATCATCTGGAGTTGAAATACTAAAGGTTACATTAATGTTGAACACCAATTGCAATTATATTTGTTTAAAGGAATAACAATGGTCCTCTTTACCTAATTGGGGAACATCACGTTCCTGATGTTGTGTACCCAGATCATGCTCCACTTGGTCACCACCGACTACATGGTCTAAAATATTAACAAAAAGGGTTACATTAATTACTACTCTAATTATAAATTAAGATATTTAATTGTATTAATAACTACATAAATAAATTTGAATAGAAAATGAATACCTCCACTACTAGGATGCACATCCGGACCTTCATGTGCAGGTGGTGTTTCACGATTAGCAGGTTGCATTCCAATGTCATGCACATTGTTATCATTGCTTTCTTATTTAAAACAAATATAGTCACTTTATGTTGGAACTCAACATCAATTAGATTATTGGTAAAGTATTCAATTTGAAACAATTTTCATTTAGCATATTTACCTGTGTGACAGATGCACTCGAATATTGTGTATGCCCACTCAATTCTCGTAGTCGATCAGTCACGGCTGTATGGCCTTGCTGGTAGGAAATTCTCTTGTCATCTTCTGTGGGCGCTCTATTGAATTCAGAGCCCTGCATTTTTGCGTGGTATTGTGAATTTTGTTTGCATTGTTTGATTAAAAAAAAAATCGTTTGCAATTTATTAATATTTTGATGCAATATTTCATTTACATGAGATACTTACAATTCGTGCAACAAGTTTCATATAACCACCAGAGCTGAGTTTGTTGCCTTTGATGTGTCACTCAGTCTATAAAAAGTTTGAAATATGTTAGTTTATATAAATATTAAGAGTAATTAATTAGTACATAATTACATTCTTAATAGTATCTCGTACCTTCTTTTGGCATCTGGTGGTGTATTTCCTTTTTTCCTTTCAATTCTCTCCTTGGCATCCAAAATCAGGTCCTTCCACTCCCTCTTTGGAATCATGGGGGGACGCTCATACTTTAGGTTCTTCTCTAAATGGGTCTTGTATTGGTCCCTCACATACTTTAGATATGTGCCAGCTTTTTCAAGGAGCTTGGTTTTATCAAAGGTGTCATTTCCAAACCACTCAACCATTTGGTTTGCCAATTCATCTTTTATTCTTTTTTCTTGGTCATTCCACCTTTTAAAGCAAAACCAAACCTGTTGGATTCAGAAATGAACTGAAGCTACATTTATTATAGTTCAAAAAATGGATCAAAAGAAAACTATTCTAGCAATGATATAATATCAAAATAGTGGATTAGGGTTAGTTCGTATATGATGTACCACCTTTTACGTATGGTGGGCCCAAATATCTGCAATGCAATGTCACTAAGACGTTTATAGAAAATATCATTTCCTGCAAAAAATTCATGGGATCATTAGTCCAAAACGAGTGATCATAAAGTAAATTACAATTAGACTATATATAATAATAATTTTAAAGTACCTGGAACCTTCTGTATCTTTAAGGGAATCATTTCTTTGTCACTCACCAGCAATGTGGCCTACAACATTCCTGTACTAGAATACGAGAAGATCCAAGAAATGATGGTATGTTATCAATAGTAGTCGCCTTTGGCACATCATCATGTGCATCTCCTCCTGCAGAAAATGAATCAACTATGAAATGCCCCCAAGAAAGAACGCTTGAAGGAAAATAAACACATAACTGAATATAGAGCAAAAGAGGGATCTACCAACAGTGGGCGGGCCAATATGACGTGCAGTAGAGGATGTTTGCATGCTACGTGTTGCCGACATTGTAGTCGGCAATACAAGTGGGGCTAACCTCTGCTGAGGTGGCAACGACATTTGCATAGGAACATTGATAGCACCTAAAGAATAATACATTAAATATATCAAACATTAAATATATGAAAAGTGCAAGAATTGTAAACAAGGATGAAACTTTATTATGAACATAGACAGTATCAAGTATGATGTGTTTTGGGTACTCAAAGTGATAATCCAAGCAAGCAATAATCCAAGAAAATCGTCATCACCTGAAGTACCTGCAACACCCTGATCATGGCCACCACTTTCATGAGGGCGCATAAATTATTGTAAAAACAACATGTACATATTTTAGTTAATGACATAAAAGAGAATAAAATATAAACCATTATTGAACTTTTGTTATAATTAAAGCTTTCATTACTGCTTACTTGCAAGTTTTCTGTTGTCCGAATCAATACTTGCACCCTCTCTCGTATCTCATCAGTCATAGGATGCATGGATGCCAAAGCAACAATCTCTTTACTAATTTTTCTAAGAGGCTTATTTATGAATTCCATAGGGTGTGTAGAATTTTTAGGATCATCATCACTTAATCTTGTTGAGTCCACATCCCTAGAGAGGTGCTCAGGTACTGCAGCTCCCTTTCCCTTTCCCCGAACATCCGTTTGTGTCAAGAATATCATTAACAATTACAAAATTAGTCTAAATCACTCAAAAAAAGAACATAATAATGTAACAGTTTGATTCTATCTAATTTGTATAATTACAATGAGGTTTACCTGCTCAGTAGA
This sequence comes from Cryptomeria japonica, assembly GCF_030272615.1. Classification (NCBI taxonomy): domain Eukaryota; kingdom Viridiplantae; phylum Streptophyta; class Pinopsida; order Cupressales; family Cupressaceae; genus Cryptomeria; species Cryptomeria japonica. Next base: position 569,308,028 of record NC_081406.1, on the reverse strand, counting down.
AGTGTTGCGACCTACATCCCTTTCTACGCTATGTGATGGATCCATGTCGCCCTGTGACTAAGAAAAAATATAAAAAATGTTAGTGAAATTAAACCAATAGACTTAGCAAAAAAACTTCATAATAAAATGGTATATTGGATTCATTAATTGGAGGTTGGTTAATTTAAATGGTATATAGTACATACCACCCCCATTATATTAACTTTGTTTGTATCTATACGATTCAAACTGTAATCGATTAGAAGCTCTTCGCCTGCACTTATTGATTTTATCGCACATACGAATACATGATTTCCCTCGTGCGCCTCAAATATGCAATTGGGTTGTTTATTAGTTGACCCAGGTCGCGTACTATTTATAAAACTTGCAATATTCCCTGTTGCTTTTGGCCAACTATCAATGTATACAACCACTCATTTACTTTGATCATTATCTTTCTATTGTATATAATTTGTTGACAGTGCATACCTACGCATACTTTTTTTATATCGAACAATCTACATCCAATTATTGTAATTGTAATAAGGTCCGACAAACTCAATCAATTCAGCAACTTTGTTGTAACAGACCTTTATGTCATCCATGGAAAATAGGCCGAAACCATGTAACAATGAAGGTGTTATGCAAAATATCCTATTGTTAACACAAAAATCGGTGTTTATTGGAGGAAGTTCCTTGGGAACCCATTGTTTCTGTAGATGTTTGTACCTCAATGTCGCCTTTGGTCTCATCATCATAAGAACATGACCCCCCTTGAGCAAGGAAAATTTCATGCGTTTATTGAATTTTCTTCTAATCTTTTGACCTCTTGTTGATCTCCCTATTGTAGACCTACTACATGTATCACTTTCGTTTTCTATTCTTGCATTTCCCTCACTCAAGGAAGACACATCTGATAAATACCTATTTGGGGGTACCTGCACTCCATCAAATGAGAGAGTTAATTGGTAATGAGAGAGAAATTTTGCAAATGAGGGTAATATTAATGAAGAAGTCGGCCCTAAAGTTCTTTTTGGGATTAAAATTTGAATAAGTCCAACTGGGGCCTCAAGTGTTGATAACTGTATTAGATTCGGTGCTAATGTCGAGGTTTGAAAAACTGAGGAAGTTTGTTTTCCAAGTAATTTTTAAAAAATAAATTGTTTCTATAGGGTGTATTGACTAGTTATACCTGTCCATCCATGATACTGTGTAGGATCCTCATCAAAGGGGTTCACGTTCCTGCACATGTAATTCAATTATCTTATGTTAGCTAAAAATTACATAGTACACAACATGAACAACATGAACTTTGTAGACAAAAAGAGTATTAAATAATAAAAAGATGTTGTCGTCAAAATCATTATAAATTTTTAAATTCCTTACCTTTACTTTATGTAGACTATGCAGGATCCTCAACTAAATGGTTGACGATGTCTGTAGTCAACGAACTGTTCCCACCAAGGGTGACAACATCACATAGGGACTATACATGAAATCAACATCATCAATTGAGCATCATAAGCATTACATTTGTAAGTTGATAAACAATAAATACATACGTATCATAAGAATCATAAACATCACATGATGTATCATCATATATGTAATTGAGCATCATAATTAGCATCACACATGTGTCATCATAAACATGTAATCCATCACATATGTATCATAAATCACCATCCATCACATAGGTAATAAATAATCCACATTCTATAAATAAACACAAAGTTCAAAAAATGTCACATGTATCATCATAAACATGTAATCCATCACATATGTATTTTAAATCAACATCCATCACATAGCTAATAAACAATCCAAATTCCATAAATAAACACAATTTTTTTAAAATATCACATAAATAGTCACTCTCCCTATCTCCATCTCCATATTAAAAGGTGCATCATGAATTAATTATGTAATGGCACAAGAATTCAAAACATAATGAATTAATTATGTAAAAAAAAATCTATAAAGAAATCAATATTAAATAGATAATATACTAATCGCATACCTCATACATTTCATTCATCATCATGAACATCATCATCATCATCGTCGTCGTCGTCGTCGTCGTCGTCATCGTCGTCATCTTCATCATTGTCATCACCACCATCACCATCACCACACCATAACCATCACCATCACCATCACCACCACCACCACCACCACCATCATCATCATCATCATCATCATCATCATCATCATCATCAACTTCTTCTTCTTCTTCATCATCGAGAAACTGTCGATTGTGATCATCATCTACTTCATCTTCTACTTCTTTGGTATCTTCTTCTTCCATCACATTATACTTTATCGACCTTCCTCTTGGATCATGTCTAACAACAAATGACCAACCCGGTTTATGTGAAACCTCTAAGTAAAATACCTGCTCACATTGGCTTGGAAGAACATAGGGCTCATCCCCAACTAGTTCAAATGACCTTGTATTAACCATTGTAAAATCATTATCATGTTCAATAACAGTTCTATCATGATCATTTTTATTCAATCGTAGTCTATACCATTTGACAATGAACAAAACTAATTTGAAGGAATTAAAGTCACACTCAAGTATATCATCCAAAATGTCATAGTATCAATTTTGAGATTGTTGAGGATGTATGTCATTTCTCGATGAAATATTTGTCACCTCAAAGACTGCAATGATGCCAGAATCACAAGTTTTCTTCGTGTCATCCAACTTTTTGATGCAATATTTATGACCATTGCAGCACATAGCGTTGTGGTGTTTGACCTGCGATATGTCAAACATGTCAAATTTATTGCATTGTGAGTTGATAAACATATGGGTGATTAATAAATTTATACGTACCTGTTTATCTCTTAAACCATATGCTAAATCAATTTCCCTTTGCGTAACATTGGAATCTCCATTACAATGAGCTTATTTAACCAATGAAGCCACACCTTCCCATGTTAATGTGCAACTAGAATGTTGACAACGTTCAATCCATACCATCATCCAATCAAGATCGTTTGCAATATACAAATGTAGTGTATCCCACTCTCGAACAACTGTACAAAAAATAAATAGATGTCTTACAACCGATTTATTTTGAAGATTAATAATTAATTAACTACAATAACATCTTATAATTACCTCTCACTTTCCTCAATCTACCTTTCCCCGTCAAGTACTCCCCTTCAAATTTGTTAATGGGGTTGGGATCCCAAATGCGATCCACGTGGATCTTTGTTGTAAACTTAGGAAGATATTCATAAATGTACACCATAGTCTGCTATACCATATATCCCTCTACAATAGAACCCTCAAGATGTACTCTTTGTCGAACCAAAGCCTTCAAAAATTTCAAGTGCCTCTCAACCATCCACATTGACCTAATGTGTATAGGTCCACACAATTCAATCTCCTAAACTTGGTGTATGAGGTAGTGTTCTTGTGCATTGAAAAAAGCCAAAGGTAGACACTTTTGCATTTCACACATTAGATGAGGATTTTTTCTCTTCCAATATTTTATATCTTCTTTATGGATTTCTTTACATGACAACCACCTACAAGATATTCAAGACGCAAAAAAATATATTACATAACAAGTAAAACAAATCGCAAATATAATATCTATACAACGAACTAAACAAACTACTTACCTTATGTATTTTCCAAGATCATATATGACTTGCTTGACATTATTGTCGAAGTCGTCTGGGAGAGATAGAGGTAGAACGTACTGCAATGATTATAAAATAATCTTTTCATTTTTTTCTAACATAATACAATGAAAAGTACATGCGGAATACTTAAATACCTAGTAAAAACACAAGAACATGAATTACCTTAATGAAGGTATGCCAATCATGCATTTTCATCCCTAGCCCAAATTCACTTTTCTTTGATATGAGATTGTTTATGTTCGCAGCAAATCCTATGGGAAATTGAATTTTCGTATGACTTCTTTTATAGCATTGCTTTGTTGGTCCGTTAATAACCAAGGAAGCTCACTTATATTAATCTGGTCTCCATGGCTATTTGATTGAATGACATTTATCATTGCATGATTGGAATCTTGAATATCACTACATATTTTGACAATTTTTTCTTTGTCACGCCTTCCATTCGATATTTTCCATAATGTCTCTATTATATTCTTTCCAATATGCATAGTATCAAACAAATGTACAATTTGTAACTGCTCGTAGTAGGGCAACCTACTAAATTGTCGGGGATAACTTTTTAGTCCCTTAGGAAGGTGGTCATTTATGCCTTCACGACCTTCATGGTCATCAATCACATCATCAGTAAACAAACACAATAGAAAAGATGTTTTATGACATAAACCATTAGATGGAATGGCATTACCTTGACGATTAATGCTATTATATTCCAACTTCCACAGGTGAGGTGTCATTCTTCGTGGCTTTGATGTATTCTCTTCTTTCCCATTGAAAAGATATTTTTCAGTATTTTGATACTTATGATTTTTGTGGAGAAAGTGCCTATACTCATCAAACACCTACTTTCCTAAACTTTTTGAATGACGAGATTTCATCTTTGGTCCACAAACTGGACATGCAAATTTTCCCTTTTTTTGAAGACCTACAAGATAATGTATAATTGGATTAAATATGTTAATTTTTTAAATTATAATGTTCATGCACAACTTAAACACTATAACATACCACAAAAATGTGTTAGCCCTGGGGCATCATGTATTGTCCATAGAAGCATCGCATGGAATTGAAATTGTCTTTGTCCTATTGGTCTAGAGACGTCATACATAGTGACACCATTCCATAACTCCAACAACTCGTCGATAAGAGGCTCGATATATACATTCATATCTTTAACTTGGTACTTACCTAATCGAATGAACAAGAACATTACATAATTATTATGACCATTTTACTACAATATTTATAATTGTAGATGACTATATTTAAATGATAAAATACCTAGAACAATCATTGACAACATTATGTGCTCCCTCTTTATTGACATCCATGGAGGAATGTTATTGTTGATAACAAAAACAGGCCACACTGAGTAAACAGATCTCATCTCTCCAAATGGATTGACACCGTCCGCTGCCAATGAAAGCCTTAGATTACGAGGTTCTTCTTTAAAGTGTGGCCACTTTTCCTCTATGTCCATATATGTTGAACCATCTACAGGCATTTGAATAATGCCATCTCGACTTCTATTGTGTGCATGGTAATCCATAAATTGTGCCAAGCTAGTGCACTTGAATAATCGTTGCATACGTGGAATAATGGGAATATAGTGACGAACCTTGCAAGGAACCTTTTTGTTATTTGATCTGTTCAATATCAACTGATATGACATTTAGGGCATTCAGTTCAAAATTCATGTTGTTTGTGATATATAATATGATCATTGGGACAAGCATCTATTGCTTGATACTCCATTCCAATATCTTTCATAATGGCAGATAATTCTCGGTATAAGCGAGGTAGAATATTTGATGGTGGTAACAAAAAATCACCTATCAATCTACAACAAAAAATAATAATTTATTAATATAAATAATATTAATGGTACAGCATGATTCACCATTTATTATGACATATATGACATACCTTAACATACGTGAGATTGTTATGTTGGATAAACCATTCATAACCTTCAAGTTCACCAACAACAATACAACGGAGAGAAGAGTTGTCTGTGAGCCTTCGTAAAGGGCCTCAGATGCCTTCTCAAGTAGAGGGACATCATGAACAACATCAAGGTCATCTTTGACATCATCATGATTAGTTGCGCGAATACTAAATGTGTCATGGATCAATGTATTTGTACCATCATTTTCAATTGTGTTTTGTGGCTTATGATCATCATCTTCCATGGGATCATTATCTTCAGCTTCGAATTCACACCTCCATGTTCATCCACTTCGAAAACCATATTCTCTGGGTTGTGTTGATCCATATCATGTGCTCCGGGGTGCTCGATCTATATAAAATTGATAAACATAAATAAACCATGATCATGATCTCATCATCAAGTGATTTCTTATGTATATAAATTGTTAAAACGATATAATGAAAAACTTACCAATGGATGATAATCATGTCCACCTTCAATGTGACCATGCAGCCTACAATATTTCTTAGTTGTTTTGATTAGAAGTCTTCTAGTCTTTAACCCCTTACAAATTTTGCAGGGACAATAACATTTTCTATCACCTTTTCTTTTCAAGTTAGAGCACAATCTAGCAGTTGTCTCCTTATTTTGTTGTTCATTGATATTGTCTGACATGGTCTTTCTTCACAGGCAAGAAAATTGGACTATAGAACTAGTTATATAGAAGTTGAAATGTTAGTTATGAAATCACGTTTCAGTATAGTATACCAAATTAAATTACTTGAACATAGAAATTATACAAATTGAACCAAAAATATTTAACTCTTCTTTTTCATCTCAAAACATATCTAATGGCTTTGTGGTATGCAATCCTTGTATCATATCTTAGGTTGACTAATGTCTAATTGGGGTAATCCATGAGTGTCTAATGTGCATTCATTATCAATATTTTGAAGTCATCAAGAGTATGGTGATAGTCATTTCTTATAGGATCCTCTCAATACTGTCCAAATCAGTCTAAAAGGAAAGCAACTATCCATTCCCATGCTCATGCATACTTACACGGCTAATGATGCCCTTGTAAACATTGGAGAGACCTTATCTAACTTGCCTAATCAATGTGGTTATTGTTCTAATATGAAATACTGAGTTCTACCCTTGCCTTTGCATCAAACTTATCACATCATGTTTCTTCAACAAAACACACTAATATGAATTGAGTCAACACCATGAGGATAGGGTCAAGTATCATGGCAACTAATCATAATACGTGAAGACGGGGTTCACACATAAGTGTTGGCTCTCAACAATTCCACACTTCCAAAATTGTCAGTCTCAAGACTTCTCCTATTGGGTCAACACTCATTGATGGCCATAAGGCCAAATCAATGTATCTAGGCTTTGAACTCCTTACTCTAGGCTTGGAGGACCCTACACAAGGCCTATGAACACTCACTTGGTATTACAATAGAAAGAACCTTCCTCTAGAACTTTTTTTGCAATGCACACATCATTGGTAATCATTGTTATAATGGATGGTCTATTGGGATGGTAAATAAAATACTTCTTTTTCCACCCTTGGAAACTACAACAAGGTATTGGACTTGGCAGGATCCCCACACATCACTTCAACACCAAACATTAGTCAATTCAACCTTTTTCCTTCTCGATGCATTTTTTTTTTGTCTTTCACTGGTTTTCTCAGTTTGATACATAGGGATATCAGACCTTTCATGGCATCATCACACGCACCTTCCAATATGTAGTCCTTTCATATTTTAGGTGCCTACACACTATGTTGTTGTTAAGTATTGATGTAGTCTTAAGACATATCATGACTCCATTACATGTCCACACTTGGGTTTACAAACACAACTCTATCAAAACAAAAACAATATCACTAGTAAAACTATGACTGTGACAATCAATACCCTTAGGACAGTCATAGAAATTTAATCTATTTCATTTGGTTTTGATCCACAAACCCTTCCTAAGGTTGCATAGGGTCCCCTCACCCCTCTCTCTTTCATCAATCACTTCAAAATACTAATCGCTTGGTCTTCCCACCAAATTCTTCACTCTCATTGCCTTTTACTGTCTAATACATAGAGATATCAGATTATCCTCATGCCCAAACACTTACCAAATCTAATTTGGAGCCCTGCACACAACATAATATGATACATAGCATGAAAAAGGTCTTCCCACACATTTGGGTGAATTTATATGCATGGGAGACCAAACTATACATTATTTACTCCTCTCGGTAAACACTAGGCAAGGTTTTGACATTTTTTGGAAAAACTATGATATCTTCTTTAAAACACTATGAAATTCAATGCCACAAAAAGACAAAATGAAGTTAACTCTATAAACGGAAATCTTGTATTTATTTTTAATCGATGCTTTCCTACATTGTTTGATCTTCCATCTTGTTAGAAATCTCATCTCTATTATGCTTTGATGGATGTCACATCTTGTTACAAACCTCACATTTTGGCACTGGCAGAAAGGATTTTAGCAAAGGTTGTGGAATATGGCTTTTACATCTACCAATTGTCATTCCATCTTGTGCATATGGCTTTTACATGTAGAAGAAATAAATTTGATAAATAGGCCATACGGTGGATGATAAGTGAAGGATGTAAGTACTAAAGGTGTGGCACTAGTGGCTTTGGTACATGAAGGTGACTAGAGGTTGTGGAAGGATAAATGGTGGAAGTTGGATCTATGGTAGAGGTGGGAGTAGATGTTATTTATGCATGAAAATGTTAAGCTAATACTCATAAAATAGCTAGGAATCCAACTTAAGGCATTCTATTTGTTAATAAATTTCTCTACCATTGAGCTACTGCCCCCTTTCTTACCATTTCATTGTTGGCTTCAGTGTAGATTATTTTCAACACCCATTATAAGACACATTATAGGTTTTTGGGGCTCTTAACCTAACCTATCTTTGATAACATTTTGAGCTACTACTCATGGACTAGTTAGGTTACCAAGATATGACCTTCTATTTGTTGTTAGAATGCGATCTATGACTAAGTATTAGAGGATCTTACTAGCTTGGGTATCATGTTTTTATGTGTCTCTGACATGACTCCTAGTAACTATATAAGGATCTTACTAGTCCTAGATCTATGCCTTGTCTTTTTGATATGGTTCCTAGTGAGAATATATGAATCTTACTAGTTCTAAATGTCATAACTTTTTGTTTTGCATGCTCCACGTGTGTTACCAATGTTACTCATATTACTCACTTTGTACTTACCTTTTATCTCAATATTGTAGATTGACAATATCATAAGTCTTGGGAGCTACCACCTTTCCAAACTTGTAGTCATCTTGACTCTTCAATATCTTGGTGAAAGAATATTTGGTTTCTCCCCATTTTCCCAAGAGCACATGAGCATAATTTCATACTCTTGCTAAGAGGGGGCTAAATATTGCATCATAAGTTGTATCTCTTTGTAAATAAACACTAGGTTTGGACTCACTTTAGTGGTTGTGCCTTATTTATGCCTAATTGTACTTAGGTTTCAGAATGTTTCCATAAACTTGGTTCATTCCCTTATTCATGATGTTCCTCATGGCTTAATTTTCTAGGACTAGGGTCTTGGGAACCCTTATTCATGGAAATTGGACCTAAAATTTGAAAGATGAATGTTGGATTCATAAATAGTAGGAATTTCCTCTCCAAATTTGGACTTTTCCAAAAGTTCAATTTGAAAAGGTGCAAGCTGCACATAGATACAAGTCTATTTCTCATTTCAAACCCCTATAAACTCCAACCCACATCTACCAATTTTTCAATCAATCAATTCAAATCAATTGAGCATAGATCTATAATCAAGGAACAAGGCATTCAAAGATACAGCTTTGTTACATTAGTTATGATCAACTACATTATGTTTTTCCATGATGAAAGCATACATTAACATGTTCTAGAAACATTAAAGCATTTCAAAATTGAGGTATATTTGTCAATTTTTTATTTTTATATATGTTTGGAACATATTAACACAAATTGTAATGTTATGAAGCTTCCTCTGCTAGATACCTCCCTAGAACTGGTTCAAGATGACTCTCATGCACATTTGTAAATGTGCAAGGAAACACACATATGCCTAAGTCTGAGAGCATAGTATAACTGAGGTATGTAGATGACAATTACAAGCCTTATGTATAGGTCTAAGGAAAATAATAATAAGCAACATATCACTTTGAAGCACAAATTAAAAGAAGACATATAAAGGAATAGCTACACCAACAAAATAGTGAATACGAAGTAAAAAAAGCCAAGTTTCATTGAAAATATAGTAAAGATCGTCTAGGATACTGTTAAGAGCAGACACAAAGCCTCATGAAGAAGTCATGAGAAGATGATACACAATAAGAACCAAATACACATGGCAAAGTACAAGTGATAACAATCATAGCCAAATTAATAATAGTGAGATCATGGGCAAAGATTTGAAATGTAAATCTCAATGACAACCCAACCAAAGACAAGTAGTCCATACACAATAAGATAGATCAAACCATGGTATAAATCATAGAACAAATAAAATCATGAACCTTAATACCATGAAGAGAAAACCCAAAAGTTGATTTTGATAGTGAGATAAGTCATGAAGAATCCTCAAGTAAAGAGACTATATATTTGGCTGGTAAGAGGGCAACATATAGGCAAACACAGTAAAAAAGAGCCATCACTAGATATTGTGTTTGATAATATTTATTGTAGATTCAATGTTTCAAAAGAAATAAAAATGGCCCATCATTTTCATTGGAAACATAGTCAAAATGATAAAATCATTGTCAAATTATATACATAAAAGACTCTGACCAAATCTAAGAATAGAGATAAAGTAGTAAAACAGATGTTCACTATCAAACAAGAAAGAGAGCAGTCTCAAAACACCAAAACACTTTAGGATAATTGAACAGAATACTTGGTTTGCAACTCTATCTTGTCTTTTCAATGATGATGAAGGCTCTTGTAGAATTAATTGTGCACTGTGTTTCCATCTTTGTTCTAATCCTTAGCTTGCAAGATCACCATGTTTTGGGTATGGGGTGATCATTGTTTTTTCTCTCACTACTACTATGGTACTCATTGATGTTGATATTGAACCCAAATCACAAGCCTAGGTTATCGCTTTACTTCCTCTAGGACTGTGCAGGTCTTCATTATCATTGTGATCTTTGACTGTAAATGAAAATTTGTGTGTTGTAATCCTAAACATTGTTTACACATACAATGAACTTATTGTATTCCTCTCATGAGGACCTCTATCTTGGCTATTCTATTTAATACTTCATGAATGTGTACTTTGTGACAGTTAAAATAACTATGACTCCCATCTGAAACTATTTTAAATGTGATCTAGCATGGTGATAATGTCATTGTTTTATTTGAAGTTAATGATGAATGACAATCATTTTCATTGATAAGACTATTGTGATAACATGCTCTTCATTTCACTATAAAATCTTACTTAGACTATCGTTTACTCCTTTTAATTATTATTCATAGGTATATATCCTTGTGCTTTTGACTGTTGTAACTTACAACTACTTTTTTTGTCTTCTACGCATAGATACATCTTCATGAAACTAATTCTTTGGAAAGATGCATATTGTGTTTGATCATGACTGTAATAATCAAGTCTCTTTAAATTAGATCCCTTATAGTATTCTCTCAGACTTAGGCATATCTGCTTCCTCTGCTAGATACCTCCCTAGAACTGGTTAGCTTGTTCTTCGTTGTGTATATGTCCTAGTGCCATGGTAGGGGCAGAGTGGGAGACAGAGAAAAGAGAAAGAGAGGTTGATTTCCCTCCGGGGCGTATAGAATTCATGGTGGCGAAAGGGGAAGACTGAACATCGACAACTGAGGCATGGGGGCAACATTAAAATACTTCCGATGATGTTGACCTAGGAATGACAAAGCATGGGTAGTTGTGAAATGCAGTGGATAGCTCAAGCAATGGGTGGGATGCAAGCAATTCCTCATATATGCAAATCAATGAATGAAGGTGAAGATTCAGCTACCTCGAATGGTGAAGATTCTACCCAAGCATTTCCATAAATTATGCAAATATTATGCAAATTCGAAATTCCTCATGCAAATATTATGCAAATCTGAAGATTCAATGAATGAGGTGAAGATTCAAAAATTCCTCATATTATACAAATACAAAATGAAGGTGAAGATTCTACCTTGAATGGTGAGAGTGTTGTTTGATCTTTCCATGGGTTGAGCTCGATGCAGAACCCTACGCGGGATTGCAAATGCACAAATGACTTGCCCTCTTTTGTTTTTTTTTAAGTATAATACCCGTTGTCATCGCAATTTCAATGAACGCGGGCACTTTTTTGAAAAAATAAAAATAAAAATTTCATTGCTAATGCCTTCTCTATCGAAACCAAATGTGAAATTATCGTTGGAATTCCGACGAATTCATGCATTTCTTAAAAAAAAAATCAAATTTGGTCACAATATACCTTATCCATCAGAAACCTCCATCGGAATTATAGACCAAATGTATTAGTTTGTGTTTTAATAACGACCGACTACTGTTGTGATGTGCTAAGTTGGATGCAAGAAAAGAACAAGCCTCTGGAAGGGAGAACAAGCCTTTGGAAGGGAGGACAAGTATCACTCAGGAGAAGAACTTGGTTCGGTAATCTTATATATGTGCCTTATTGATCTATCACACACTCGCATCTCAATTGGTCAAGTTAAGTTAAATCTAGTAGGCATAATGATAAGTAACCTTATGTCGATTAATGATGTTTCATAATGTTTTGGTTTGACTACCCTTGTTTGGAATGTTGGATTGAATCTCTATGATAAGTTTAAATCTTTATGCTTTCATATCTATCTATCTATACGATAATCTAAACAATTAAACTTATGTATATATGTATGTATGTATCTATCTATCTATCTATACGATAATTTAAACAATTAAACTTATGTATATATGTATGTATGTATGTATGTATGTATGTATATACATACATACATACATACATACATACATACATTTATACATAGTTTATTATAAGTAAATGTAAATTTCTCAAAACATTGATGTTAAATCCACCCTAACCCAAATTAAATTGTAACTCTATTTCAAACCTAACACTTACCTTGATTTCACCCTAGCCTTGACCCTAATAATAACCTTAATTAATAAATGTAACTCTAAAAATCATAATAAATGTTTCCTAATTAATCTCAAAATGGTAGATACTATCATTTTAAAGTAATTTTCTTTTTCTTTTTCTTTTTCTTCCTTCCCATTGTAATAAGAATAGGTCAAGCATATCATTAATATCCAAAACATCATAATTTTCTTAAAACTTTGATGAATGGAGCTACATCACCCTCCTGTTGCTAAGGTTTTGAACCAAGACCACTGCGGTTTTTCTGGGCATCGAATTGGAGTCTCTTTCTGCTCTTTAGGTGTAGTGGCGGGTGGAGACCAACATCCTTTCTTTAAGCCTATCATTGGGGTTGGGAGTCGTAGGGACCATCATGGGATAAGTGTCTCGGATATTGTTAGAAGCAGGGTTCATCAAAGCTTTGCTCATGCTGTGAGGGGTAGGAAGAAGAATTTGGCATCAAGTGTTTATTTAGGTGAAGGGATTTCGAAAGGAGACAAAAGAAATGGGGTGAATTTCATTTAGGGTATCCCCACTGCTGAGAGGTCGACTATGCATTTAGGGGCAGATATAGTTTATGAAGTTAAATAAAATGAAAGTTATTTCTCTGAGTTGGGTCTGATTGGGAGATTCAAGGGTTTCTGGCCGAGTTTGTGTGAACTCCACAAATGTATCTTCACATTTTAGAAACCTGTCCTCAAAGGGGATGTCCAGATATTCCCAGGGGCATATGGTTATTTTGTGGTTGTTTCTGACAATGAACATGATTGGAAGAAGGTCCTTTGTGAGTACCAATGGAACTGGGAGGACAAATTTATGTTACTTATGAAACCGCGGTATCTAACCTTCAATCCAACAATGGAATCTTTCAACAAAGTTCCAATGTGGGTAAGACTTACGTACCTTCCTTTGAAATTCTAGTTTGATTCCTACTTTGAGGTTGTTGGAGATTCACTGGGGAAATTTTTGGGAGTGGATGAGGACTCCCTAAGGTTTTAGCATAAGACCATTGCTTGCATTTTGGTTGAAATGGACCTAAAAAGGGTTTTCCCACTGAGGTGTGCTTGAAGTTTGGAGATGGAAAGTGGATTCAACCAGTAGATTATGAGGCCATCCCTTTTTTATCATCTATGCTTTCAGATGGGTCATATCGCTACAAGCTATGGCTAGAAAATTTCATCTAAGCAGGGGACATGGTGGAAAAATGCCTTTGTTTCCCATTACTTGGTAGAAAAAGATAACTAAAATTTCCCTTCTTGTGCATCATAGGTAAAGGGTGCCACCCACTCACCAAAGGCTGCTCGGGATTCTGACATCTCTATATTTGGCCATGTTGGTGGTTCAGGGGATTTGGTTGCTTCCAGTGTTGATATTGGCACATATGGTCCAAAAGCAGATTTTTGTGGCGGTCAAGGAAAAAATGAAGACATAGTTGGGATCGAGAGCCTGAAGGTAAGGTGTGCTCCTAAGGATGAAACCAAGATGAAGCTACATGAATATCAAGACAAAGTTGGGACTAGGAGCCCGAAAGTAAGCAATGCTCTTGAGGATGAAACCAAGATGGAGCTATAGATATTTGGGAGTCAGGAGGAAGGCTGGATTGAGGTGAAGAGGAAGCAAGAAAAGAGAGCTAAAGAGGATGTTTCTTTCAACATGCTTCTTCGCTCTCATGATAAGGGTGGAACCAAAACCATTATGTAATGCTTGGCTTGTTAAAGGTTTTACCTTTGGCTTCCTATAGGTCTAGGGATGGGGCTCCCTAGCTGTAGACTCACCTGGTTCGGGTCAGGTTTAAATCTCAATATTTAAAATAACTAAGAAACAATTACTGATCAAAAAAAGGACAAGTATTTCTAAAATGTAAATTATTAAATGTAATTTTTATAATTTTTACCATCTAAAACTAAGAATTTTTTCAAATGTAATTTGTTAATATTACATCCTCATTCTTCACTAAAATGGGGCTTCTCTCTCTAAGTTTGAGTGGAGAATAAGCGTATTGTGTATTAATATCAGTGTGTGCAAAATGGCGGCAGTTTCGAGCCATAAACCTTCAATTGAGCACCCTTGGATGTTTGTATTCACAAAAACACTTAACAAACCCCCAATTATTGTCACCTTTTTTTACAAATTATTTGAATGTGATGAATTTGTATGACAACGAGGTTGCAGTGTACTATACAGGGCTACAACCATAAATAATTCAAACAAATACAGAGAAGAAAATGTATCCCTTTTAAAACCCCATTTGGTAGCACAAAAAATTGTTTCATCATTTATATGGAAGTGCTAGATCTGAATAAAAATGAAACCAACTATCCATTCAGCATCTCTACGAAGATTTAATTTCTACAAACTACTAGTTGATTGCTTTGCTTTGTCAGTAGAGTTTCTTTGTAGAAAAACCAAGTATTAAGCTTATTTCTATATATGGAAAGTCGTCATTAAGAAGATATTGACAATGGTTTTGAAGCATCTCCACAAAGAACCTCATTAGCTAAAGCCTGAAGCTTGCCTACATTGTAACATGCCCATTATTCTACCCATACAATTTACTAAGCTTTAACCCACAAGTGAATGAAATAAATTTCCAACATACAAGTAATAAACATTTTCCTTTCCCATTTCACAAACAATATGCATATTTGAAATAAATCCCATTTCAACTTTTTCCATTTCATCATAAATCATATACAATATCATTTTTCATAATCCTATGAAAATTTTTACATTTTTCCTTTTCAAATTTGCATTTACTTTAGGAATTTATGAATACATACAAAGCTTCTATGAGCTTAATGAAACTTAAGTAATACAAATGGTCCAGATGTCCTTGCTAACATACATCCTCAAATATCGATTGCCAACTACATGAGGAAGAACATCACTCAAGCACTTTTCCACCCAACCAAGACTTTACAGTCCCCCATGCCTCTTCTAATAGAAGCGGCCCAACCCTTCGACGAAGAGATTGGTTTGGTGACATCAAAATAATAGCCTTATGAGCATAGTGTTGTGTCCTACGTAAATAGACCTACCATATGTTAGCTACAACCTACATGTATGGCGTTACCTACATGTATGATGTTCCCTGTCTAGTATGTAAACCTATTGTTGGTATTTTGATAATGTTTAGTTGTGATTGTCATTGATGGACACACACTTATTTTATGTATGAGTTATTCTCAACTGGTAATATGTGTTGTGTTGTTCTCACCGGTAGTATATGCCATTGTATGTTTAGTCTTTGTTTGTAGAAGACTATCGGTGTTTTGCAGAAGATGCTCACCGGTCGTAGTGGTATGAAGACCTCAAGCGGAATGAGGACCCCTAGCGACGGTTAATATTTTTGATCGGAACATTATGTTCCAGTTTTCCAGTCTTTATTCGTTAACCAGTAATCGATATACTGTGTTAAACCGGTATAATTGTCAAGTGTGATGAGTTATCATCCACTGACACTTTGGCGGTGTTTCTGTGTCGTGTTACCAAATGTGTCTAGATGTACTATACCTAGGAAATTGTAGTCTAATCTTATTGGACCGACATGAAATCAGATTCCTATATGAGGACATCATGTCTAGGGTTTTGCAGTGTTGATATGTGTGAGTATTGTAGAATAGATTAGGTTTGTGCGAAAAGGGTATCTCACTACAGAGATTGTGAGTGCAAAGGTTAGAAGACTGAAGTAATGCTACAATGCATTAACAAAGAACTGTCAAGGATAAAATCAAGAATTATGTGCTACTTTCTAGATCATTGACTTATTGATTACTAATCTCTTCGACAAGTCTGAAACCCTTAACCAGGTAGGCCCAGCCAAGCCTATTGTAAATCCTCTAAGAAGGTGGTTCACAGTTGTGGATCTGAAATCCTTTAATAGGGTAGTCTTTAATAGGACTTATCTCCTAACAAAGATCTGGATTCCTAACAGGATATGTTCTGGTGAAGAACACTGTAAGGCCTTAACCAGTTTGACCTTAACTGGTCTGGTTACTATTCTGGAGATAGTTGACTTGTGAGTTTTACTCACTGTGGTTTTTCCCATTTGGGTTTCCATGTCAAAATATCTTGTGTTATGGTGATTGTGCTTCTATGGGTGAATACTCTATTTTCTATTTGGCTTGTTTATGTTTTAACCAGTTTGTTGTTTAAATTACTACATTGGTCTGCTGAAAAATTGTTTAAGAATTTGATTAAGTTTTTAGGCATACTAATTCACCCCCCCCCCCCTCTTAGTATTCATCAATTGGTATCAAAGCCAACCTTTCTATAAGTCTAACCACTTGGAAGGAGATATGGGGGAATACAGCATGAGGGAACTCACTCACCATCTGACTGAGTCTCAGAGAGCCTATGATGAACTCAAGATCAAGTATAAAGCATCTTTAGCCAAAAGAAGAGAACATGCTGAGCAATTGATGGAGTTTACTAAAAATAGCTCTTCTAATGAATCAGACATGGAGGCCCTAGTCAGAGAAGTGGAGAAACTAAATGAATCCAAAACTAATTGAAGAAGGGAGTTGGAAGGACTGACTATCAGGATGATTCAGGAGCTAGAAAATAAAAGAAAAGTTGATGATTTAGTGAAAGACAAGGAGCATGAGATATCTAAGTAGAAATAAGAGATTGGTACCATCACCGCTCATCTGCAAGACGGTAATGAAGAGAAAGAAGAAATACAAGTAGACCTCAATGCTGCTATCTCTCATAATGAAACCTTGATGAAAACCAATGATGCTCTTTCCAAGGAACTTGTTGAGTCAAAGGAGATACTTGCAAAGTTCAACCGGAGTGCTGCTAAATTGGAACAAAAGCTGGAATTGGTGAAGCCATCAAAAGATACCACCGCACTTGGTTTCTCTGCATATGAAGAAGGTGAAACCTCTGGATCCAAGAGTAATGCACCAAAAGAGAAACTGGTGCCTAAGAACAATAGAAAGAGAAAAGGTAAGCCAAATTTTAAACCTGTATGCTTCAACTGTCATAAGGAAGGACATACTGCCAATCTATGTAGGAGCAAGGCTTACAATAATTTTCCTTACATGCAAAATAATGTGGCTAGAACTGGTAGATTTAATGGTCATTGTTATGCATGCAAAAAGTTTGGGCATAGAGATTTTGAGTCCAGGTCGGTTATGAACAACTCTGGAAGTTATGCACCAAGATCTAAAGGAGTTGTCCCAGAACCTCCTATGAACCGGAACCCAAACCGGTATAGAATCTATGACCACTGGTCAAATGGCTACAGAGCAGCAAATAGTTAGAGAGCAACATGTTTGATATGTTGTGGTAGCGGTCACACTGCTGCAACATGCAGGAGGAAGAATGGAAATGTGAACACCGGACCATGGAGAACACCTGGAATGGTATGCTATCATTGCAACAAACCGAGACACACTTCTAGAGCATGTAGACTGAGAAAGAATCCATCGGGAGACATACTAGTCGACCCAAAAGGAAAAATTGATGTCGAAACCATCCAGGCGGATATGGATGAAACTTGGAAAAAGAAATCTGAAGAGAAGCCACAAGATGTACAAGTTTTCGCACCCAGTGTGGAGACCCCTGAATCGACAATCTGAGCTTTGAAAAGCTTAGGGGGAACATATCGGTAACAATGTTTTGAACCCCCAGAGTATATCGATAAAGTTCCTTTATCGGTATTGGTTACCTGTCGACCAACAGAAGAAACGAAGTGGTAAAAGGAAAAGTTAGGGTTTGTGCCCTAACGGTGATGCATTTATTATGGTAGGTAGGAGCTTGTTTAAAAGTGACTTCCGTAATCATTTTTACTTACCTATTTTCAAAGAAGAATTTTTCTAGCTTGAGCAGAGCAACAAGAGTGATTTATCTTGCATTCGAAAGAATTCAAAAAGAAATCTTGCACAAGATTTTGCAGTCATTTCAAGCTATCAGTGTGGAAGTCAGATCAGTAAAGTAAGCTCTTGGACAAGTGTGTTGTGCTCGACATCGGCAAACCCTAGTTCAGAGTGTGAAGGTATTTCTCATTGAAACATTCTTGTCATTTGGAATCATCTAGATATGGCTTCTACATATAAAATCCCTTCTAGTCCTACTGAATCTGAGGAATCATCTGAGTTTCTTAGAAAGAAGGTAAAATATAATGCACTATCTCAAATTCCTGTCAGAGTCATTGTCGAAGGGGATGTTTCAGGATATATTGATTGCAAACTGGAAGACCTAGGGTCTCTAGTGATTCACTCCCAGCTGAGTCTATTCTATGGAGATGATAAGAAGATTAAACCTGAGTACAGCGTAATCGAGAAGAAGAAATTACACAATGCAGTATATTTTCTCGAGGAATTTATAGAAGAACACATTAGGATTATTCTAAGTAGGTTTCATGGTGACAAGATGTACCTTAAGAAAACCCATGATATTACACCAGAGGTAATTAATATCGTGACCGGTTTCTGCAATGTTGGGGAAGTCCCTGTTCTTCGCAAGATCACCAAAACCAAAGTGATAGAGCTCACCGGTTCTATGAGTGACCATCAAGCAATGACTGTAAACACCATAAAAAGATGACTTGGTGAAATATGTGTGCATGGTAATCGGGTATAGAGTATTCTATGCTAGAAAAATGAATTCTGTTCCTACAGTTGCGGTGCATGCCGCTTATAGGATGATCAAGGAGAATGCAGAATGTGACTTATGTACCTGCATGCAACAAGTCATGGAAAACCTGAAGTCCATCAAAGTGGACAAAACACTGAGGTTTAAGATCGATCAACTGCTTGTTAGTTTGTTTTTCTATTTTCAAGGATACTTTCCAGGAGTTGGTGATGTTCAATGGTCGAGTGACCTACCAGTTTCCAGACAAATAAAGGAGAGTCTGTAGGTAGTGGGATCTGCATATCCGAAGACTCTAAATAGGTACTTTGATGAGTTCAGACTAAAGATGAACCAGAGAATGAGAATATATGGTGATCTAGTTAAAAAATATGAAGATGATATTTGTTTCACAATCAAAATAGATCATTGCATAATGCAAGCGGTTGAGCCCAGAGAAGATGAAGTTGAACCTATGGGCTATGAAGTGGTAAATGATATATTGACAGGGTATGCCTCTACCCTACTTGCTTCACCAATAGATCCAAAGAATAAGAGGATCAGTACTTACTTAGAGAGGATAGGATCTATTGAGGTACCAAAGCAGAAAAAGAGTAAAGCAGTGCCATCGGCATCGACACCGGTTACATCTGCTGCCGTCCTAAAGTGACCAAGAGGTCACCAGCCAAAAAGAAACCGAAGGTTATTCTGCCAAAGGTATTCGAAAGAAAGAGAAAAACCAGGAATAACTCATCGGATTCAGAAAACACTGAACCGAAGGTAGAAATGAAGAAGACAAGGCATTCAAGCAAGAAGACGAAGTCAACCAGTAATGTACCTGCAACCTCTGTACCAATAAATATAGATATTTCTTCTTACAAGCCTATGACACATTGTTAAAGGACCATAAAGAATATTAGAAGGAAAGTTCTTGATGATTTAGAAGAATATTTTGATGATTACAATGATAGTGAAAAGGAGGATGTTGAACAATAACTTATTAAATATTTATGTAATAATGATCGGTCACCTAACGATATTAAATCAGTTACTTCTAAATCTTTGTATGATGCTTTGGACAATAAATGGCGCATTGCCATTGAAAAGGAACAAGAAATAAAGGAGAAAATTTTTGCTCAATATTTTCCAGATGCCTCAAATACAAAATTGTTTGAGATTATTGATAAGTTCAAAGGCATCTTTTTCATGTGAAGAAGAAGACTTCAACTACTCGGAGGCAAAAACTTTGAAGTGGAAAAAGACACCCATCTGCAGTTTAAAGCAGTTGTCAAAATGTAGAAAGTATCTGAAGCTAATCGACAGGCTGAGCAAGAGCCTGACCTATCCATAGCCAAATTGGATGAAATCTTCGACAGTCTGGGTGAAAGAATAGCAGAATAAAATGACCCCATTGGCGTTGATGCACTTGATGTTGAGGACACCACTCTAGAGAAGGTGAAAGTTGAAAAGGAGAGAGTGGAGAAAGAAAAAGATGAGAAAGCAGCAAAAGAGAAACTAGAAAGAGAAAAAGCAGAGAAAGAGAAATTGGTAAAAGAGAAAGCAGAGAAAGAAAAATAAGAGAAAGAGAAAGCGGAGAAAGCAAGACAAGAGAAAGAGAGAGCAGAGAAGGAAGAGGAGAAGAAGAAGGAAGAAGAGGAGAAGAAGAAGGAGGAAGAGAAGAAGAAGAAGGAAGAAGAGGAGAAGAAGAAGGAAGAGGAGAAGAAGCAGAAAGAGGAGAAGAAGGAAGAAGAGAAGAAGAAGAAGGAAGAAGAGAAGAAGGAGGAGGAAGAAGAGAAGAAAAGGGAAGAAGAGAAAAAGAGGGAAGAAGAGCGGAAGAAAGAAGAAGAGAAGAAGAGAGTGGAAGAGGAGAAAGAGAAGGCCGCCAAGCTAGCCTAGGAAAAAGAAGAAGAGGAGAAGAAAAGACAAGAGGAGATCAAGGCAAAGGAAGGATGACAGACTCCTAAGGCAACCAGAGATCAAGCCAAGCAAGTTGATCCCACCGGTCCCACCAATTTGACTCTTGCCTATCTGACTCAATCGGTTGATGAAAGTGAGCTACTGAGGAGCATTCAACTAGCGCAGGGGGTGAACTCACAATACTGGTTCCCACTTTTTGACCAACTTTGACACTTAGATGAACATTTTGCATAAAACCTTCACTTTCCAACACCTATAACTTTTAAATCGTTAAAAATTTGAAGATGATGTAACCTAGTGATTTGTAACATCCTTTTTGTAGATTCTAAATATATTTTTTTCAAATTTTTTTGAATAAAATTTTATTGATTTTCCCATCTCCCTCAAAAGTAGTTTTTTACAGCCAACAACATTTTTTAAGAGTGATGTGCATCCCGAAATGTATAAATTTTTTTCTATAAATGATAAAAACTTATCTCTTTTAAATTTTGGTTTGTAACATCAATACCCAGGGCATGCAGTTGGTTTGATAGTGATATGCTGAATATTTTTTATTTTATTAAGTTTTGAAGTTCGACTAATTATAATTTAGATATAGGTGTACGTTTGAACACATAACTTGCTCTATATATATCAAAATTAAGTTTTTTTTTTTTTGTTAGAAAGAAGACATCAATACCTAGGGCATAGATATTTTTCAGAATTTTTTTGAATTAGTTTACTATTTTTCCCAATGCATTGAACAAAGAAGTTCATGTTCGGTGAAAAACCTACATTCATAAAAAATAAAATAAAAATATATTAATGAACTTAAATATATTAAAAATCATACTATTTGGAAAGCTTATAATAAGGACTAAATCCTTAAGAAAACAAAACTTCTAAATGAATTCGTTTGACCCCTCAAAAGCTAACGTAAAATTGGTTTTTTATCAGCATTTGATAGATGCAAAGGAGACTCCATTGCAAGTATGATTTAGAAGTAGAGAGGTTCTATCCAATAAATTTTGATCTAAGAGCCTTTGATATAACTCTCTTCTATTAATTACTTCAAATGGGACCTCTTAAAGCTTAAATAATTATATTTTCCAAAAAATGTATGATTTCAGCAAAAATCAAGATGTACCAAAAAGTGGGAACCAGCTTTGTGAGTTCACCCCAGGTCAAATTGGAAGAACCGAGGAAAAAGAAAGAATAGGATTTCATTCAATTTGTTGTTGACACTCTTTCCAATCTAATCCCCGGTACTAACCTTCCCAGTACCGATTCCTCGTTGGCCAAGTTAAAACTTCTTTGCACAGTAGTAGATGATCAAGTGCAATCTTTAGAAGATGGTGCCCAAGTTTCTGTAGAGAAGAATCATGAAAAAGCTCTGAAAGTTTCATTAGTAAAGCAAATGGATGTAGTCAAAGAAAAACTACTTAAGTAGAAGGATGATATAAGTTTAGTTATGGGTGAAGGTAACCTACTCTTGAGCAAAATTTGCCAACCTCACCTATTTTGTGATGATGCTCTAAAATAGAAGAGTCAACTCCAATCGAAGTTACAGAAGTATATCGGAAACTTCAAATTATCATATGATCTGTTCATATTGTATGGACAGACTGTTCACACTCACCAACATCAGATTGCAAAGATTGACTCAAAGATCTGCAAGCGGACTCAAGATCTACAAGAGCTCCAGTTGCTTCTATTACCAAAATTGCAGGTTCTTCAGAAATGCTTCCTGAACTTGGAGGCTATTACTGTAACATAGGAGATGAGCACTATCGATGCAATGGAAGAATTAGCCTTCTAGATGAAGACCGAGAGTGAAATTGCTGCATCACTTCTTGATTCATGGTCTTCAGACATGAAGAATTTTCTGAAAAAATTTAAATCTCTTTTTGAGAAGTTTTACTCTTTATTGTCATAAACATATACTCTATTTTTATGTTATGCAATATAACTTTGTGAAAAAGGGAATGTTTTGCATTACTTTGTCATTGTTGGCAAAGGGGGAGTAGTATTGAAAATTTCATGCACATACTTGAAATTTTTGCAAAGGGAGTAGCGTATATGCTTAGGGGGAGTAATTTTGATTATGGAATCTATTTTTGTTTTGTAAGCACTTAGATGTCAAAATTTTCCTAAGTGTTGCCATCAATGCCAAAGGGGGAGATTGTTGGTATTTTGATAATGTTTAGTTGTGATTTTCATTGATGGACACACACTTATTTTATGTATGAGTTATTCTCAACCAGTAATATGTGTTGTGTTGTTCACACCGGTATTATATGTCATTTTATGTATAGTCTTTGTTTGTAGAAGACTATCGGTGTTTTGCAGAAGATGCTCACCGGTCATAGTGGTATGAAGACCTCAAGCAGTATGAAGACCTCAAGCGGAATGAGGACCCTTAGCAGTAGTTAATCTTTTTGATCGGAACATTATGTTCCAGTTTTCCAGTCTTTATTTGTTAATCGGTAATCGATATACTATGTTAAACCGGTATAATTGTCAAGTGTGATGAGTTATCATCCACCGACACTTTGGCAATGTTTCTATGTCGTGTTACCAAACATGTCTAGATACACTGTACCTAGGAAATTGTAGTCTAATCTTATTGGACCGACATGAAATCAGATTCCTATATGAGGATATCATGTCTAGGGTTTTGCAGTGTTGATATGTGCGAGTATTGTAGAAAAGATTAGGTCTGTGCGAAAAGGGTATCTCACTACAGAGATTGTGAGTGCAAAGGTTAGAAGACTGAAGTAATGCTGCAATGCATTAACAGAGAACTGTCAAGGATCTAATCAAGCATTTTGTGCTACTTTCTAGATCATTCATTTGTTTAATACTAATCTCTTCGACAAGTCTAGAACCCTTAACCGGGTAGGCCCAGCCAAACCTATTGTAAATCCTCTAACAAGGTGGTTTGTAGTTGTGGATCTAAAATCCTTTAAATGGGTATTCTTTAACAAGACTTATCTCCTAACAGAGATCTGGATTCCTAACATGATATATTATGGTGAATAACATTGTAAGGCCTTAACCGGTCTGGTTACTATTTTGTAGATAGTTGACTTGTGAGTTTTACTCATCGTGGTTTTTCCCATTTGGGTTTTCACATCAAAATATCTTGTGTTATGGCGATTGTGCTTATGTGGGTGAATGATCTATTTGCTATTTGTCTTGTTTATGTTTTAACCAATTTGTTGTTTAAATTACTACACCGGTCTGCTGAAAAATTGTTTAAGAATTTGGTTAAGTTTTTAGGTATACTAATTCACCCCCCCCCCCCCTCTTAGTATTCATCAGTATGATGTTCCCTGTCTAATATGTAAACCTAGATCACGGTTAACCGACAATGTAGACAATGGCAACCTACACTACTTTGGCCAAATATTTCATCACCTAGTACTTCGAGTGTGAGTCATATGTCCACCCACTTCATTTCTCTATTTGGTAAACTGACCATTTATTCTATATCCATAACATTCCCATAAGGTTGATAATAGAATGACTTACTAAGTCATTCCCATCCACGAATAATCCTAACCCCAAGATTTACCATATCACTCATTCCTACATACTAAAGATACATATCATAGCATAGCACTATCCTAGCTATTACATACATATATGTAAATCTAACCATAAAGATTATCAAGTTTCTAACAACTCAAGAATGCATATCCTACAAGTAACTCAATTTCAATCATTGCTTTAACTAAGCTTCTATAATAACTTATTCTATATACATACATATCTCAATGTAAAAGAAAAGATATAATCCTCATGCCTGGTTTAAAACTTCCACACAAATGCTGATTCCTTCCCACAAACATGTTGGCTTCATATCTTATCCACTAACATAAGTATTCCCAAAATCTTAATGATAATAACTATCCTATTCTCTCACTATATGGGAACTATTCTATTTCTCTCACCAATGAAGATCAATGAAAACAATAAACAATAAGCAAAATGAAAAGAGATTATGGAGACAAAAAGATGAGATGTGATGAGATGAGATATGATCCAAGAGAGCTCCTCTATCTATACATAAGTTTGAGAGATTCAATGCTATAATTAAGTTATTTGAATTACCACCATTGTCTCTCCCATCACCACCACTAAGACTCTGTGGCTACTCTCTAACTATAAATTTGTCACATAATAGTCCAACAAAATAATGCTACAAATCATCCCTACTATCATACTTAGTCAAATATG